>NC_056712.1:9347879-9665379 GCF_018831695.1 Puntigrus tetrazona
CACACCGTCGCATACCTTAAAAACCATGCAAATCATACAAACATTAATGAGCAGCTGACGAGCAACGCTGTTTCATTGCAGATTTTCTTGAACTTTGAACCCTGGTGCCACAAGCTCATGCATTGCTATACGAACCAAATTTGTGCATATTAGAAAACATATTTGTTTGAGCTCATATTGTGATTTCAACCAACTTACAGCAACCAGAAACAACCCCCCATCCTCTTCTCATCAAAGACATGGGCGCAGAACTAAACGGTCTTTTGCCGTCTGTGCTTGTAATGATTTTTGTGTCTTTCTCTAGCAGTTTTAAATGCCTCCGCACATTAGTGCACGCCTCTATTTGATCACGCCGTGTCATTGTACAGCCGTTTCACTTATTCGGTTGCCGAACATTCAGTGCATCTCTATAAAGCATCAAATACTAACCTGAAGGAGATGATTTCTTGTTCATTTAGATGTACTAGGTCTACAAAGCTTTGCAGGAACGTGAAAAGAGAACTACAGACTGCCCAGATGTTCATTTCATCCTCATCAGAATCCCTTTCCCTCAATTTCAACTCAAACGCTTAAACGTGAACTTTACAGGAGGATCCGAAAGCAGCATCGCCTTTACCCATCCCACTGTCCATCCATGGCTTTTACACCAACTCAATTTGCATAAAGCTCCTTTCAAAGCTCTAATCTTTCTCCGCTTCCTCAAAACGAAATCAAACGCAACCCAAGCTGTTTTTACAGTCTCTGGCGAGGTCAGAAACCTGTGTGTTTAACTGTCACCTAGCAACAATCTCATTACCTGACCTCAGGTTTATTCCTGGTGTGAATGAGACGGGCAAATTATAGATGCTGCATATCCTCGACAACAAACGTCCTTTTTTTCAGCTTTCAAACGAGGACTGTTTAACCCTTTGTGCGCTTCAAATAGGAGCCCATTTTTAAAAACACCCTCTTTGGCTGATGAGATGTTCAATTTGTAGACCGAAAGTGTCAACGCAACTGAAGAAAAGCCCAAGAGGCTTATAGTTGTCATGGAAACAAAGGTCTCAGGTAAATTGTAGAGTTGATAGACTACCAGCTCCTGGCTGTTACTAAAGGTGACAGTACAGATATCATCTGTTTTAATATTAATACCACATCACAGAGTCATTCAAAAACATTTTTCAGGTCATTCTTCGGGTTAAGTACATGTGTAGATAAAGACTTGATGCTATTAGATTATATACTATTTTATTGTTTTTCTAAACAAATAAAAAACCCAGTGGCTTTATTTTATCATGTTAAAAATAATCAGAATGAAATAATCCACAATTTCCTAAATTAAAAATTATTCGCACAAATGCAATATTTTTACAAATTAAATAACTGTTTGAATAAAATACATAGAGTGCTGACAATTAAACAATAAATAGCATCCAAAATAAATGTTTTTATGTATACATAAATACACACACATGTATAAATATTAAATATTGTAAAATATTATATTATGTTATTATAATATATAAATATAAAATATTATATTAAAATATTATATATTATGTATATCATAACTATAATATATAAATGTAAATATTTTTAAAATATATTCTGTATGAGGGTATATTTATATAAACCTAATAAATATGCATTATACACACCCATATGTTATGTTAACTTATTTTATTTTGGATGTGATTAATCATTTACATTATTTAAGTATTACTTGTTATGAGCTTGTATAATATTACCGTGCGTTTGATCAAATAAACGGAAAACAAAAAATACAATGTCTGTCTGTATGCATATATGCGTGTGTTTATCATTTATTTTTCTATATATAATCTCAGATACAGATAGACAGATTTCTACTTAATTCAATATCAACACAATCCTTACACCTGCAGCTCTGGAAAGCAGAAACTACAGATTCTGAGAGTATAATTTAATTTTTGGAAATTAATGTTACACTTTTCCCATATTTGAATTGAACAATCGAGACATTAATTTTTCCTCCAAGTCTTATTTCCAATCAAACAACTTTCTTGCAAATTGCAAGCTTCACTACATCTCCTGAAAAGCAAGTTGTCTTTCCAATGACGACTAAAAAGCTCTACAACCAAACCCTTAACGCGAAGAAAAGGTCTATCTTTATGACGCCCGTCAAGAAACCACTCTGTAATCACACTGTTTTTATTTCAGTCTGTCTGTTCCAGCCTGTCGCCTCCCGATCCATCTCCATCCTTTACGCCTGCGGATCAATACGGCTGAAAAGTTTCTCCGAGCCTTTAAATGTCAGCGTCTCACGACTCGCAGATAATTCATCCAGTGTTGAACTCGGCGGAACAAACCACAAATGACAAATGTCCCCTCCGATACAACCTGACACCGCAGGCTGAAAAGCAACAATAAATGACAGCGCCGACTTCCAGTTCACCTGTTTAAGGAGTGATTGGACGAAAGAAACGGCAATTGCTTTCCAACGGGACTATTTTTGCACTGAAATAAATTGGTTTGGATGTGGTGAAATGGCCGAAATCCAGACAGATTCAGTGAGTCATCTGCTCTGACTCTGACTCGAGATAAACGCAAGGATATTAATCAATAGCCTAATAAATCACCGTCTAAAAATATCACAATCCTGTCATATTAATGGATTTTACTGTGCAATTTCTTTCTTCCATGTTTTCATTTAAACTGTAAACCTTTGTTGTTCTGCACTTTCTTAGACGGAAAATTATGAAGAAACCCTTCATATTTCATTTTATATGCGTTGTCATATTTCATCACTTAAGTTAGGTGTGTTGTAGGCAACTGAAACCAAAAAAACTTTTGTTACCTGAAATGCAATAAACATTCAAATAAATGTTTTTCCTCCCAGTACTTTAGTTTAGTTGTATTTTATGTTAATTAAAATATGGATGGATGCATTACGAATGTATCCATAAAGACATAAGAGAGCAACTAATATATATATACATACACACACACACACACACGTATATATATACACACATACATATATATATACATATATATATACACACACACACACACACACACACACACACACACACACTCATATATATACACACACACTGTATTCATGATTAATTGCATCCAAAATAAAAGTTTTTTGTTTACATAATGTGTATCCTGTGTATATATATTTTTTTATATTATTTATAGACAGACAGACAGACAGTTTTAGGGCAGCTTTGAAGTAAGGTTTCGATCCACTTCAAAAGTTGTCTACTGTAAGTGATAACTAAGATAAGCATCACTAACTGAATGCAGAATGATATGGCACTGATGGCACTGCGTGATGCTGTGTTTCCGTACCTGAGCTGTTTGAGGAACTGTATGTCAGAGCTGCTGCTGATGAGTTTGATGAACTCCTCATAGGACGGCGCATATGTGTAAGCTTTCTTGTGATGCTCGTTCACCTGCTCTCGGTGCTCTAACTGAGCTAGCAGCATGTGGTTAATGTAGTCCGGATCGCTCAACACGTCCACCAACGGCTTTAACACTACAAAGACAAAAAGGGGAGATACATGTTAATAGCTTTGCGCTAAACCCAGTGAGCTGACATCCTCGACATGAGGATTGTTTCAAAGGGTAGGCAGCGTAATTAATATTGCCTTCCACGCTTCACAAACGACGAGCTACTCATAATTGGACTACAGTCAAGCAACCCTTTTAAAAAGGTAATTACTGTAGCTACATATGAAATTACTCAGAAAAGTAGCTTTTTAAATACAGTATATTATTAATGTTTACTATCAAAGCATTTTATAAAAGCAAAATATCTCAGTTAGGGTGATGGCAACATACGAACATATTCAGACAACAATTAAAAAATATATTAATTATAAATTCATTACAATTTACGTAGGAAAACTAAAAAAAGAAATGATTACATTAAATGAAATTAGATTTTTACGAAATATTTAAATGACTATTATTTCAAACAATAAAATGTAGTAAATAATAGGTTACGAATCATTCTGGTTTGTAAAATGTGCAGTCTTCTGCACATATGCCCAAATGAACTGATGAATCATACAATTCAGTTTAGTTGCTCAGTGTGAACAAATGATTCACTATTTCTTAAATTGGGGGCATGCATTTGATTTAGTAAAAAAATATATATATTTTATTTGTTTTACTAAAGAAAAAAAAATCTGGGTATCAGCATTACATGAACATACAAATAAGACTAAAATCAAATAAAAAAAAAAAAAAAAAAAAACAATTCAAATACAAATCCATTATATGTAAAGTATTAAAAATGTAAATCTCAAACATTTAAAAAAGAAGGAATTCGTTAGAAAATAATGAATTGTTCTGGGTTGTGTTTCCCGCACAGCTTAATTTGATCGTGGCTACATTGGTTTCAAAGGGTCTACGATTATGATGCTTGGGAAACTAAAGAAAGCCCTGGCTCCATCTGCGAAGGCACTCATTCGAATGATCTGAATCAATTCATTTCCACTAAATTTTATGGTCAAATAAATTCAGAGTAAAAATCTACCATGCATTTCACTTGAGGTCAGATATGGAGCGTCTGCCAGTGCAGATCTTCAAGTCAGTCTTTTATCTGAGTTTATCTAAGAATGCGTGCGAGAATTAAGTTCTATAATTACCCCTGACCTAGGGGATAACAGGCTATTAATTGACTCGGTCATGTTCAGGCATTATTTAAACAGATTCGTCCAAATAAACGTGCCAGTCACGATGGTATCGCCACATATTTATTAAAAGTTTGTTCAGAGGAACTGTCCCCGGTTCGGTGCTCTATATTACAAAAGATCTATTGACTCAAACAGTACCAGCAATTTAGAAAAAGTCCCTTATTATTCCTGTACCAAAAACTGCTCGAAAAATAATGACTTTAGACCAATTGCGTTGACGTCAATAGTGATTCACTGTTTTGAAAAATGTATAGTATCAATGTTAAAAGCAGATTGCTTATAAGAAAGGTAGAGGTACAGGTGACGCTAGCAATACCTCAATGCGATTGGTTTTAAGTCACCTGGGAGGATTCAGAACGCTCGGTCGCTTTTTATTGATTTTAGTTCAGCGTTTAATACTACTCAATGTTTTAATAAGAAAACGAAATCAGTTAGGCGTGAATCCTCCAATCATACAGTGGAATTATTCTTTTCTAACTAACAGAACTCAGAGAGTCAAAAGGAAACAAAAGCCTATCTCAAGGGACATACTGTAGTGCTGGTGTCCCACAGGGTTGTGTCAGTTCACCAGCTCTAACAGGCACCCGCAGAATCCCGTTCTGAAGTGCTCTGAAATCATACGTCTGTATTTCTTCTCAATGAGGGAAGTGCATTCTTTTAAGTATCTGGGTATATATACACATCGACAAAATCACTTACAGGGGACATGCATGCTCAGTGGGTCTGTGAACGACTTTCGCAAAGGATTATGGTGTTGATAGTAAATATATTTAGTTTTTTATCAATCAGTACTAGAAAGTGTGATGAGGTATGGTTTGTCTAACTGTTGTGGAACCCTTAATGTAAAATCTAAAATAAAGTATTGTACGAACGGCTATGAAACTGATTGGACAAAAAGATTATCCCAGTATTCAGTCTTTCTTTGATCAGTGTACTTTAAAAGAGGCCAAAAGGAGTTTAAGGGACCTTTCTTACGTTTTATATTCCAGTTATGAACCGATACCTTCTGAGAGAAGGTACAGGATCCCACGTTTTTAAATTGAACATACTGACACAACTTATTTTTTTGAATATGTATGGGATTGCTGAATCTAGAGCATTGATGTTCTGTTGTGGTATATGGGGTGTGCACGTATGCATGTACTGCATTTAGTACTTGCTAACCGTTTCTGAGCGAAAACCATTTCAAAGTAAATTGTACAACTAATTATTTTCAGTGTACAGTTGGTTTTTGAATAGTTAACTATAATACACTCAGCAGCCCACGATTAAAATTAAATAGTTGTGCAATCTCTCCTCCGTCACTCGTTATGAGATCTCTAAAGCTCCTCGGGAGTTTGTTGACGTGGGGCTGATGAGGAACGCTGAGACGCAGCAGACGGAGCACGAGGCAGTGCCTCATTACTGCCAGACAGAGCTGACGGATGACGTCTCGCCCTCAAAAAGTGAGTGGCAAGCTGCCAGTCTGAGACAACAGATGCAAACGCTTCCTCCAGCATGACCCCAGACCAGAGCAGCTGCATCCTGAATCGACAGTGCAGTTATTTAGTATATTCGCGTGAAGATGAAGCCGTTAGCTTTGCAGGTACGAGACGTCAACAAAGATGTTTTTGGTCAACTACATTTTGGAGGATAAACAGTGGTATTTTTTACATTTCACATTCAGCAGACACTTATATCCGAAGTCCATTCATTGTATGCATTTTATCTGTTCGTCCATTCCCCGAGAATTAAGCCTAAAACCTAGTGCTATGCTCCATTATTGTTCTTAAAAGGAAGTTGGAAATTCCCACTTTCCTAGTCGATCTGAATTAAAAGCAGCACAAGACATGGAAAGTTGTACAGATCTGGGGCAATATTAGCTTCATTGCTTTAAAGGAACAGTTGGAGCCATCCAAGATGCAGATGAATTTGTTTCTTCATGGGAACAGGTTTGGAGAAATGTAGCATTGCATCATTTGCTCAGCAATGGATCCTCTGTAGTGAATGGGTGCCGTCAGAATAAGAGTCCAAACAGATGATAAAAACGGTAGCAAAGTCCGTCATTCTATTAACTTGTGAGGTGAAAAGCAGCATCATTTATCTCTATATTTTGTATAATTTTTTTTAAAGAAGTCTCTTCTGATCACCAAGCCTGCATTTATTATTACTATTAATGTTGACTAGATTTTCTTCAGATTTCGCCGATGAATAGAAAGTTCAAACAGCATTTATCTGAAATCTAAACCTTTTGTTACATTATAAATGTCTTTATCATCACTTCTGATCAATTTAAAGCATCCTTGCTAAATAAAAGAATTCATTTAGCGTGTTAGCAGCACTTTGGATCAAAGAAATGCAGAAGAGAATTACTTCGCTTGCAAACTGTGCTTAATCTGTGCAGGTTTTTCTCCTTATTCAGATGAGATGGCTCTTTCACTGGATAAAGCAATATTATGAATTTAGGATTCTTTTAGCCAGAATCAAAATGAATCTACATCTTGGATAAGGGTGAGTGAATTCACAGCAAATCTGAACAGATATCCGAACACCTAAAATTCTTTAATATCCTCCAGTAATCCATCATTTATCTGTACCAAAATGACAAACTACCAGCAGTCATCACAAGCTCCACCTCTCTCCAGCAGCCAGTCCGTCAGCCGCCTATAATATATGTAATTAGTAATTTTACGGCGAATCAAAAAACGATTACAAATCACACATCTGGTGCTTATCGAAAATATCCTGGAGTCACGATTCGTAAAGAAAATTGCAGTAGATGGGTTTCATCGGCTCTGCACAAGAGCAGCATTGTAAGAACACAGATGAGCACTGAACAGACAATCAGCTCCGTCCAATTCAATTGTGACTGAAACGCGAGCCAAAAAAAATTAAAAATCCCAAAATCTAATTCTCGAGTTATGATACTGTCAGTGAATGAGAGCTTTGTTCTGTGAGAGGAGCGTGTAGAACACGAGCGCCAAATCTCAGCATCTCATTTTGATTCACGAAAAGCAAATTACTTGTACTTATGAAAGTCTTGTACTGCTTTCAGACGTATTAAAGAAATATCTTTACTAAACGTATCACAGTCTGTCTGAGATTTCTAGCATTCTATAAGAATTTATGCGGTTTAATACAAGTACTAAGATCACATTATCGTTTCTCCTGTCACCTATTATAGAGTGAGGGTAATACCACATTCATGTTTGTTTCTTACTATTATGTCAGCCCTTTTATGGCTACAGCAATTATTTTATATATTTGAAAATATTTATGTATTCAAATGTAATGTATTCCTGCAATGGAAAAGCATGCATATATATATATATATATATATATATATATATATATATATATATATATATATATATATATATATATATATATATATATATAATAAAAAGAGAGAGAAAGAGAAAGAAAGATTCACCTTTAGTAGCGACGACCTCCACCAGTAAGAGACGCAGACTGCGTGAACGAGCGTCTCGTACAGGCAGCAGACGCAGCATGAGCAGACGAGCGCGCAGCAGCGCAAGAAACGCAGCTCCTCGTCAGGACTGCGCAGACACGGGTGCAACGGAAACGCTCGTGGTACTTCTTCCAACCTGGAGCGACAGAGAAAGAAAAAGAAAAGACCGTCGTGCAGCATTTTCTTATTTGGCAACATACAAAGCAAATATTGCAATAAAGTACTCTAAGAGAAAAACTCTAAGAGACCACAAGTAACAGATTTAATAAACCATTACAGAAATATTATTTATCTTTAAGAACAAATGTAATAATTTGTAATCATGTAATATAATTATATATTAGGCCTATGCTAATAATATTTTTATGTATCTTATTTTCTGTTTAAGCAATCATACCAACAAAGCATATTAAGACCATAAAATATGAAGGGGAAATTATTTCATAAATGGACAGAGGCAGATAAATAGAGCAGGTGGAGGAAGACAGATGAGATGCAGGAAAAGAGAGGCAACAGAAGATGTCTGTCCACTCAGCTAATGAGCTGTGCAGATCGATCACTGACACACACACACACACACACACACACACACACACACGAAGACACGACTGGCACAAGCGCTCATTACTGCATCCATATCCAACACACTCACACAGAGCAAGCGCTCATGGAGAGACAAGTGTGTACATGTGTGCAATGTTTTGTGTAAAACAAAGGGGTCACGTTACAGGCTGGAGTTTTCGAGTCGCCAGCCGTCTTCATCATGTTCATCAATCAAACTGAAAAATATGAATCTCCAGTGTGTGTTTGTGTGTGTATAATAAAGCAATAATTTGGCTCTCTTTCCACTGACAAATCAATAACCAAGGAATCCAATCAAGAGAGTGCTTTTGATCCAAACCCAAGCAGACTGAATTTCACCAAGCCCAAAGGTTTAGCATTCTTGTGCAGAGAACAACATTTAGATGTTTTAAAGGAACCACATTAAACACCGTTTTTACAGGAAGAAGTAAAACGCCTCAAAAGCTGGGCTTGGTATGAATGTTGTTTCTTAATTTTTTTGAAAGAAGTCTCATATTTCCCACCTAGGCTGCATTTACTGGATCAAAATAAATAAATAAACTAGTCCTTTGAGTTTTTGTTTAGATAATATATGTGTGTGTACGGTGTATATTTATTATGTATATAAAATGTGTATGTATATATAAGAATAATGTGCACACGGAATTGAATTTAACTAAAAAAAGACAAGCAAATAAAATAAGAACAAATAAATTAATGACAATTAACAGAACAAAAGCAATTATTTACCATTGTAATGGCATTTTTCTCGTTTTCTTTATATGTCATCCAAGTCAAATGCAAAAATGTATGATTTATAAGCTTTTTAAATGTTTTAATTTAAACAACGTAAGTAGAAGAAGACGGCAAATAAGTTATAATCACATGAAATTAATATTAAGAAAAGAATGTTTGTACTGCAGAGGTGGCACAGAAGAACACCTAAGTGGCGTATTTTCAGACAATTAATGAGGCTCTGAGGTGGCATGAGTGCAATAAAAGTCATAAATTCATGTCAAGATTAACGTTTTAAATATAGCATTTTTAATATATAGAAAAATAAAACGACTTAACTGAAATTATAGGTAAAAAATTAAACTCAATCCAATAGCAGGTGGCAGCAAGACACTGATTTTATCCTTGAATCATTCATTCAAACGATTCGTTCAAACAACCGATTCATTCATAAGTGGATGTCTTTATAAATGGCTAATCATGAATCAGATTAGTTTAAAACTTTTTTTTTTTATAAAACGACGCTGTGTTTGCCTTTAGAGCTGTTACTTTATATTGAACAATTTTCATTGAGGCAGTAGTGACAACGCAAGTCACTTAATCGGCTATTAACTTTGTGTTTATTGGACCGTTATTAAACTGTCTATTAAATAGCTAATACATTTGCAAACTAGCTTAATTTTAAAAAACTGTCCCCCTCCTTAGTTCATCACGAGCCGCAGAGGCAGAAAGCGCGTGAGTGAATTCTCTTTCGCTTTAAATAAGCAAGACTCAAACAAATGATAAATTCCGTCATCTGTGGTCACGTTATTAGTCCAGAATCTGCAGGAAAATTAATTAATAGCAGCAATCGCACACTGAAAGTACTGTTGGCGGGGATGATCTTAGCAGTAGCGGAAACACTGTTTTTAAGAAAATGTGCATTTTCCACTGACAGTTTTGACAACAGATAATGTGCATTATGTGCAGTAACAATTTTATTCAGCGGTAACAATTTTATGTTACCATCGCCCATGTCAACTGAACCACTAGAAGTGTTGCATGTCTCACCTTGTGTTAGCAGCCTTGAGGTCACAGAAGTGTGTGTGAAGGGTCTTGACCATGTCGTTACAGACCAGGTTGACCACGTCCACCTCAGAAAGACGCATTCGCAGCTGTTTGGTCATTTCCCAGAAGTCCTCAGACAACATCTGATACAGCTGGCCCTCATCTCGACTCAAGGGGACGTACCACGACAGAATATAGTCCCGATAGCTATAGTCAAACACTGCAGAGAGAGAAAGCGAGAGAATCTCAGTGATTAATATAGACAACCAGTTCACCGATATTCTACAATTTCCAACATTTAGTATACAACTAGTGCATACTGTGCAGTTAAAGTTCACCCCAAAATTAAAATTAAATCATGACTCGCTCACAAACCATCCTAGGTGTAGATGACCTTCTTCTTTCAGAAAAAATACAATCAGAGTTATATCAGTTTGCTTCAACGGCTATTCACTGCCATTATAAAGCCATATACACACAGGAGGACTTGAGAGCGAGCAACTCAATTTTCATTTTCGGGTGAACTGTCTCTTTAAAACACATTTATTTGCAAAAATCATTACTGGATAAATCGCTAACTCAAGGTCAAGTGATAATATAGCTGTTTAACATGTTAAGTGCGTTATACTGCATGCTGTTACTATTGCTGTCACATACATGCCTCTTATGTCAATGAAGCTACGAGATGTCTTCGCTTCACAGCTTTTTTTAATCAGCATGATAAAGCACACAGCATCCTCGTCAAAACCTTGATGTCAACGGAGAACCTAATATAATACACTCATGAGCAAATCGCTAATCAGCAACGCTATATTTATTGGCTATAAAAAAGGAATCTCTTTGTCCTGTCACTAGATAAATTAACAGATACAGACAGCTGGATAGAAATGATCTAAACTATAATCATACGCAATTTCATGGATAGACGGACTACAGCGAAGGATTAGTACTGTTGTTGCTGTTTTGCATAATATTTACAAAAGAAAAGGAAAAAGAAGAAAAAAGAGAAAAGAAAAGCACACACACACACACAACAGCAGATGGCAGATGGCATGAATGCAATGGCACTAGGAATCACTGTAGGCTACTGCAACAGTCGTCTAATGACGCGAGAATCCTACGCCCACCGTAACCACTCACACGGTCAAAATAAGCAGATCTGCAGCTGAATTAGCTTCAGTGACACCCTTTGTGCAGCAGTTATTGAAAACCTGGTTTGCAGGCATTTTTCCTCCCGGCTGAGGCAGCACTATTTATAGCCACCGTGACCTCATAAAATGTGCTGACTTTCCCCAGCTGAGCATCAGGAAGTGCTGCTGACACTGTTCCCGTGCCGTTTCCTTCAGGCAGCTTCTGCTTATTAAGTGACACAGAGCTACAGACAAAAGTAAAGAGCCATCGATATATGGCTCTATACTCTATGCAATATATCTGAATAAACGCTGTGTATTTTATTTTTAATCTTTCGATCATACTGTGATGAGTTTATGTCACATCTTTTCTTGACTTTAACAGCATTTTTACCCATCTTGTAAATTACCTGGGAACTAAGGTTTACTTAAAGTGGGAACTAAATGTATTTTCCAACTTGAAATCTATAGTCACAAAGAAGATCATGGACCCTAAGCATCATTGAGTATAGTTCGGGCTCCTCCACAACGCATCATAATATAAATGTTTGTCATATGTCTTTTACACGTTCTGTCTGTTTTTCTTCATTAGTAAAAAGCTATTTTACAGGAGTAAATTAAATGATGTAGACAACAGGGGCCTGTACCATGAAGCCGACTTACCTGGCTAGCCAGATAAGTTTCAGTTTAGTTTGCGCTAACTCTGGGTTTTAGGTACCATGCAATAGCTTTGGCTTTTTTTTTTAGTAGCATTCATCGCCATAGTAACTTAAAATCCACAGCTAACCTGCTTTGAGGTAGGTTACATTCTGGTTTTGAGAGCTCAAACTGAAATTTGACCAATCAGCTTTTTCAGAAAAAACTTTTTTTATTTTTCGCCAGTCTTAGTGCACAATGTAACTACATGAGAATCAAGTTTTAAATAGGAAAACAAAAATATCCAAACTCTTTGGTCATTTTTGAATGCAATGCTAATGGTCTAATTGGATTCAATGATTTATGCTAAGCTATGCTAAAAGTGCCATCTCAAGACCCGGAGATCCGCTGAATAGATTCCAACTAGAAACTCAACTTATTAACTCCGGGGGAGTTGAGCCTATTAAAAACACTAATTAAAAAAATGTAAGCGTTTCTTTAACGTGTCTTTACGTTTTCCCCTTTTGTTCATAGATTGTTTTATCTTGCTGTGAAAATGTGTTTAAATTCTTCATATTGTTCAATCTTTAATAATGCCTCGCACTGACTCTCTCACGAGAAATGAATCGCAGCTTCAGTTAACAGAGAAAGCTGTCAACTCAAAACTAATCCTGTAACCCTGAATTTGTTCAGCCACCATCACGGTACAGGCCCCAGGTTAAGTAAAAAAATACTAATATGCAATAGTGCTTTACCTCTAGCTGACTGTTGAGCTTATGGAGGCCGAATGGTTGGAAAACACTGCAAAGTAATAATACATTTATTACTTTGCAGTGTTTTCCAACTATGGCCTACGTGTTTTCTGCAGTTTGAAACACGGAATGAGCTTTTAGATGAGACTTATATACAACTTACTGAATATATATATATAATAGCCGGCCTGTATTGTTTTACCGACACTATTTTAAAGCTGATGCTTTGCTCATTAAAAAGCATTACTGGACGGCAAGTGTGCTTCAAATAATATGAAGTTAACTCATTGACAGAAATATGCTGTTAACCATCTGGAGTGAATCATGGAACTTAAGATCGATCCAATTCTGCTCTGCTTTGGGAACCAAACCATTTGATTTACTAGAAAATGAACAGACTCAAACTGCTTTTATAGAGAAGACTGAATAAAGAGTGCATTACTAAAAACTTGATTAAAAAAAAAAAAAAAAAATTATAATTATCCCCATTTGATAACAGAAACAAACAAACAAAAAAAAACATCCTACAGGTTTGGAAAGGCTGGTTGAGTAGAAATGTTCACGAAAAACGTTCACTTTTGCAGATGCAAATTGTTAAAGTGATTCTTGCTCGGGCAAACATCACTAATGCGAATGAAATGACATCTAATTTAGTCGATTCATGGATGTGACTCCCAGCTGTGCTCAGAATACAGGGGGGGAGTGAGTCAGAAACGGCTTCAGTGAACATCCTTCACTCGCTTTAACAGGACCTGTGATGCACGAGCCTTCACAGCCACAACCTGGAAGAGACCAGATGCCATCTTCTCACGCTAGTCTTTGAAACAAGAGAGCGAGCGAGACAGGCACATACAGATTATCCAGGCCTTTCAACACAAAAACAACACCCACAAACACCCAGGATCCCTTTAGACAGGAATGAATCATAAGAGAAATGCCATCAGGCTGGCAGAGAGGCAAGGAAGCCTTGTATGTTCACCAAGGCTGCCTTAAATTTAATAAAAACTATGCAAAAAAAGTCAAATATTATTAGAACATTAAATAACCAATACATGTTATAAATAAATAAATATATTTAAAATAATGTCATGTATTTATGTGATGCAAGCTGAATTTTCAGCATCACTACTCCAGTCTTCAGTGTCACATGATCAGAAATTGTGCCGCTTAATATTTTTGTGAAAAAAGCGATACATTTCAGGATTCTCTGATGAATAAAAAGTTCACTTTCGATCAATTTAATGCATTCTTGCTGAATGAAACATTTATTTAACCTCACTAACATTTTAAAACTATTGATCTTCACTGAATAATTATACAAAATTGAAAAATATATATTTAAAGAACCTAAAATATAAAGAATGAGACATATATGCTGTGATTTTCTCCTGACGGAAATGAAAAGTCCTCACAAATCTCAGCAGCTGACCTTTAAACACGAGTATAACTCTCTCCTTTTAGATGAAAGTCTGTTTTAGACTCAGTAATAAGGTCTATCATAAGACCGTCACTGTGGTTTGGCTGATCACGGACTAAGCAACCGTGAACTAAATACAAAAAAAAGGTAGTTAAAAGAGAGTTGAGTCATTCAGGTTCTTTACAGGAAGCACAGTTTTGCTAAAACCACCAGCCCGGATACATAAATACAACCCAGGAGAAAGCGTTCTAAATTATTTAAAGCTTGAATCATCGAGATCCAGAGAACCACGAACTTCAACACAATGTAATGCTTCCCTCCGATTTCTTTTCTTTTGAGATTTTGCTCCATTTTCCAGATTCTGACAGCGCAGATGAGTCAAACTGGATGCCGAACAACTGCATTCAGCGATTATTTACGGTGTGCAACGTTGGTGCTGATGGGATTGCGTCATCGGTGCGTGAAAAAAAAAACAAAAAAAAGGGCGTCTGATAACAACATTTTTGCTGCAGACATATTCAAAAACATCCATCATCACCAAAGCGTGCTCGAAAGACTATGAGTTCACATATCAAACACAGATATGGGTCATACAGGAAGCCGCAAAGCTACCATTTCTGCAATATATTACACATTTAAAAAAAAACACTAGTTTAGTCTTTGCAATCTTCTCAGGTGACTGACAAAGATTTCTGTTGTGATCATAAACTGTATGGATATGATTCTGCGCTTTTCCCTCATCATTGTAGCAGGCTGCTTTTGCAAGGTTATGCAAAAACGTTCCAGCTTTTATTTTTTTTTTATTTTACACCTTTAAGAAGAAGACATCACAGGTTCACCAAGTGTGTCGCAATTATCCAACCGCAATCACTTTTAGTCAGCTTCGACCAAACTCCTCTCAGCTAGCGCGTCTTTCCAAAGTGAAAGCAGCCTAGTCACCTGACCTCAATACAGTGCTCTGATTCGCTAAAATGGACTTGTGAGCTTCTTCAGTAAAAAGTGAATCCGCAATGCCTCGTTTTTTCACAAAACATGTTTAGTTTTATTTAACTCCGCTCCAATCATGGTCAAGATATCTTCTGCAGCCGTGACCAGCCGTGTGTGGCCCATCAGACTGATCTACAGGAAGCGTGCATCATGTACATCAATGACAGCTGATCCTGGGTCAGTAATGTGGTTAAGTAGCTAATGGTCTACGTGCATTAGTCACGAAGAGAAACCTGATCAGAAGACCACATCATTTATGAAACTTCACCTCTGCGTGAAAGCAAACCCTAATAACACCCTTCACAGTGAAGCTCATATAGCTGAAAAACTGGTCTTTATCATCTGCAACGATATACGTAATACGATTATGTTAAATGTATTCAAAATCTGCGGTCTTGTAATTCAGTTCGTGAGCAGCAGAGCATCAGAGTCAAACACAGACCCATCATCAGTCTGGATGAAGGACTCTCTGTGACAGAGAGCACACTAGTGTCCGGTGTTCACCAGCGCTGTGCGTCAGCTCTGTGTCGGTAACAGGGTCTCCAGTGTACCGAGCACTAAGGGGATCAAACCATGCAAGCAAGCTCATTATTATAATCATGGACCCCGTTCTTCCGCACAATTCATTAGGAGAGCGAAGCGGAATTCCTCGTTTATATTAACGCTATTAGCCGTCGTGCACCAGCAGCTGTTCCTGGTCATGTGATCGGTCAGAGGTGCTAGAAAGGCGGGGATGAAGAGCGTTACATATTTATAGAAAACTCGTTTATAATGGGAAACATACTACCGGTATGTTTCAATTATGTCATATGCGAAAACACAGAGTGCACGTGGACAAACGTTGTGATCAAATATGGAGTGATGCTGACACGCATTGTGGAAAAAGTGAAAAACTGAAAAAATGTTTCTAAAAAGCATTAAGGAACACACAGTACAGACTTTTCAGCATTGTTTTTGTGTGATATAAATGTTAAGTTATATATGTATGCATGTATATAAAGAAAGAACTGGTATTTTGTTTTTAGAGGTTTTAATCCACTTGAAATGTTAATTTAGTTATATATATATATATATATTTTTTTTTTTTTTTTTTTTTTTTTTTTTTTTTTACACACAAAAATTTACATATAAAGTACATGAAATAAATAAAAATAAGTACAGAAGGTGTTTCTGTTATGTAGTCATATTTTTCCCTCAAGTAAATACAGCAAGTGACTCTTAAAAAAAAGAAACTGCCAAATGCTGTAATGTAATATGAAGCATTACAGCACATTTGACAGCACTTCTGTAATCGAATTCATCAGAGCGCAGACAAAAAGCGTCAGTGAAAAAGACTGACGCACACTGGATGCATATAAACAACCTGAAATCATCAACAATATATCATAACATGAGACCACAGCACGGTTATGTAAAAATAGAAAACAACAATAGATGCCGATTGAATAACAGAAAAACAAACCTGTGTGTGTGTGTGTGTGTGTGTGTGTGTGTGTGTGTACACGGAGGTAAAAGGCATGTTTGATGAATGCAGTTAGTGGTTTCTGCTATAATGTCATTCCGCCCACACACTCCAACAGAGAGACAGACAGGAAAAAACTGCTCGGTCAGAGACAGCGATTGTTTTCTCAAGACTATCCAAAAATAAAGCAGCAACAATACAAAGATTAGAGAGAGAGATTAGAACCCTTCTGACCCACGGCTGTCCGAATAATGACGACAAGTGCCCTGGAGCGGTCATCTTTATTTTTAATATATATTGTGGCCACAGTATGTGGACATTCAAGTCATACTTAAAATCATGTGGATGTCAGTGCATTAATAATTAAACAATATCATTATTACTAATATTATACCTTATGCCTTTTCACGGTTTTGAGCGTCATTTATTTTAAAGACAGAGCACAAGAAGACTAAATTAAAATAAAAACACTTCACACAAAAAAGAAAATGTTTGTAACTTTTCTTTGACTCCTATTCTTTTATTAGCGTGTTTTTTTTAATTATTCTGACGGCACCCATTCACCGCAGAGCATCCATCGGCGAGTAAGAGACATTTTAAATCCACAGTCAGCCTACTTTCAGAGCGCTGCAGGAAACCCCAGATGTTCTGTGATCTGGACTCTGAAGCTCTGAGAACACAGAGGTGGTCTCGTGACTGACAGAGGTCAAAGGTGAAAATATCTGACACCCTTTGAGTTCAGGGCTGATGGATTTCACGTTCAATATTGACCAACACCGACCACAACACAGGCCACAGTGACGGTCCACCCAAAAAAACAAAAGCAGCCATCATACATCAAACATCTTTTCCAATAAAATGCAAAAAGAGATATTTTGTATAGAAAAGAGCGGTGTAAACGACAATGAATTTTACATTTGTATGTTGCATTTAGGCAAACAAATGGGTTCACTCGCATCCAGAGTTGGCCACGTTACTCTAAAAAAGTAATTTGTTATAGTTACTTCTCACAAACAGCAACTGATACATCACTATAAAAGCGACTAATTAAAGGCAGGGTAAGCGATTACGTCTCGCATAGTACGCCGAGTCAGCCAAGAAGCCAGAGCGCAGTCCGTCAGTTATTTAAGTTATAATTATAAAACCAGAAATATTTTCATTACAGTGCTTGTGGATGTATCTGATTCACGGAGCTTCAAAATAATGGTGCATTACCAAGCATGGAAGAGCTTTTGGATGAGCTGTTCCTTTAATAATCCATTAGGGGTGATTTAATCATTTGATTTGATTGATAAAAATACATCTATATTTTATATTTTAAAAATACAAGACATGCTAAAAAGGCAGGAACTGATTAACCAAGTCTACCATACCGTGATTCTAAAGCCTCTAAAATAATCAACATGATCAACGCTTTGCTGAAGAACCTGTTGGACACAACTTCTGCATTATGCTTTGATCATCAATCACATTTAAATATACCAAGACCTGTTATTGAGAGACATAGGTGTGGTAACTGATATTTTAGCGTTTTATGTAAATAGTCTGCTACACTGTTAAAACTCTCATTAGTTTTCATTACAAGCTGTCAGAATTACATCTTACTTTCAGGCATGAATATCAGCATTTGCACCAAATTGAACGATTTGCTCAGTTTAGGTCTCAAAAAAAAAAAAAAAAAAAAAAAATTTTTTCCTCCTCGAGGACGAGCTTCATATTTTCATATCTACTACCTTTCCATGAGCTAAATAAACCATAACCACAAAAAAAAAAAAACAACAACAACCATCTAAAATATTTTTCAATATAGTTTCAATAAATTTTTCTATGTTTTGGAGCTTAGAAAAGAGCAGCTAAACATTCTCCAAAACATCTCCATTTGAGTTCCACAAAAGCAAGAAGGTCAACCGGGTTTCAAACGACACGAAAGTGAGCAAATAATCGCAGGATGATCGTTTCGATGCGAGATATTCCTTTAAATGAACAGATTTTCTTCAGTTATTCACCCGATTGTGGGTCAGAGAGAGTGACTGAGGGATCCTGCCGGATGCTAAGCATTTTGCGCCTTTACAAATTAAATCAAAACTGGTAGCGCCTTTCTCTTGGCTGCACGAAAAACACATATTGGTCTAAAAATAGCCAGGCGGCCTTTAATTTCGCACCTATCTTCATCTAAGCCGTGACGCCCCGGGGTTTTAAAAGGGGACGACAGCAGACGAGGATTTCATCACCAGCAAAGACAAACGCTTCAGTGTTTTTCAGTCTAACATCATTGCGACAGACAGGACTGACGGATCCCATCATCCCTCTCTCTCTCTCTCTCTCTCTCTCTCTCTCTCTCTGACACCTCTTTGGCCCATTAAAATCACGGCCACGAATGAAAGAGTTTAACACGAAACCTGCTTCTTCGGCGAGCCCGGGCTGCAGACGCTTCGGTTGGTAACAAATCATTTCCCTCAGCATCCGAACGACTCGACGCGGGAATAATTTCACGGCAATCGCTGACCAGACAGGGACTAGTTGAGAGTCGCGCCGGAAAAGGGCCGTTTTCCCCTGGATAACAGTTTCCTGTTTACCGGCCGAACTCACAAATGAGAAGAAAACAGTTCAAAAGGGGTGAAAACTGAACGGCTTTAATCCACCAGAAACCGCCGGGGACTCCACACACACACACACACACGACAGCAGGGCCGCTCACCTTCTTTAAGGGCTTTATCCACGTTGAGGGACACCACGACCCTCCTGGTCTGAGCTGAATCCAGCAGAGGTACGCAGAACCGGCCCTGCGGAGCGAGGAAGATGATCATCAGACATCGGTCGTTCATCAGAACCAAACACAAGACTCCTTACGTCGAAAAAAAACAATCTCAAGACGCAGCTGAAGGACATTTTTAGGAGCAGTTAAGAGCCCCGGCATTGATTCTATACGTGGAATATACACTGCTTTTTCACCACACCAGGCTGAGATTAACAACAGGAACCAGATAATACATCTGGCTGAGTTGTAAGAACTGGACTTTAAAGTTGTGTAATATTTGCTTCAGTCGACTATCTGTGTTCTTGTTTTGTTTACAGTGTAAGTGAATCTCACTTAGCCTGTTTATTGAATTTGGTAAATAATTTGCATACGAATACACTTAAATGATAGGCATATATAAGAAATAATAAATATTTTTTAAATGAAGCATATTCATGCTTTGAACTCACAAGTGTGTGTGCAGATAGGAGTTAACTCTTACCTTTGGTTTCATTTATTGCTTAAATTTATGAGAAAATTTATATCTTTTATTTCCCCCTTACACTTAAATAAACCTCACAGTGAGTGTACATTATTGTACTATGGCTATATTCGCGTCCTCACCATTAACTTATTGAACAAATCCACGAGCTTCGACGACTGTCTCCCGGAGGTGTCGAATCTGCTGATCTTCAGGGGGCTTTTCTTCACCAGCAGCCCGAAACTGCCCAGCAGGAAACAGAACACCGCGAAGGACACGTAAATAAAGAGTTTGAGGAAAAACGAGGTGAGAGTGAGACCTCCGGAGCCGAGCTGGAAGACCAGCACCGCCGCCGCGATGCCGACGACCAGAGACGGGTAGACGGCGCTGGGCATGAGGACATCCGACCTGGTGATGCTGCTGCTGCTGCTTCGGCCATCAGGATGCATGGTGCTGCTGCTGCTGCTGGAAATGACATGTCCTCACGTGCGCGCGACAATAGGCGAGCTGCATGCCCCTCGAGTTCACAGCCCGGGTTTCGCTCATCACTCGTTTGATTCAGAGTGGAAGCGCGGGCGATCCGGGCGTCTCAACGCGAGCGCAACTGTTGCATCGGAGCAGCTGAAACGACAGCGAGCGCGCTCGAAACGACGACGACGATCAGCCAGATAACCCTGCCGGCTCTAGGACAGCTTAAACGGCTGCTAATTCAAATCCTCCACAAATGCATAAGGGGCATCGAGCGCAAACAAAGGACGCCGAGTCAGAAACAGACAGAGCAGACGTCTACGCGAGCTCGTCCAAATCTACCGAAACACCTCGAGACGCTATCGGGTCCATTGACGCCTGTGCAAACAACGGAGAGGCATCGCGCGATGACTTTAACTTTTAAGCCTCGGGCGTGAGGTGAAGGTGTGAATGCGAAGCGTTCGCTCTCCGGGGTTTTCGATATCCAACGCGGCTGATCCGAAACGCGACCAAAAAAAAGAAACTTCTTATCAATCGCGTTGACAGGCGGTCTCAGTTCTGCTTAGATCGCCAGCTGCCTCTCGAGTGGCGAGTTTGCGCGCCGTACTATGGAGAAGGGGGCTGTTCGTGAATATTAATGACGCAATGTGACGTTCGCTCAAGCGCTCAGGTTGATTGGTCGAAAAGCAGACGCTCGCGCGTCGGCGGCAGTCGGCCAGCAAATGAGCGACTGAGATCTGCCTCATGAATAATTAATAACCGCTTGACTGGAAGCTGGCAGAAGGTTACCAAGCAACGTCAGCATTATCTGATTAATATTCATAAGATAAGTCTTCGCCGTAGTAGGAAAAGCGGCACGGTGGCTATGGAGCCTCGAGTAGGCCATAAATCACACACAATGGGTCCAAACAACAGTGAAATGCTTTAAATCTTCTGAAAAATCCATGACCCAGACTTGTTATAACACACTTTGTCCAGTTGCTTACACTTGTTTTGTTGGGAAAACGAGGAATACTGAATGCTAGGCTAGAAAATGAAACCTATCACTGGTTACTACTCTGCTTATAGACTGATATAAGACTGATATAAAGTGTGTTTATATATATATATATATATATATATATATATATATATATATATATATATATATATATATATATATATATACATACATATACATACGATGCCCTGTGCAAACAAATGGTCTTTTGCGCCATCTAATGTTCATCTTGAACATACGTTTAACTTATTTTTATTTTCATGTGCCACATGAAACTCGTCGAAGTTTAAAGGAATCCATGTGTCTGTCTTTTTCATAGTTTAGCCTTTAAAAACGCTTTTGGATTTTTTAAAAAGCATTATTACATGGTCTTGCTGAGCAAAAAAGCCCAAATAAATTAAAAGTCATTAAATGTATCTCATAAATAACCATAAATCAGCAAAGAGTTGAAAATAGAATTGTGTATTGTATGGAATGAATGTTAAAATGTCAGATGAGTGAAGTTCACATCCAGACCGGCAGGTGGCGAAAGAGCTCGTTAGTTTCCGAATGCTCTCGTAAACACACATATATAGAATAAAAGTCCACAGTGAATTACAAAAAAATAATAATATATGATTTTAATTATTTAAATACGATAGTGTGGATGAACAAATGTAGTTACAAAATTTTAAAAAAAAAAGTTATTTTGAAAGGTTTAGAAGAAACAGCCTTGTTTTTATTGAGGAAATACATTTGTTTTATTGATAAAGAAATTAGCACAAACCCTGTACTAAAGAGATGAAAAATCTATAGTTATTTAATCTACAGTAGAAATTAAACAAATAATAACAATATAATAAAATAATGCATTACATTCAAAACAGTATACAGCGTGACAGAGATGTGATACTAGTCAACTAGTCATTTTACAATAATCAAAAAAACTGCCCTGTGTTATCAAGACCGAGTAGCCTAGATGTACAAAACAACAGAAAACAGATGGAGAACATGGAGAAAGGTTTATAATAAAAGATCTTGTCTTACTAAAATATAAATCTTTTAGTGAAAATGTGCAAATTGGTTCATCCAACACCAACATAATGTCTTTTACTTTAGGGTGACCACAGCCATTTCTCCTGGGGAAAAAAACGGTAGTATAGTCACCCTATTCTACTTCATCAGCAATGAATGATATTTACAACTCAAAAATAGAGGCAGTGCAGCAAAAAGCTGATCGAATGTTTTTCGTGGCGTATATCCGACACAATGGCACACCTTAAGGCATATAATATGGGTGTGAGATCTGTCTTCAGAGGAATCCTCGAGACTAGAGCGTCAGCAGCAGCAGCAGCAGCGGCGGCAGACAGCTGAAGATCAGAGCGGCCCGTAGAGCGCCGGCCGGGCTCCTCATCATACACTCCACACGAGACCAAGAGCCGTTGTTGGGCAGGGGTTCGATCCCCAGCGTCTTGCACAAAACATTATACACATCTACTGTTCGAATAGGACCGGCGCGGAAGTTCCTCTTGAAGTCTAAAATAAATCAATAAAACAATCAAAACTATAATAAAACTTTAGAACTCAAATCCAAATTTATATATATATGAGTTGTATGTGTATGTATGTATGTATATATATATATATATATATATATATATATATATATATATATATATATATATATTTTTTTATTATTTTTTTTGTGGAAACCATGATACGCTTTTACTTAGGGCTGTTCTTTCATTAATGTAAAGTTCACGTTTTTTAAATACACATTTTTTACAACTATGCAAATGTATTTTGACTAATTTAATGCACCCTTTCTGAATAAAATGACAAAAAGAAAAATAACAAAAATTATATTTCTATTTAATACTCTTTTTATTTTAAAATATACTATTATTATCAAACTTTATTTATTATTTTATTTTATTTAAAAACAAAACAAACAATGCAATCATTATTATCAGTATTATTATTATCATTATTATTACATTTTTTATAGTTATATTTAATAGGTTACCCAGATTGAACACGTGTGTGTGTGTGTGTATGTGTGTATATGTATGTGTGTGTGTGTGTATATATATAAATATAAATATAAATATAAGTATATGTATATATATTTGCAGAGTAAAGGTGAGGTGCTGAACTTTACCTGGTCCCTGTGCCAAAAAGAACCCCCTCATGTCCATAAACTCGTTATCATAACCATGCCATCCGTGTTGCCAGCCCTCTGCCTCCTCCGTGCCGTTTTTCCAGAAGGGAAGTTTGGCTTTATTCTGTAAAGACAGGCAGATGTGCAGAGATTAGCATTTAGCCTGCGATGCTGGAATCACAGACCGCTCGCTGCCTTGGTGTCTTATCCTCCGAGTGTGTTTTAGTAGTCATCTAATGACGCACCGCTGAGATAATCTTTGTTATATCAGGCAAGCGCACAAGAGCAAGACTGTTGTTTTTGGGCATCAAGACTGAATTACGGCTGAAGCGATTCCTGTGAGCTCTCTTATTAGGAATGCACAAAGCAACATATTAAATGGATCACAAGGACATGTGGGGAAATTTCCACACCCTGCTAGGATGAATACTAAAAGTTCCTCCCTAAGTGTCAATAGTGCAGATAAGGGCAAGTAGGCTCTAAATAAATACAATTACTTCATCTCTATCTAGATCTAGATTTGGTAAGATTGTTATAATCATAAATCGACCCCATAAACAGCCTCGAGGACAACCAGGACAGACTGTGTAGAGAATAAACTCACTAACCTCTGTGATGAACCATCCTGGCTCCGCAACCAGCGTCAGCGTCGAGACGAACCTCCCGTTCTTGTAGTGAAAGCGGTCTGGGATCTCTTGTTTCTTATAAACATTCATGTTGTCCACTGTGCTCAGGTTTTGATATATCTGAATCAGCGCACACAAACATTTTAAGTTCAAGCAAACAAAGTTGAACTCATCAGATTTCAAATCGATTAATTCTTTACTCATTCTATAAATATTTTATAAACTAATAAAAAAAAGGTACGTTATTTAAGCAAAATATACTAACACATACATCTTTGTAACCTACATTTTATTATAATATATCATTTTTAATTGATAAATTTAATGCAGTTCGACAATCCGCACCGATGCATAGCTATAGTACAAATAAATAGTGCGTTGTTTAAATAAAATCATAAATGAATTTTTGTTCATTTTGGTAACGGGAAGAAGATATATGGTCGATTTGTGAAGACAAACTGAATAATGTCAAAATGCTATATGCGCACGCATATAGAGTACATCGAGGTTTAAAAATGTCTTAAATACCGAAATAGCACTGAAGTTAAAGTTTAAATGGAAATGGGGCTGACGGCTGGTCAAAGTACTGCCTTTTCACTTGTGTATTTTTCCCTCAAAACAGCAGATGGAAAACAAGAGGGTTGTTTTTGGAGTCTGTAAACACGAGTTTGATGGAAAACATGCAGACGGGCTGAGCTCACCTCTTCAAACTTGTCCTGTTTGGGCCACAGACTGACCACCGGCCCCCTGTCCATCATTTTAATGACGTGTGTCATGTCGATGTAGTTGTCCAGTTCAACGACCTTCTCCATCCACTGGAGGTCCGTCATGCCGTGATCCGAGAACAGGACCACGTTTATATCATCTCTCATATTCTTTTCCTGACATAAAAAAAGCGTTTTAGATGGCTTTTTTAGATTACTTTCTCTCTTTCTTTTACCTGCCTTAAAAATACCTTGATTTTCTGGTTGAGGGTCTGGAAAGCCTGGTCCAGCGAGCGAATGGCGTGCTGTATTTCTGGAGAATGAGGCCCAAAGTGATGTCCTTCCACATCAATCTTCTCATAATAAATACCGGCCATGTCTGCTTTATCGCTTCTGTTTGAGACATATCATTTAACGCGTTAAACATATCACTTGCTCATCGATGGATCCTCTGTAGTGAATGGGTGCCGCCAGAGGCCGAACGGCTCATGAAAACATCACAATAATACACCACTCCAGTCCATCATGTAACACCTTGTAAAGCGAAAAGCCGTCTGTTTATAAGAAACAAATCTATCGTTACGATTTTTTAAACTTAAAATCCTTGCTTCTTACCATTAGCTTATCTCGTGACATTAAAAGCTGTGTTCGTAAGAAGCACATCCATCATTAAGATATTTTAAGTCCGTATCTGAATCAAGAGAGAAACATGCACAGATCAAGCACTGTTTACCGTAAAAACTTTTCTTATCAAATAGGTCGCTTCATTTTGATGTGAGAGCAGTGGACAAACTTTTCTTTGTTATTATGGATTCCTATTTTAAGCAGAAGCAATCTACAAACACAACTTTTCACTTCACGAGACGATAACCGATGGACCGGAGTGGTGTGAATAATGTAATGTTTTTATCAGCAGTTCAGGCTTTATGACGGCACCCATTCACTCCAGACGATCTGCGGGTTTTCTGCTGAAAGCTGTAGGGAAGTGTTTGCTTGCACTTTTCTCCTGTTTATAGACAGTTCTACTTTATTTAGATGGCTTTCTGGAGTTGCTGGCCTTGAGCCCTGGTGAAGTTCTTCTTTTGCATCTATATCTATAGTGTTGTCAGGAGAAAAGAAAACCTCCTCTTTTTTGCACACTTTCTTTATTACCCCTTTCCATCCCTAGACCGGAGGGGAATTAAACAACATAAAATCTAATAGTGTTTACTTGTTCTTGATCTTACTGTGACTGACTGATTAATGCACGTTATTCCACATAAAATCTTTTTTTGCCTATATAATCTTTCATCAGAATGTAACAACTGCCTCTTTTATTTTCAACTAACATGGACTAGTTTGTGTGGTCTTTTGGTTAATTAGCATGCCTGGCGTCATCTAGGCAGAAAAACCAACAGCATTATAGGTGTTAATGATTTCTTGGGCTTTTGGTCTTACTTTAACATATTCAGAGCGCTCTCCATGGAGTCGACCAGGTTCTTCTCTGAAGGGTTGTACACATATTCCTCACAGAATGTAGGTCTGACTCCAAGAATCGTCACTTCACAGCCTAAAACGACAGAAACACGCTCGATTAGACCACGTGACCCGGGTTTATACGCGCTTGTGAGAGATCAAAAAGGCCTGAACACTCCACTTGAAAACCTTGCATGCTTTGGTAAGGTCAAGTAGCAGTAGGAGTAGCTTGTCCTTTTAAAACGACACTAATTAAACGAGTCTGGCATGGGAGGAAGCTCAGCGCTGACCACAGTGTGTGGATCTAAAAATCCCTTTTTTGTCCGTTAAAAAGTAAGGGGTTAGTAAAATTTTCTGATTGGACCGGTAATATCTCACTCAAAAATGGTAAAACTAGTCTATTTTGAAAAATAGTGGAGCGTTCCTTTAGTATTATATATAATGAACACCTTTAAACACCTCACTTTCACAGACCCATTAATGATATTCAAGTGCCACGTTAGACTTTGTATCTCTAACAAACCAGCAGAGACATCCACTAACCTGGCCAGTAGTACATGTAGACTCTCTTCCCTAGTTTCTGCATGGTGACCCACAGCGGCTCTGACCCGTCCCACCACATGGGCAGACGGCTGTCCGCATTAGTTCCAATCAGGAACTCTTTCATGGTGTCTTTATCCCACATATAATTTCCAGTCATCTGGTGCACCTCGCAGTTGCGTCCTGGAACATGAATGGAACAGAACGAATATTTACAGACGCCAGGGTGGCCTCAGAGGTTCATCTGATTAAGGAGCGTCATTCGTTTAATTGCATTCCCCATAGGCTTCTTTAAAGACTCCACGGTATCTTCGGCTGCCCTGAAACAACAATGGATCGTTTTGACCGCTCGTGAAATTTAAGCCCTATGGAGATGAAGGCACATCATGAAGAATATTTCAAATAAAGCATTAGAAAAAAAATACTTTCCGTGTAGGTTGAGCATGAAATGTTAATCACATAACCAATAGAGTTATTAATATCAATACAATGTTCCCAACAAGCTGTCACAGCAGTATAAGTGTCTCTGTGATTATCTGATAACTGGAAACAAGCCAAAAAACGTGGACTTCCTTAGCTGTTTCAGTTGGAACCTTCTGAAATCATGCATGCAGATTTTGGACATTTGTTGAGAATATATACACCCTCGGTTTATGGACAGTGTAGATGAGTTTGTGTCTTCAGGGCCACGGTAACAGATTTGAAGAAATTTTGTGTTGCATGACTTGTGCTCACCATTGAATCCTCTGCAGTGAATGGGTGCCGTCAGAATGAGAGCACAAACAGCTGATAGAAGCATCAATTAACATTTTGTCTGAATCCAGAGACAACAGCTCTAAACAAATATGTTATTCAAATGCCTTAATGATGGTTTTAATTCTTACAAACATGCAACATCGCGCTTTACAAGATAATAAGTGATGGACTGGAATGGGGCGGATTCCTTGTGGACTAATGTGATCTATATCTATATCCTGGATGGTCTGAGGGCGAGCAAACTGTCAGCAAATTTAATGGTGAACTATTCCTTTGAGTCTTCTAAAGGGTGCTGTAAGGCCATTTCTATTTAAAAAAAACACACTGAAAAAAAAACCTAATTTTGGCAACCACCCAGATCATCTAGTGTACATCTACAGTGACGGGTTTTCATTCGAACAAACTCAATTTCAGTTTAGCTCTCGGACACTTGGACATGAGTAAGCAATGTTTAGGTCTTAAGTCTTGAATTTAAACTGCTGACGGTGCACAGTGCAAAGAGCAGGGTCAGCACGTCCAAGAAACACAAACATTAAACAAACGCCCTCCTTTAATTACACATAACCTGCTATAAAACAATTATCATGTCTAGAACCTTTGGCCTTGCCAGCAAGTTACAGCCTTAAGGACTATATGCGTTCATTAAAAATACTACGCTCAACAGGTAGTTCATGCATACTTAAATATGAATTATGAAGCATTTCAGAAATGCTTAAAAACATTGTGATATAATTACAGTAATTTCAAAATAACTATTTTAATAGACTTTAAAATAATGCAAAGCTAGAATTTCAGCATCGTTACTCCAGTCTTCGGTGTCACGTTATCCTTTAAAAATGATCCTAATCTCTGTTGTGATGCTCAAGATACATGTAATATTGTTAGACAGTTTTATGTTTCAGTATCATTACAAATGTGTTAATGTTTAAACAAATTGAATGCAAAATCCTTGCTAAATAACTGTTTTTTTAAAGGAGAACGAAATGCATTTAAATATTATATAAAGCTAGTAGCGCTTGTTTAATGGCATTAACAGCTGTTGTTCTAAGACAGTTTGCACATGTCCCTCATGGTGTCCCGGCTTTGCTCTCATTGTTTGAGCTCTTTGTCAAAGCACGAGCCCAGTTGTCTTCTAAAGCTTTGTGGAGAGGGGAATGCGCCCAAACAAAACAACTGGCATCAGCAGAGCGGCGAAGCGTTGGATCTGGGCTGCTGTGATCGGGGCCTTTGTTCACACACGGCATCACCATGTGATTCAGCAACACGTCTCACTGAGTCAACTGAGTGGACCTGATCAGATATGCTTGTATAAACACTTCAAAGATTTTTAAGTCTGGAAAAGTCTGAGTGTTTTCACATTGAAAAATTATTATTTGTAGACAAATGCATATATAATGTATATATATATATATATATATATATATATATATATATATATATATATATATATATATATATATATATATATATACACATATATATATATATATATATATATATATATATATACATATATATATATATATATATATATATATATATATATATATATATATATATATACACACATATATATATATATACATATATATATACACACACACACATATATATATATATATATATATATATATATATATATATATATATATATATATATATATATATATATAATTGTCTACAAATAATAATTTTTCAATGTGAAAACACAGACTTTTCCAGACTTTTCTTGTATACTGATAAATCTAAATGAGAGCTGTTTTTCTCTGGTCATTGTGGATGAAGGACTCATCATTTGTGCCTGGGCCCCGTGATCAATGGCCCTATTCAAACAATAATGAACGAGCGGATCTCACATCTGACAGATCTTTATTGTTCTACAGTAAGAGTACTTTTAATGACCTTTATGCTCTTTTGGCCTGTTTGTGCACATAAGCGTGCTACAGAACATCACACAAGGAATGCGTTATGTGGTTAAACTGTACCGGAAAACAACAACAACTGATTATGTTTGTAATCTTCAATAGCATGGGAATCGTTTAGAGCTCAGGGAGACAGTAACATCTTAGATTTCACCGGACTGCTTTGTCATAACAGAGAAAATCAGGGTTCAAAAAGACATGAACTAATAATGACTGCAACACAAGAAATGATAGCTACTGTAACACGATGGCTTCAAGGTAAATGAGGCAGCTAAGATCGCACAGAGATATTAGGATTGTTCAAAACGCACCTGTCATTAGAGAGTAGTAGTTGGGATAGGACAGACTGGGGAAATCTGGAGTCAGGTAATCCACTTGAACGCCGTTTTCCACGATGTCTCTAAATCCGGCCAAGTTTTGTAAGTCGTCCATATAGTCATAGCGGAAGCCGTCGATGAGAAACACCAGGAGTTTGCGGTCCGCGTCGCCGCTGCGGGACAGGAGCAGGAAGATAACGGGGAGGAGGCTCGCGGCTCGAGGCATGATGCGCCGCTGCTGGGAGCTGAACCGGACTGAAGGATGGAGGGATGCGCGCTGGTCGAGCTGATGCGTGGAAAACTCTCTCTGTGTGTGTGTGTGTGTGTGTGTGTGTGTGTGTGTGTGTGTGTGTGTGTGTGTGTGTGTGAGAGAGAGAGAGAGAGAGTCCACGTGCGCTGCAGGGACAGATAGACAGCGTCCTGGCCAAAAAATGTGGCTGCCATCTTCCCCTTTAAAATGATTTTATTGTTATTTTTAATTGTGTTTGTTAATACAAACAGGGTCAGAAATGGGAGGAAAGTTTTAGATTTCAATCGCATTTCTTGCATTTACATGGAATTGTATATATATATATATATATATATATATATATATATATATATATATATATATATATATATATATATATATATAATAACATCTAATAATGAAACTTGCGAATAAAATTGTCAAATTTAAATAATGTGAAGATTGCATGAACAACCAGCTAATGAACAAATGAAGGGACTGCTGCATATTCATATCATTGCATCTACAATTGTATACATGGTAAGAAACAGACGAGTTTCCTCCCTAACGTGCAAATCGTATTTTGACGTTGCTTTAATACTCTGCACTCTGCTGCTTGTTGCATTTTTCTTTCGTTTTTTAAAATTATTTATTTAGAAAACGTATTTCGCATATTCATTTTATATATAGCGGTACTGTGCTTTTTGCTTAAATGAAATTAATTAGAATCTTTCATTTTGGCTGTTTTTAATATATATTCATTTTGTCGTGAAAGAGAAACACAATGAAGCGTATTGCCGACCACACCGTCGAAATAATCAAGTTAGTTATAAAAGAAAATGCTGATTCATTCTTTTCCACTAGGTGCCGCTGTTGGCGCCCATGCACTTCTTATCAAAAGAAAAATTACACTATTACTTTTTCAAACTGACTCATTGGCCTTTGCTCATTTTCCATCAAGAACATTTATCAGAACACATTACCAATGATTTTACAGGAACCAGGGTTAATAAAAGAGTGACCATCTGTGGTCCGTAAGAGTGAGTGTTGTAGCACTTTAATTCATAAATGTGCTCTAACAAAGCTGTGTGTGCATATCTATATCCCCTGTAATTGAGAGTGAGTAAACAGTATTTTAAGGGCTAGGATTAACAAGTCACCAAAAGAGGGCGACAAATGAGCGAAATAGAGACCCACGCGAACCAGCTTTCATTAAAACCACTGCAAGTTCCCAAAACGATGACAATTTCTGTGCCGGTTTCTTTTCATTAATTATGTATGCATGCATGAATGTAAACGTAAATTAAATAATGTGTTTGCTCAGCACGTTGGTTACTCAATAACTTATCGATGCTAATTCAGTGAATGCTTAACCCCTCCTTTATGACAACTAAATCTGTTTATCTTTCAGCTCCAGTAGCCTTACATTACACGTTATATGATCGGCGCTGACCTCTGCTGTCGGGAAACCGATCAAACAGCCCTTATAGAAACAAACACTAGGTCGCCTCGACGTGATAGAAAACCCATAGAAATACAACGAGTAGCCTCTATGTTCATTCAGGTTATTAGTCAGCCCACACTGACCTCTGTAGAGATGGGTTCAGCAGATAGAGGTAGAACTCTGTCCCAATGCAATAAAAGTGTGCAATAATGTTCATAAATGTTTCCTACAGTGATCCTATCTCTGCTTTGTTGTTGTCAGGGACCCGGGTGCAACTAAGAACAGCAACTGAAACGAAAAGACACACACACACACACACACACACACAGGCCAGATCATTTAACACAACACGAGCACGAGCTGTGTTAAAAGAAGCATTGCACAACATTCACTTACCAATTTAAAATTTCAGAAGGGCTAAAAACAATTACGGATCATGAATATAGTTCAACAAGTTTAAGTTAAAAACTTCACAAACGATACAAATCTCAAAGCGAAGCATGGCTCCCTTCTTCGCATATTCAGTTGTTTATTGCACTTTTTAAATATTAAATCGTGGCCTTCGGATAAAGCGCTAGTCGTTTTTCATAACCAAATTTTCTTGCAAATTTCACGCGCTAAAGCAAAATCGATATCTGAACGCTATACAGGAATCAAGGTGGCGCGTGTAATTTGCTGCCAGATTCAAATCCACGTTTATTCATTACTTTGACTCACGCTGGGAACCTACTTAAATTTAAAATGCTATTTATGAGGCAGATTCGCTTCAACATTTTAACTTTTGCTAAGTGAAATAAAAGTATTAGCAAGGATGTCGGTACTATCACGTGACACAAGGGGGCGCTAATGTTTCTGTTTATCACCCGCGTGGGCATGGTTACGGCGGACGTCAGATGTATTAGCCAAGCTAATAGTGGCTAATCATTTTACCGAAGTCGCTATTTTCTGTAAATGTGTTCAGTAATTTGGCTGCTGTGTAAACAACCAGAACAATGGCAGTAAACGATAACGCTATAAATCGTGTTTATGATTATGGTAATGAATTTAAAGTAATATTGATCGAGCAGCAATTGTATACACAGGTAGAACGACACCGGAAGTCTCGCACATTTGAGTTACAAATATCTCACGTTGGAAAGATCACCATCCCTACATAGGAAAAAGAAAGCTAGATGTGAAAGGAGAGACAGGAGGGTGGGGAATAAGTGCCTTTCCGACATCTAAACTAAACAAAAGCAGATTTTGACTGAAACTGCGGAAAATGACTCACCGCGAAGCGTTCAAATGTAAAAATGCATTGATCGAAATCCGACCCAAACAGTGTCTATCATTTATTCCTATGATCACATGATTTTTATACACCAGAATCTTGTGGAAATCGTAAAAGAAGCCCTTTACTGTGTATAAAGATCCGATAGGCGCACACATTATCTGGGACTTGAATACACAGCTGCAGACACAAGACAAGCAGGACATACACTTTACATCTTTACGTTCACATGTACAGTAGAAAGAGACGCATTAAAAGGTCCTAACTTATATTTTTCATAACAATAAAAAAAGAAAAATCATAAAACAAGTGCTTTGCTTTGTCATAAAAACCACAAATTCACACAGGATTGTTTTTTTTCTTACATCACAGGGCCCATAATGTAAAATGGCATGTACTATCCATTGCATAAAATATCCCTAAGGTATAAAAATTGATTCGCTCACAATAAGGTCTTAAGATAAGTTAAGTTGATGGCATGTATGTGCATACGTTTTATTCTCGTAGAACGTCTATCCTTGATTGCGAGCTACAAAAGTCGCTGATTACGGCAGCCAGCGCTCATCCATAAGGTGCTCGGGCGACTAAAGGCAATTAGGCGATGATCCCTCTATATACACATTCACAATGGCTTTGCGGATCACTCCGGCAGCTTACGGATACACGCCGCTGCTCTCAAAAACTCCCTGAATGTAAGCTCACGCGTCACTTCCTGTCCGGGAGCACCGGGTCAGCTCCCCCCCCGCAGAGTGGTCCGTCGCTGTCCCGTGAGCTCGTTAGGTCCTTTACCGAAGGCGACGATGATATAGTGTTCTCCACGAGTGCAAGGTTCATCAGCAAGTCTTGACGGAGGATTTGGACACGTCTGAGGTTTTCATGATGACGCTGGCACGTTTTTCGTGGACCGACAGCTGGCTGGAGGCTCCGGGGCTGTGGGAGGACGAGGGCAAAGGGGCGTTTAAGAGACTCCAGGCCGCGGGGTCCCGGACAGTGGTTATCTTGAAGTTAGGCTTGTCGGGAGAAATGAAAGAGGACATGCCGGGCAGAGCAGTCTTCACCTTCTCTTCATTTCCAAATAGCACGGCCTGAATACGCTGCAGGGGGAAACAAAACATCAGAGATCAGGACACTAGAAGTAACTAACTTATTCTAATATTAATAATTTGACCTGGTTTTCAAGCCACATCCAAAAATTTTAAGGACAACTATATATTCAAAAATACCCAATTTATAAAAACTGTGTCAAATGAATTATCACAATTAATCTCATTCAAAATAAAGGACTTGTATGTGTACGGTTTTTATTATTTGTATCATTTAAACTAGTTTATTTACACACCCAGACACATATTTATAATGATTTAGATTTTTATTAATTTTGTTTATTATTTGCTTATGTCACTTTATTACAATCAAATGTTTTTATTTGTTTTTTTAATGTATTTTTAGTGTATATTTTAAATTTATTTTAAACTACTTCATTTTTTAATTTACTTATTTAGCTTTTTTTTTTACTATTAACATTAATTTTAATGTATTATATTTTAATTTATTTTTGGATTGTTACATATTTACTTTTGTCGTTTTTTATTCTTATTTATTTGTTTGACATTTTTTTTAAAGGATTTTCTCTAAACTCTCTTCCACAGCCTCTCAGTTTAGGCCAATTCCCTCCCAGTCTCAAGTTTTGAATAACAATAATAATTAAGTCTAAATAAAACTTTTTAAAAAATGAGAAACAAACACAACTGAAACACTTGTTCCTGCACGTCATTAAATTTATAACCAACATCAGAAGCTCAAGAACTTGACAAACATGACAAAAAAAGTCTGGTAATCTCCGCGTATGCTAAGTGCCTTCTTTAAGAGCACGAAGGTGATAGTTTGCACTTGCAAGCTGTCAATTGTCTACCCAGGAACTAACAGTGTATTTTCATGAGTTACAACCTGAAGCCATGCCATAAAACACACACACTTCCTTGTGTTTGAATTATGATAATCCCGAATGGCATGAGAGCGTTATCGCCCACATGTCCAAGGGCCCCACCGCACGCAGCTCACCGCCATCAGTTGCATTTCCTCTCTGACACTCAACTTCATGCCTTTGATTGTTCTCTCTAGAAACTGCTGTGCTGCCTGGAAGACATTTGCTTCATACATCTCAACTGTGTTTAGGCTGATAACTGGCACATAAAACAGTCTGTCTAACAGCGCTTAAAATTAATGATTATTTATAGCTTCTATTGTTTTTACTGACAGAATTATGGCGACAGACTGGCTATCATCAGACTACAGGATCTACTGGCTTCCTGGCACCATGTGAGGGCAGATCTAAGACAAAAAGTGAGAACGAGATCTTTAAGAAGACCTTAAAAACTCTAACATTAAAATCAAACATTAAGTTCTTAGATATGAAGTAAGAACTGACAAAAAAATTAATTAATTTAAAAAATAAATAAATAAATAAATATATATATATATATATATATATATATATATATATATATATATATATATATATATATGATTTGTAAAAAATAAATATCTGCTTTCAAACAATTTCTAGTGATTAATTTAATCCAAAATAAATATACACATATATATGGTATATATGTATATACATATATATTCCTTAATAAACTAAGGAAAAAAAGTATGTCTAAAAGTCTTCAGGCTTTAAAATGGTAAAATGTTTTTTTTTTTTTGCAGGTGAAGCAAAACTCTCCTCGCTTAAAGCCTGAATGTCATTTTAATCAGTCGTCAAAACTGACAGCGGTCTTCTGGGCTGCAGTGAATCAGAGATTGAGTTTTTCAGTTTCACTAGTTTCCTAACAAGCCGCAGCACATTTGCCGGAATCAGTGAGACATGTCACGTCACTGCTTGCTCTTTCTCTTTTTTTTCCCCTGTCTTGTTTTGCATCACAGTTCTGAGGTACAGGAACCGAAAACAGGGGGTAGAGCGCGTCTAGCATGTAAGCTTTACCCAGATGCATGCTGGAACTTACATGTGCGGATAGATACTGCGCGCTGGTAAACGGGAACTAGGAAAAGCCACAATCTTTCAGGCATGAAACAATAAATCACAAGACGTGGCGTTTTAAAATCAAAATACATTTTGTAGCTTTAAGTCCGAGTCTGCAGCTTAAAACCCATCTTTCAGCAGATAAAGTTATTTAAAAAGCGGTCTTTCTTTTTCATTTCGAAAAATGTCCCACTTTATATTAAGCAGCCTTAAATACTATGTCAAAATCGAGATTTCTACATCTTATGAAAGCAGAGTAAAAAAAAAATCTTTCCATTGACGTATAGATAATATACGACAAATATATGGCTGAGATACAACTCTCTGGAATCTGAGAGTGCAAAAAAATCTAAATACAATGAAAATCACCTTTAAAGTTGTCCAAATGCAATACTAATCAAAACAGTAAAAAAAAACATTTTAATGTATTTACGGTAGGAAATTGACAAAATATATATTTATAGGTTTTGTGGTCCAGAGTCACATATAAAGTAGGAAAAACTCATCATGTATATGCAAACTTGTACCTAATTAAATATGCCCTAGGATGATAAGTACATCCTTATTTGAATAGCAAAATTAAAATGCACCTTACCTTTTAAACCTTTATTTTTAGACTTTGTCTTTTTAACCAGTCCTTTGCCTAAACAAAGCATTTCCTTACCGAGGGTAAAAATGCTTGGTCATTTGTAACAGTTTGTATAACATGCTACAGTCGATTTATAAAATCTGGCACGCTTGTACAAGACTAAATGCTCAGCCACCGAGACCAGTTTTCTCAAAAACCACCGCCGGAGAATCACAGGCTGGACTTATTCTGCAAAAAGCCAAAGTGAGCGAGTACTTAGACTTGTTAGGCTATCAAAGAAACTCGAGACTGTAATTGTACTACTGCAATGAGCTGTGAAAACATTTGCACGCGCGCCGACATCGTTTGATATATTTGGCCCTCAGAGTGGCAGAGTGAAAAAGCAGCCTGTGAAAACTTGCTCTGCGAAATTCAAAAGCGCTGAAAAACACCTTTGCAGGCACTGGATCAGTGCTTTTCTAAAAAACGTACTCCATGCATGCATGCAGAAGCACATTTTTGGCACTGCAACAATGTTAACCTGTGTATTTGTGTTATAACGAACCTCTCTACCAAAAAAAAAAAAAAAAAAACATCTTCCTTTAAATATGTCTTAGCCACTAAACCGTATGTTGCTATTCAGGCAGCTTCAATAAACACACACGTATATATAGTAACTCGCTCAGCGAGATTCTGCTCAAGTTGTTGTATTCATCGTAGCTGACCTGAAAGTCAGCACAGGTGCAAGCAGTTTATGTGATAGCACCTCTTGTGGCTGAGAAAGGAACGGTTTACAAAAAAATGAAAAAGACAAAAATGATCATTTACTCTCCGTCAAGCCATACAAATATAGATGAGTTTGTTTCTTCAATCAGAACAGATTTGGAGAAAAAAACGTTGCATTACATCACAGTGTATGTGAATGGGTGCCGTCGGAATGAGAGTCTAAACAGCTGATAAAAACATCCGCAATAATACACAGGTAATCTAGATGATGAATGAAAGTGAAAAGCTGCATGTCTGAAGGACATAAATCCATTATCAAGGCACTTAACTTTAAACCATAAGACTTGTAAAAGGTGCTTGATCTGTGCATTTCGCTCCTGATTCAGAGACCGCTTTTTCACTTGAGAAAGCACTGTTATGAATAGAGGACCCGACACGGATTACTTGAGGGGTATTGTGATGCTTTTATCAGCCGTTTGGACTCTCATTCCGACGGCACCCATTCGCCGCAGATCCGTTTGTGAGCAGGCGACGTAATGCTGCATTCCTCCGAATCCGTTTTGAACAAGGAACAAAATAATTACAGATAACCGTGAGTTTTCAATTTCCAGGTAAACTATTCTAACGCTCTGAAATCAGATAAAAAAAAAAGTTTTTGAATGTCACAGATCACATTCTGCCCTTTAGCATCAGTACGAGAAGCACAATTCAGTTTCTCACACCCTTAAAGCCACTGCAATAAACAGAAGTGCACAAAAGGATTCTGGGTATTGCTTGGACACACCCATAAAAAGCACTGTTCTTTCTGGTTATTCCTTTCGGCCACTATCACTCAGCAACTGCAGTCTGCAGTACTTTCACATTCTGAGCACAGTAACAGACTATTCTGTGTTCAAACCTGTCCGCTTTGGCAAAGGGAAATAGTTTGGACGGATTTTGCAGTTACCTCTTTGGAGTCTTCCTCGCTGGCGCTGTCTGTATCGCTCTCTGCTGGAAGATAAGGAGACAGCAAAGCGGTCAGACTGATTCATCAGGGATTTCCTGACAGACAGGTTAAACAATTAAACAATGCAAAAGATCATGAGTTGAAAAAAAAAAAAAAAAGTTCAACGGATCGCCTGTCTGTACATCTTGTATATTTAACCCTTACAGCTTTAGAAGTTTCAACCGATTACGCCAATAAATGACTAAAAGATATCCTCAGGGCCAGTCATTTCTAATGTTTTAGATGAGAAAATACAGTTTAAATTGCACTGAGAGATGCTGGGATGAGATGATATAAATATCAGGAGAAAGAAGATAGTTTGCTTTGGCAGCTTGGCTCTGTGTTTGTGTTTACTATAAAGAACAAAAAAAAAAAATTGAGCAAGACGTTTCATGCTGTAAACCACACGCTTTCAGCCCGAGGGACTTCTGAGAAAAAAAGGACTGTTGATTGGAAAACACGGAACAACAGGACATGAGTCAACATTCCCGTCCGTGCACAAACGCACCGACAAGCGGTACTGTACGGTACATTTCACACCGCTAAAAACAAGTTTTCATTAGCCGAGCCCCACAATTTCAACAATGCCAAGAGATCTGGGTACTCCGCGCGAGCAGACGGAAGAGAAACGCAAAACGCAGGCAGCTCCGCGGATAAAGTGTATTTGAGCGATTCTGGTCTGCTCTAGGAAGTCATTTGAATTCCTGAGTCGTAACAAGCTCCCGGAGGGAAACGAATTAAACGGCAACACTTACGGACGAAAACACGGAAACCTTTTAGCTGTAATCTTGCTCTTGTTCTGGATGGTTTCTTATGGGAAGCGGCGTTTCAGAGCGGGCCGCAGTCAGCAACAATTAATTAGTGGTGACGTTGCTAAGATATGAATTATTACTGGGGTGAATTCTGGTGAATTGGGAGACGTTTGCCATTGAGACGTCTTAGAGACGAATGTCCCAAATGACTGAATTCACTCTGCCGCTTGTTTTAGCCGTATACGCTTTAGCGTGCAACTCGCTACCGAGCGCCAATGAATGATTCGTGCAATAAAAAATGAGATAGAATCCTGCTACAGAACACCTAGCAACTGCATCTGCAATTCATTTCAAGACAACTTTACAGCCACCTTTTTAAGACTTACTTGCTTAACCCAGATGAATCAGTATTAGAACAAGCTCATTCTCCAAAATGGATTGATTATCGTAGAGATGTCAATATTTATGTTGTTTCCGCACCTCTTGGTGACAAAGGGCTATCAATTACAGAATGGAGATGTCTGTAGGACCAACTCAGACAATGGCTTGCTTTCATTTACACGGTGGGGTAACCTGTGATGGGCTAAAAGTTTGAGCTTAGGGAATTTTCTGAATCTGCTGAATGCTAGATATGTACTATATATGTATATGTATATGTATATCTGCTGGAGCTTTTACATGCTCGTCATTTTATCTTACAGGCCGCATAGCATTCTGGACAGTGTTGACATTGGCAGCTAAAACTAAAACTATTAAAAATTGCTTTTGGTAATTGAAATAAAGCTGAAAAAAAAAACAAAGATTAATTAACAGTTAAAAAAAAAAAAAAAAAAAAAAATCAGTATACAAATGTATTAAAACTATATCGAAACTAAGCAGAAATTCACATAACTACATTGAAAAATACAGTAAATACATTATGTTCCGAATGCTATACCTGGATATTAGCAAATCCTGTTCAGGTGTACTAATTCATTCCTCTGTTTTAGTAAAACGTGGACACTTACTAATTTGTTCCCTTGTTGTACTAATCTGTTCTTGTTTTGTATTAAATTGTAGCTACTCATTTATTAACCCTGTTGTACTAATTCCATGTTATACTATATTGTTTTTTATTAAATCGTGGCTCATTGTACTAATTTGTGGCCTCGTCGTATTAAACCGTATCCACATTGTACTAATTTATTCTTTGGTACTGACTCAACTAAAGCAAGGAAACTAATTTGGTCACACTTTACATTAAGTTCCAATTCCTGCTAACAAACCATTGACTTTTGCCTCAGTAAGCTTCTAATTTGCTGCTTATTAATATTTAGTATGGTAGTTGGTAAGTTGGTAAGATTCGGGATGTAGTACATGACAGAATTTGTTGTTTTTATGTAATAATATGTTAATAATAGACATGATAATAAGCAACTAGTTAATAGCGAGTGTTACGGTAAGTTGTAATAACAACAAGGACGCGATTTCCCATGAATGAATTAATAAACCATGTGAACAAATTCATAATTGGCCAGGATAGGCCTATAATTCCTGTATGTAATGTGTGGGGCTCTGCAGAAATTACGTATAAAAAAACCCCATAATAAATCATAATATAAAATAAAAGCACTGGTCCTGTCAACAACCTAATACACGCTAACAGCAAAAACAAGACATTGGCAACGCAATTTAATATGATTTTTGAAAACCAATGCATATCTACCTAGCAACCACATAGCAACGTGTTAACAACTCACTTTAGAAGCCACACTGCAGTGCACTGAACGCAGTACTACAATGAACACCATGACAACTCCATAGCAACACCTTAGCAGTGCAGCTGCAGTTTACTAACAAGTAACTGCTTTAATATCCATTATTGCAATATAAGTGGATAACTGTGTCAGGCCTTTACAGCATATTAAAGGCACACTTTAACTTTATGAAGACGTGCACATGCAGGCGAAAGAGTGAACTCTGTTCGCACCTCACTGTTATATATTAACTCCATCTGGCCAGAGCCGAGTTACAGTACAGAGGTACAGCCGACGTGACACAGTCTGTCCTTGAGGCTCCACTCTAACGGACATTGTACAACACAACCAACACACGCAGCCTGCACAGATCTCAACGCCTCGAAGCACGCTTCATGACGAAAATTAAACGCTTTAGGAGGGATGTTTCCAATCTGACCTGGAACGAATGCGCTGCAAAAAAATTTTCTTAGTATTTTTGTTGTTTTTTCAGTGCAACATTCTTTAATCAGGGTACTTTGGGAAACAAAAGCACTGAAGATATTAAAGATTTCTTTCCCAAAAAACATTCAGATGAATGTTAAGAAAAATAAACTCTGGCTCTGTATAAAAATTAAAAAGCTAATCATGACCTTTTAACTCTAATCACTAATGTGATTTTTTTTCTCAGAATTGCGAGATATAAACTTGCTTGATATAAACAAGACTTGCAAGAGTGATATAGACTCGCAATTGTGAGTTATAAGGTCAAAACTGAAAGATATAAAGTCAGGGTTGTGAGATAACATTTTTCAACTGCCCTTTAAAATTTTATATTCAGTGGCAGAAACGTGTTTCCGTATTTTTCTGGCCCCACTGGCAGGAATTTTAAGCTCAATTATATGAATTGGTTTGGGAGACTGGATATTTATATTAATTAATAAGTCAAAATACTTCAGCAAATGGAACCAGACCGGGGCCTTTAAACAGAGGATCAGCATTGTAAATACAGTCATGTCTGAAGGATGGAGAGCATGTTTGTCGAGCCAACCTCCATACGAGGAGACGGGGGAGATCTGTAAGGGGTACAGGTCGCTGGAGGTCACGGCCTGCTCCTCGTTTTCCGTCACCACCTCGATGGTCTGACACACGTCTGGCAGATCGTTGATGATCAGGTGGTCGTCTGCAGGGCTCCTCCCACCAGCCTCTGAGGAAGAAGAACAGGGAAGAGAGAGTGAATATGGAGAACAGTGAAGTGGGAAGTGAACGTGTTTCTTAAAGGGGCCGGAGTCATTTTTCACTGGACGCAATCCCTCCGGTCCACGTAGCTGAACTCTATTTCCCGTGGCCGGAGTGATGCGGTGGAAACGAGGTTAAAAACAAATTAACCGGCTGGAAGGCTTTTTGTAAATCAATTACGTTGCAGTTGATTTTGCGTCGCCAATTCCATGCGCATCACGAACTACACATGACTAACAAAACAAACAAGCTCACCTTTTACCCCGATCGAGTGCGTTAAGTGAGATTGAAGGGGGAAACAGAGAACAGCGGACATGAATAAACAAACACAGTAACAAGGAGATCAGGATAAACAGGTCCATGACAGAATAGTCTGATCATATACAATCCCTAATCTATATCACACTTAAATCTGGCAAGAACATGCCTCAACAAAAAAAACTCAATATATAAATATAAAATAAAAGAAATTTATTGAGTTTTTGTTGATATATATATATATATATATATATATATATATATATATATATATATATATATATATATATAAATAATGTCTGTGCATTAGTACATTGCAGTAGCACTTATTGTCCTGAATTAAATTCATGTTGCATTTTTTTATTAAACAAACATAATTTTCTTTTTTCTTTTTATTTATTTTATTATTATTATTGTCTTGGGGTGAAATAAGACCTCTACGATCTTCTGTGACATAAACTTTTACAAAACCTTTCTTTCATTATGTAACTAACTGTCCATTTAAATGGCAGCCATTCCTAAAATTCAATAGCAGTCAAATCAAAATGCCTCTTTAGTAACTCGCTGGGTTTACATGTCAACACGGCTCATGTCAGTTTCAGTGTGATAAGTAGATAACGCCTTTAAGTTTTTGATTTTGGAGATTTGGTAAGGCAGAGAAATGTGAGAGAAAGGCAAACAGCTGTGAGGCGATACATGTGTTAAACAGGGATAGGAGAGGCAGAGCAAAAATATAAAAATCTGCCTGTGGTGAGAGAAGCCTGAAGCTTTCTGGGTATTTTAAAAAAAAAGTGGATGAGGAACACAGAACAAAATGCTGCTGTGTTACAAAGACCCTTTCATATTCTGTTAAACCGCAAGTCATGCTTTTTTTAAAGAGAATCCTAAAATAAACCTGAGAGATATTATCTTTTAACAGCTTAATGTGTAATAATAATGCAGTTAAAATATATATAAGAATTATTACAGAACTGAGACACACATAAGTGTTACATAAAGGTTTTTCCTTTAAACAAAAGCATGATTTTAAAATGGGTAAAACATTTATCACAAATATTTGAAAATGATAATAATAACAATAATAAAATACATATTTGAAAAAAAAAAATTTATTTGCTACATACATACAAACATTAATAATAATGATAATAATAATAATAATAATAATAATAATAATAATAATAAAGAAGAAGAAGAAGACAACAAGCCATTGAAAAGTTTAATATTTTAGGGGTGTTTTAAGTTTCTTGTTTTAAAAAATCATGATTTGTGCTTTAGTTGGACAGAATTTGAAAGTGTAATAGGTTTATAACAAATGCTATATTAATAAAATTCATATTTTACAGAAACTTAAAAACAAAAATGAAACCTAACACTTACAATAGCTAACAATACCTAACATAAGCTTATATTATAAATATTTATCTATTATAATTATTTTAATCTATTAGATTTTATCATTTCAATAATAATAATAATTATAATAATAATAATAATAATGTTACTATTATTATTATTTGTATTTGTATGTTTATATCAAATATCTTGTAAAATTGTATTATTATTATTATTATTATTATTAATAAATGTATGAAATTATATTAAAACAAAATAATAATAATAATAATAATAATAATAATAATAATAATAATAATAATAATAATAATAATAATAATTGCACCATTCATGTCCTTCAAAAGTATTAAGTTTAGGGTTATTTTTAGTTTCTGTTTAAAAAGGCTTACATTTTAATACTCCCAGTTGTGTAAAAAGTTGCACAAATAGATCTGCCAGAATATGTTTAGTCTGACTATTTAGCTAAATTAAACCTGGAATGAGTTAATAATTATTGACTAATAGCTGCTAATATAGCAGATAGCGTTTCGGATCAAAACTCCATTCTTGCTAGATTGTAAAGAACAGGTTCCACCTGAAAATGCTCATGTGACCTGAGCACAGGTGTGCAGGGCGGAGCAGGAAGTTCACCACCTACCTGTACTGGAGTTATCTGCCTCCTGCTTGATTGTGACTGGGGTTTTACACGACGAAGAGCCATTACTGTTTTCCCAACTCGAAGGCACAGGGCACGGTCGTGCTCCCTGCTGTTAACACACACACACACACACACACACATTAGAGCATTTCTAACAGCAAAAAATATTCACAAAAGTGAAAGTCCATACCTTTATCTTTTCTTCTTTTTCAATTCCTCTCTTTTTTCCTTTGCGAAACACAAACACACAAATCTAGATCAGTGCATGCAAATAAATAACTCTTTAGAATAGTATCAAATCAGCAGATGTCACAAAACCTGTCAAGAAGATTTCTACGTCTTATTTCACCCCAAAATCAAAACAAAGGCTGGACATTTCATATTAAGGATAAATATTTTTTTATATAACGAAGATATTACAAATTACATTTATAATAATAATTATATAAATATTTTACTGCAATGTAAGCGTTTATTAATGATTCTGGATGCTTTACATTCCTTTACTTTTTAGATGCCTTACAAATATATATATATACTATAACACTATTATAACAAAACAATATATATAACACTATTATTATTGTTGTTGTTGTTGTTATTATTGATGATGATGATTAATAATAATAATAAAACCATCATTATTATTAATAATAATTAGTATTTTTAATTATTAGTCATTATTTTAATGACAATTAGGCATATTTATTCACATAATATTCTGTCTGTAACCATTTATGTGAAGAGAAAAAAATTGTCAGCTTTTATGAGATTTGTCCTATGAGATTTGATATAAGATTTGATTTGATTTTATATTGTTTTAAGGATTCTGGATGTTCATTGGATTTTTTCCCCTTTTATTTGTTATTCTCAATGGTAATTTTCATTTGACCCTCATTAATAATGTTTTCATAAAGCAGTGCAACAAATACTACCAGGACTTTATTTTCATGCAATTAAGTGCATTTATTCACACACACGCACGTTTGTTTTAAGTGGGGACACTGTATAGACTTCGACTGATTTTATATCAGGTTAATGACATTTTCTATCAGCTCACCCAATGCCTACTTAACCTTCACAGAATAGTGGATTTAGGTGTCTGCCATGACACTCGCTGTGAGAAATACTCTGCAGAGTGATACGAGCAGTGAATTCTGTCATCACTACAATACTGCACTCCTCTCAGCCAATCAGATTCAAGGGCCAGAAAGAAATTATGTATGTGTATATATACGGAATTATGGAAACACAACATACATCTGTGTGTGTCTGTGTGAATAAATGCACTTAATTTTCATAATACTTTAGGTGAAATATGGCAAACCTATTTTCTTATGTCAGTTTCCGTGAGACTGACCCACAAAGGCAGACTAAGTTGGATCATGGGATCATACCATTCTTAGGTGTGATTAAACAAACACGACAGAAATGTGTTTAAGTGCACATCATCAGGACTGAAGTGAAGCAGTCAGAGTCAGTGCTGACATGTGAGGGACTGACCTCTCTTTGAATGCCTTTCAGACGCTGACAGCATCTTATACACCCTGAAGGCGTTTGTTCCCTTTTTGATGCTTTTGTCTTTCACCTCCTCTATGTCAGGCAGGGAGTTCATTGCACAGCGAAAGTTTGCCTTCCATGTTTTGGGGTCCGGTTTGTCACCTGGCTGATATTTCCCTAAAAAATGACCAGATAACTTCAGCTCTTCATATCTGTATTGACGTTATTAGTTGTACGCTTTCAATGAAGCTATAGGAATAATGTGGAGACACGGAAATAACTGCTCAAAACACCCTAGCAACCATTTTGCAAAATCCTAGCAACCGCCTGAAACACCATAGCATCCTAACAACACCAAAAAGACCCTAGCAACCAAGCAGCAAAGTCATAGCAACCATGCAGGACACCGAAGCAAACAACAAGGGACAGCCCTAGCAACCACTCAACACAAAATACCTAAGCATCCGACAAGTAAAGCCCTAGTGACCACCAAGAGCACCCTAGCAACGAACAAGAAATAACCCTAGCAAACACTTAGTCCAGAATACGCTAGAGACCAACAAGCTAAACCTAAGCAACAACCCAAAACACCCTAGCGCCAATAAGTAGCCATCCTAGAAACCACCCAACAAAACATACTAAAGCAACCAACAAGCAAAACCCTAGCCAACACTCAGAAGACACTCTACCCAGCTCCCAACCCGGAATACACAAGTAATCAACAGACAAAACCCTAACAACCAAAAAGTAACCATCCTAGCAACCACCCAACCCAGAATACCCAAATAGCCAACAAGCAAAACCCTAGCAACCACCCAAGACACACTGGAAACCAACAAGCAACCACCCAAACCAGACTACCCAAGCAACCAACAAGCAAAACCCTAGCGACAACCTAGCATCCAAGAAGTAACCACCCTAGCAACCACCCAAACCAGAATACCCATATAGCTAAACAAGCAAAACCCTAGAGACCACCCAGGACACCCTAGCAACCAAAACTTACCCATCCTAGCAAACTACCAATTCACAATACTCTAGAAAAATCAACAAGCAAAACCCTAGAGACCAACCAGGACACCCTAGCAACCAAAACTTACCCATCCTAGCAAACTACCAATTCAGAATACTCTAGAAATCAACAAGCAAAACCCTAGCAACCAACCAGCGCACCCTAGCAACCAACAAGCACAACCCTAGCAACCACCCAACCCAGAACACCCAAGTAACCCCTAGAGACTACCAAGAGCACACTAAATTCCAACTACAAACCTTAGCAACCACAATGCAGCATTGCAGCGGCGTATTTTGCACAGATAATCACCCATTGCACTGTGCTCTAAAAAAGAAATTACACCTAGTTCGAATCTGGTGTGATCTAGATCTAATCAGAATATTCACAATCGCATCCCAACATTTCAAGAACGATCTGTTTGCACAGCGTACATTTAAGTGCACGTATGACAGTCTGCATGATGACTGCACCTGTATGGATGGCCCAGTTTCGGAAGAGCGGGGCATCTTTCTCTACGTCCCAGCCGTGTCGCGCAGCATGCATCCATGGAATCTGAAATATCCTCTTCTCCTGCAGGCAAAGAACATGCAAAACGTGTCACGAGCCGAGACACACCCAAAATGCACCTTGTTTGTGCACGCAGTCACATCTACACGACAGAACACTTCGCAAACAATAGCATCTCGCTCACGGCGAGCGTCGTTTCGCCAAAACAACGTTTCAAAAAAAAAAAACAAGTTTAGACAGTACCTTGTTGACCCATTTGAGCCCCGGAATTTTACAAGAGTTTATCTGCTCTTCCAACCACGGTCTCATACGCATTCTCTCCACCGGCATGCTGGCCTAGAGAAAGAGAGAAAGAGAGATCTGGAATGTGTCAAAGTTTGACAGCGACTTTTCCTCCTTCAACAGGTTGTAAATTCCTCTATGACTATCCAGGAAGCACGACGGAAAACTTTAACCCCATTTCTAAAAGCGAACCTCCTGCGAAGACCATCTGAATCACAGTTTACTGAAAGTTACTGCTAACCAAATGATTGTGAGATACGGTTTGTGTTTGGGCTAGAGTCAGCACCGTGAGTCAGGACGTGAACGACAACACAAGTAGAGGATGTTGGAGAGTTGTGTGTGTGAGAGAGAGAAAGAGTTTATCTAAGAAAGAGAGCGCATGCGGTCAGACCTGTAATATCAATCATGCCCCGATGACAGACGGGAGATGTTTCTTAATCCGTTTTCATTTCGCCAAGCTCAAATCGCACGTTACAGATTAACCGGTTCGAGATCGTAAAAAGGTTTATAGTTAATTTACAATGAAAACTCTCGCTTTGAAATCATTCGTTTGTTGCCCGGACCTTTGAACTTTTATGGTCCGGTAGGAAATGAGGAAAAAAGGCCATCACAACACAGAGCAACAACATTATACCGCATACGACACTCTAATATATGCACAGTTATGAGCCTAAAGACAGTTACAGTAAGAAATACAGGCATAAAACCACACAAAACCATAAACTAATAAGTAGGAATGCGTGATATATTGGTTTCATATAACTGATGTTAGAGTGTATATATATATATATATATATATATATATATATATATATATATATATATATATATATACACACACATATACACACACACACTGTATATATATAACAACTATTCAACTTTAACTATAACTATTGCTCTGTAGGTTAGAATGTCATATACTGTACATTATTACACTGTAAGCTTAAATTTAAGCAAGCATCATGATTTGAACTTGACCCAAAAATACTGATAATACTAAAAGGACATAAAAACGATCCGCTTTACTTGTTAGTGAGGTTTTATGAGCACAAAATGGTGCTCTAAGGATATGAAGCTGTATTTATCAGCTTATCAAACATAATTTGGATTCAGACACCGGTGCACCAGTTTATGACAGACACTTTCCCCGACAGTGTCCATGTTACACCCAGTGCACGTCCATGTAAGTCGATAACAGCGATAATAATATTCACAGGTCCGTGCAAACGTCTCACTAACATAATTCGACATTAAAAACGCGTTATTCGTTAGTTCTGCTCAGCACTTACGGTGGAGTGGCATTGCGGTGTCCCAATCATTCTCACAGCACACTAAATCAGTTGACTTCAACCTCCCCGAATAAGTATGATAGTGTTGTCAAGTCAACTCAAAAGTGAAAATAAACATTCCTGGATTCCCATTGGATCCAAACACCCCTTGACTTTCGATTTAACACTCACCCCAGCAACTCTACGTGGCCTACGGCATAAACATCCACTTATATGCATATGAGCCCCATAAATACATGCGGAAATGCAATTTATTACCTGTGACGCGTGGAAATCACTCCAGGAATACAGGCAAAGAGCGCGCGAAGAGTCTCGATAATTTTGTAGTTCTCGATAACAAAACGAAAAGTCAAATGGGTTTGATTTCGCTCTTCAGATCGAAAGCAAAACAAGTGAAGGAAACAAGCGCTTGGGTGGAAATCCCCAGTGTGCGCGCGTGTGAGCGTGCGTTGTGCGCTTACTTCGTGTTTACGAACCCTACTGCGGCCAGGGATTGGCTCGTTAATATTAACGACGTGGCGAGACGTTCGCGAGCTGATTGGCCAGCTTACAGGCGGCGCCGTCTCGGCTAATGAATATTAATTACGCAGCGAGACGCTCGCGCACGGATTGACTGACAAGCAGAGTCGAGAAGAGTTAATAATTCATTTTGTTCCAAATGACAGCCTAATACAAATATCATTTGCACTATAAAATAAAAAATATAATAAATAAAAAAATTATGTATATATATATATATATATATATATATATATATATATATATATATATATATATATATATATATATATATATATACATATATATATATATATATATATATATATATATACATATATATATATATATATATATATATATATATATATATATATATATATATATATATATATATATATATATATATATATATATATATATATACATATATATATATATACATATATATATATATATATATATATATATATATATATATATATATATATATATATATATATATATATATATATATATATATATATATATATATATATATATATATATATATATATATATATATATATATATTTATAATAATACACGCAAAACAACAAGATATTTTGAAATCCACATTTACCGGACGCTTCAACCAGAGCGACGTCTCTGAACCTACTAAATATTCATAAGCTAAACCCTGGCCATAGTAGTTTTTGCGTTGGCTCGCTCATTGGCTGCAGGCTGAAACGCGAAAGTCGATTTCATTTTCACTTCCTCGTTGTTTCGTTATTGCTTCTTAAAGGCGAAGCGGGCAGAAAAGAAACTTAAGGCGCTTCGCGCAAACACGGCGTCGCGCTTCAGCGCTCGTTGCGTGCGCGTGTGCTCAGAAAATCGCCACGTTTCAGAAACTTTATTTGTTCTTTATCGCATACACTTTACGTGCAGACGCTGCCTATGGTTGTGCGCGTCTGCGGTAAAACCACGTTCACGTTTTGTGTGTTTTTAGTAAGTTGCACGTGACAGCCCTGTGCACGGCTGTAGCAGGAATCGCATTTACAGAAAGATATCGAGCTGTAGAGATGAGAGAAGCAATGCAAGTTGTTAAAAGCATTATAGCTGTGCAATCCTATCCTCGGTGTCTTTCCACACACACACACACACACACACACAGAAAGAGAGAGATAGGGAGTCTCTTATCTATACTGCCATGCCCTGCAACTCCCAGAGTATGATGCAACACACCGACTCTAAACAACACAAACCCCATTTAAATAATACATCGGCCTCAGACATACGGTAGAGTACCATAATTGCAAAATAACCCTAAAGCATTTCTAAAACCAATCTTCTTTTTCTTAAATCATCCACGTCCCCCCGCCCCCAATATCTTTGTATTGAACAGGAAACAGCTTGACGACTGGCTGAGAAACAAGACTGAAACAGAAATAAGGTAAAGTTTCAGGGAGTCGTTCTGCTTTCTGCCGCATTTCTCAGGAACACACCTTGTTTTCGAGCCCTCGGCCGGGATCTAAGAACAGAGCTCCCCTAGCGGTTAACAGCGGAGGGCCCTTAAAAGACACGTTATAACGTTACCATCAGCTAAAACTACAAACACGTCCCTTGAAGCAAACACATAAATAAACGTTAACTGAAACGAAAGAAATATAACATAAAAAACAAAGAATAATAAAAACTTAATAGATGTGTGAAAACGAAAAAATGGCAATAAAGCACAACTAAATTCTAAATATTAATAAAAACTATAATAGTGTCTCACTGATCCTAAAGTAACTGTTTGAGGATTTTAAACACTTACAGCGGTTTTGGAGACTTATGAAAAACGGTTTAAATGAAATGTCTTAAAATAACTCCTGCAACAGTTTTTTATTGCTTCGCTTCTTTTGAAGAAATTAAATCAGTATTCGGTGTGAATAACCCTATGCTGATTTGGTTAGAAACGTTGCTTATTTTTCTCAATGTTCATAGTTTCATTGCTTAATATTTTTAAAAAATTCTAAAAGTTATTTTTAAAAGTAACTTTATAAACGTCTTCACTGTCACGTTTGATCGCTTTAATGTAATGTCTAAATAAGAGGATTAATTTCTTTTAAAAAAAGAGAGAGAGAGAGAGAGAGAGAGAGAGAGAGAGAGAGATTTAGCACAGTCCCTCAACTTTTTCTGCATTTCGCTCAATTTTAAAGTGGCAACACAAATCACAAAGCACACAAGCTTAATAGCAAATTAAACTTTTTTTAATCGCATTTTCATAATGCAAACTGTGCTAGTGTTCATGTTCAGAACCTGCTCTCCCCGGACGATCTTTAATGCACGCAATGCTGGCGATGAACCTGAGGTCTGCACGCGTACAACACGAAGGCATTAATCGTGAGCGACGGCACAAAAGTGCATCCAAAACATCACAAAAAGAGTGGTCTGTGTCAAATCCGGCACAGTAACATTTCACACCCCACGACAAAAACAGATACAGATAGTTTTAAATACCCATGATCAGATAACAGCGTATTTAAAAAACCAGTGCTTCCCTTTATATCCCCTCCTTTTGCCGCGCAGTGCTTTAAACGTCTGCATAATAATGATTAAAAGAATGATTGCCCTTTTCCCACTGCAACATAATGACTGAAATACGCATGAATTATTTAGGGAAATAGAGTTCTTTGGTCAGCATAGACACAATACATGGTATCTGTTTCATGCCGTCAAAGCCAGGAATGCTGGAGGAGGATTCAAAGGCCAGCGCCACCTTGTGGTTGACGCGTGTCATGATCTGCATGACCTCCAGCTGCTTGCCGTATTTTGACAGCATCTCGCACAGCGAGGAGATGAACCAGGAGCCGTTGGCCACGTTCCTCCAGGAGTAATAACCTGAAAACAGAGCGAAAGCACGGTAGCTATAGCACCCGCATCTGTGCATCGTCTTGTCTTGTTCTCGAGTAGGACGCAATGTTTGTTACCTGGCGCAGTGGAGTAGGCGTACAAAAAATCTGCCTCAACGGGAATCCTCTGGGTTTCTTCTTCACCTACGCTGTCGGCCTCGACGCCAGAATCCAGATCTGAGCCTCGGCAAGCCTGGAGACAAGCGCAGGACAAACACACTCGAGCAGCAGTGTGAGAGCAACTACAGCCAAAAAGGACTGCAGGATGTAGATGAAGATCCTCTGAAGTGAATGGGTGCCACCAGAATGAGCACAATGAGACGCAAGCAATACACTTGACTACAATCCTTTACATTGCTTCTGATTAATATAGTCCCTAGTTCATAATAAACTTCCTCCAGTTAAAAAGTCTATGGCTATCTATTAATGTCTTGTGGATAATTTTGATGTTTTTTCAGTGACGGCACCCATTCACTGCAGAGGATCCACTGCTGAGCAAGTGAAGAAACAAACTCATTTAGGATGGCCTGAGGCATTTTTCGGCTTTTAGCAAATTTAGATTTTAGATTTAGATATATCTATTTAAGAAATTATATTTTTAGTTTCTATTAATTGTACAATGTCTTGACAAGTTATTTTGTCAGCTACATCTAACATAAAACGTATTAAAGTTATTTGAAACATAAACAATAAAAGTTATTATTAAAATGTATTTTATTATATTAAACATTAAAAACGTAGCTGCCAAGGTGACATTTTTCATTATTGATTCATTTCAATTGAAGTAATAAATTACATACAAAAGTATTAACACTGAAACAAAAATTTAATGAATGGAAAAAAATTATATAAAAATCTAATTCAAAATATTAACAGACCGATTATAATAGTATATCATTGCTACTAAAATAATGGCATTTGAACAAGAAAATAATTTCCGTCTTCTGTATTATCCGTCAGCTCACCTGAATGAAGAAAATCTTGGGTTTCCCCACCAGCGATTTGCAGCGGTCTCCCTGAAAAGCGCGAACAGTTCCTTCAGCTCAATACAGTCATCTGTGCCGTATATCCGTCCATCTTCTCCGTGACTCAGCAACACGCACACAAACATGGCCGACTGACTGTGATCTTCCTTAGACGCTGAGGACGGAAACATTTTCAGTTCGTGACTGATCGATTCGATTACTGCCACCAGTCAGACTCGGTAAGTGCCTTGAAAAAATACCTTTGATCAGCATATCTCTCATCTGTGAGACGGTCTGATCGTTGCTAATTTTTAATTTGAAGCCCAGCTTCGAGAAGGTCTGCATCACGTTCTTTGCATCCTCATCTGTCCCGTTACGAACTCCCATTCCTGTTCAAAAACAAAAAAAAAAAAAAAAAAAACATTTACTTTTTACTACTAACTAGTTCTACTAAGTAGTGTTAGTCCCAGATCTAACCTGTTCTTCTATGGAAATTTTTGTTGTTGATGATGACACATTGCCCCAGAGCGGGGTAGTTCATGTTGTACTGAAAAACGTCTGAATGTGGTTTGGCATCCACACGATGGACTCCGGGATCCGTGGAACCTGAAGCCCTGTGAAAACAAACAGATTTACAGACACTTCTGGAAGACATTAAAAAAGTGCTTCGTTTCTTCACAGTGTGATGATTTCGGTCAGTGGTTGTTTTAACAACTGTGTCTATGTTTTAGTTTTGGGTTAACTGTTCCTTTCACATGCTTGTTGCTTGTAATAAAAGTTATGTAATTAATCAGTTTTAATCATGTTAATCAGGCGTACTCTTTGGCGGTCCCTGGTCTGGCATCCACAGAGTCCGACATGATCACTGAAGGGAAACGGAAGAAAGGGATACATATTAAATAAAGCCTCACATTTACAGAAACTTTGGTAAATGTTATAGACTGCATGTCAGAACAACAGCAATATTATTATTATAAGTTATATAACAAATTATAATGTATTTTTGCTATAATTGTTTACACTGCAAAAAATGCTTTTCTATCTAGCCTAGATATATATATACATATCCATATATTCTTAAACCAAGTAGGATTTTCTAGACAAATACAGGTGCATCTCAATAAATTTGAATTTCATGGAAAAAATCCTTTGTTTCAGTAATTCAAGTCAAATTGTGAAACTGGTGTATTAAATAAATTCAATGCACACAGACTGAAGTACTTTAAATATATGGTTCTTTTAATTTTAATTTAATTTCTTTTAATGATTTAGGCTCATATTTAACAAAAACCCACCAATTCACGATCTCAAAAAATTTGAATATGGTGACATGCCAGTCAGCTAATCAACTCAAAACACCTGCAAAGGTTTCCTGAGCTTTCAAAATGGTCTCTCAGTTTGTTTCACTAGGATACACAATCATGGGGAAGACTTCTGATCTGACAGTTGTCCAGAAGATGATCATTGACACCCTTCACAAGGAGGGTAAGCCACAAACATTCATTGCCAAAGAAGCTGTCTGTTCACTGAGTGCTGTATCCAAGCATGTTAACAGAGAGTTGAGTGGAAGGAAAAAGATGCACAACCAACTGAGAGAACTGCAGCCTTATGAGGATTGTCAAGAGAAATCGATTCAAGAATGTGAGTGAACTTCACAAGGAATGGACTGAGGCTGGGGTCAAGGCATCAAGAGTGACCAGGAATTTGGCTACAGTTGTAGTATTTCTCTGAACTGTTGCCCAGTGGTCCAGTGCTCTTTTCAGACGAGAGCTTTGTATTTCATTTGTAAACCAAGGTCCTAGAGTCTGGAGGAAGGGTGGAGAAGCTCATAGCCCAAGCTGCTTGAAGTCCAGTGTTTCCACAGTTTGTGATGATTTGGGGTGAATGTCATTCGCTGGTGCAGACGAGCTGAAGACCACTGTCAAAGGCAGTACCACAAACTGATTCTCTCCGCGACACGCTGAATTCAGGCAGTGATTAAAGCAAAAGGAGCTCCTACCAAGTATTGAGTACAAGTACAATAAATGAACATACTTTCCAGAAGGCCAGCAAGACCTGTAAGAATTATAGTATTGATTTGAGAAAAAAAACCAAATAAAAATTAAAGGAATAGCTCACCCCAAAAAGAAAATTCTGTCATCATTTACTCACCCTCGAGTAGTTCCAAACCTGTATGAATTTCTTTGTTCTGCCGAAAACAAAGGGAAATATTTTGAAAAAGGTTTGTAACCACGCTGTTTTGGGTCACCACTGACTGCCATAGTATTTTTTTCCTACTATGGAAGTCAATTCTGACCCAAAACAGCGTGTATACAAACTTTTTTCAAAATATTTTCCTTTGTTTTCGGCAGAAAACGCTTTCTGTTCAAAGTGACTTCACTTAGAACAAGCAAAATAATCAGCCAATGGGGTAAGGAAAATAAAATTTAAAATAAAAAATAAAATTAGAAAACAATCTTATTTTGTTGACCCCACTGGCAGATTATTGTGTTTGTTTCCTGTAAAAACACTTCATTTTGACGTGTTTGAATTATTAAAAAAATGTTTTACTTGTCTAAAAAAAATCCTTCTTAATGACAAAAGGAAAAAAGACCAAAAAATCTAGGCTACAAGAGCATTTTCCGCAGTGTAGTGTTATAATGAATCTTGTTTGTAGGATGACCACTGTATTTTTGTTGGGAAATCACCCAAAAATACAATATTGTTTTCAAACACACTTCCCCTAAAGTAGCTGCCCTTTAAAACAATAGGTGTAACAGGTTCATATAAAGTCCCACAGGATAACATGTTTGCTTCCTCCTCAGTCTTTAGGTCTACCTTCCGTAATGATCACAAATATGTGGATTTAAAAATAATCTACAGTCTTGATATCTAGAGGCTGCCCCTCTCACACGAATCCCGTAAAGTAGGTCAGGTCTGTCAGGTTGGGACAAGCCCATGACAGCACATTATGAAAGTCCTATGAAGAGTTAGGGTAACATTATAGCCTGAATTTTAGTCTAAGACTACAGCCACCTAAATTTGAAAAAAAAACAAATATTTTTTTTTGCCAGAGTTGCATTGTCATCTAAATCAATTTGTCATTAAAACACTAAAACACATAACTCGTTTTTTAAAAGCACATTTCTTCCTGACGCTAAAAAGGCAAAAAAAAAAAAAAAAAAAAAAAAAAAAAAAAAAGGTGATCGGTAAAGTGAATGAGGTGAATAACTTACAGTAGCGTTGTCAGGCGTTTTCCTTCTGAAAGAGAAATGACATACAAGTAGTTTAACGCAGATGATCCGGAAAGGTCTTGAATCACTCGTACTTCAAACCCAAAGTTAGTTTCTCTTTCATAAGTTATGATACGTACTACGAACAATTTTCTATTGTAAATATTAATGAAGCGATGTGGTTTTTTTTGTATGTCCTTCCAATAGCGAAAGGATACTCATAAATATTAATTGAGCACAGGTTACGTCTTTACATTCTAGTTTCTGAAAATTAAAAAAACAGTTCCGCGAGACCGTGGCTCCGCCCACGTTACGTGAAAACCTGAAGTTTGGTTCTGCGCGTGCGCAGTAAGCATGTCAGTGATTGGTGATAATGGTAATCGTGTATGTGAACAATGTATGTGAACAACTTGCTAACAGCCGGTCGTCTATGACGTTTGGACCTTTTTAATAAGTTTTAATAATAAAAGTTCATTATTATAAAAGCCATCTATACGGAAAAATACTGAGCATGTTGACTCACATTTTCAGTGTCATGTGAACCTTCAGAAATCTAATTTGCTAAGTTGGTGTACTAGAATTAAAGCTAACCGATGAGGGAATGAATGTTGTTGTTGTTGTCTTGTGTTTTATCTTTCATTTCTTGTCTTCGGTATTTCAACTAAAATTCACAATGCAATGCTCAAATGATGCCAAGCAGTCTAAATGTGCACGTGTATACTTAAAAGTATACTTTTATATACTAGAAAGTGGGCTAATTCAGTCCCTAAGAGTATTGAAATTGTACACTTATGAGTATAACTAAGACTGCTAGGCTGAGGAGTCTCTTTAGACCTCTCTCCATACCTGCTATACCTGATCAGCAAACTAGTCTCTCAGCTCAGCCAACATACCTCACAGCCTTATGAGGATTGCCAACCAAATTCGATTCAAAGGCTGCCGTCAAAGCATCAAGAGCCAGCAGAAATTTGGCTACAGTTGTCATATTCCTCTTGAATATGACAACAAGAAGAACTGAACTGTTGCCCAGTGGTCCAGTCCTCTTTTCCAGACGAGAGCTTTGTATTTCATTTGGAAACCAAGGTCCTAGAGTCTGGAGGAAGGGTGGAGAAGCTCATAGCCCGAGTTGCTTGAAGTCCAGTGTTAAGCTTCCACAGTCTGTGATGATTTGGGGTGAATGTCATCCGCTGGTGTCGGTCCATTGAGTTTTTTGAAAACCAACATCACTGCACCTGTTTACCAAGAAAGCACTTCATGTTTCCCTCTGCTGACCAGCTTTTTGAAGATGCTGATTTAATTTTCCAGCAGGATTTGACCCCTGCCCACACTACCAAAAGCACCCAAAGTTGGTTAAATGACCATGGTGTTGGTGTGCTTGACTGACCAGAAAACTCCCCAGATCTGAACCCCATAGAGAATCTATCAGGTATTGTCAAGAGGAAAATATGAAACAAGACACCAAAAAAGGCAGACAAGCTGAAGGACAAAGAAACCAGGGCTTTTATACCACCCCAGCAGTGAACCTGATCCCCTCCACGCCACACTCAGTTCAGGAAGTAAATAAAGCATACAGAGCTCCTACCAAGTATTGAGTACAAGTACAATAAATGAACATACTTTCCAGAAGGCCAGCGATTCACTAAAATGTTTTTTATGAAGTATTCTAATTTGACATGGTGAATTGGTGGGTTTGAAAATCATCACAAATAAAACAATCTTCATTAAATTTATTTAATACACAAGTTTTTACAATTTGAATTACTGAAGTAAATGATCTTTTCCATGACATTCTGACATGATGATATTCATGATTTATAAAAAACAAACAGTGTTTTATCTGCAGTCTACATGGCTACGTAGTATTGTTTCTTACTTGATTTAAAAATACAAAATATTTAGGGAAGTATGGTTCTGTGGTTAGCATAGACACAATACACCGTATCTGTTCATGCCATCAAGTTACCTTTTGGTCCTTTAGAGCAACTTGTTACACCTGTTGTTTCAAAGAGCAGAGCTTTGGGGAAAATATAACCATGCTGTACTTCTGGGTAAATGCGTAACACAAATTCCTGAAACCATTGTTTACTTCATCCATAATAGTGCTTTCTCCAAAGAAAAGTAATTTTATCTGAGAGAATTATGCACAGATCATGCAACATTAACAGTCCAATTTTAAACAAAGGTGTGGGGGGATGGACACGGGATGGACTTCTATAGGTTGTGGATTCATTATAGACTCATATTTTGGCTAGATGCAAAGATAATAATAATACTAATAATCCAATGATGGATTGTTCTTTTTGCTTCAGAAGATGTTAGTTGTTGGACTTGAGTCATATTACATGTCATACATTACATGTTACACGTGGATAATTGTGATGCTTTATCAGTTATTTGTTATAGTTGTTTGTTGCTAAGTAAATAAAATGAATTGTTCTTATGCTGTGTGAGATAAGACAGCAACAAGTAGGGTTGATTTCTCTGAACACACTTTTAAAACACTAGGCGTCATGCACTTAATGTGTTTTTTCACGGAGGAAACACTGAGCATACACTAAACAGCTGAGGATCACTCATTGCCAGATTTAAGTTTTTCCACTCACAACAAACTCTTACAGGAACTTGCCTTGACTTACCTAACCCAACCTAAGCTAACCTAACCTAACCTAACCCAACCCAACCCAACCCAACCTAACCTAACCTAACCTAACCTAACCTAACCTAACCCAACCTAACCTTCTGAAGAGACTGTAACTCATGGAGTGCTAGTCTGGGACAATGTCTCATGATCAACAACCAGAATTTCCATAAAAATACAGGTTAGAGCTAACACTGACAAGTCAAACAAGTTAACTTAGATGTTTGTTCTTGTCGGATTGATCCTCTTTTTCCGAACAGGAATGGGAGTTCAGAGACAACCCAAGAGTTTCTTCATTCAGTTGAGCCGACTCATAACATAGAAGAGTAAAATTATTTTGCTGCTCAAATTGCCATAATAGTTAATCTCTATTAATATTTTGAATTAGATTTTTACCTTTTTTGCATTACTTTTAGTTAAACTTTTAATCATTTTGATGTGTTGTTTTGTTGTTGTTATTATTATTAGTAGCATTTTATATATGTCTATAAAGATTTCTTTTAGATCAGTAAAAAAGCAAAGGTAAAGATGCATCTAAGGTTTCAAAGCTTTATTTTTTTGAGATTTATTTTTTTTTTATATTTATTTTCATACGTCCACATTTTTGTTTTTTCCTATGAGGATCTACACTATTTTAGACATTGTAGACCGAAAGACTTTCTTGGCTTTTGCATATCATAAGATTAGGCTGCTTATGTGTGGCATTGACTTTCTTTTGTTATTATTCAAAATATTTTTTATTATTATTTTAAAAAAAGTCTAGGCCTATGTTTTTTGTTTTTAAATGTCCCAATTAAGGAACAGCATGTGGAAACTTCAGATAAATGTTCAAGTTAGCTATATTTTGATTGCATTTGTAAAAATGTAGTTGTGGTTTAAAATAACGCACATAATAGGCCTGTTATAATATCAATAAATCAATTTATTACTGAATCAAACTGTGTTGAAAACATACCATAGACTCGTTTGAGGCATCGGTAATATCACTGTGTATGTGACTCGATATTTTATTGTGACAAAACCCCAAATGTTTAAATAATAATAATGATTATAATAATAGCAGAGCAGAGTTTATGGCATGTTTTCGGCATGCTATGTTTGCCAACAATTCTTTTGAACCAACTAACCTCTTTTTTTTTATAAATAAATGCAGCCTCTTTGAAAGAGACTCCAGAAAAGTGGAGAAAAGAAAAGTGCAAAGTCATCATTAGAAATGAAAAAGGACTGTCGGAGCTGAAGCGAAAACAAACCCATTCTACCAAAAGAGTTTACTGACAAAGAGTCAGACAAAAGTAATAATATTTTTAAGCGTCGTCAAACACTTATAAAAGTATGTAAGGTAGAAGTAACTGTGCACAGTGACAGTATTGCACTCATTTTCTCCTTTGAAAAGCATACCTTGCGAGTTAGGAATTTCCTTTAGTAAACTGCACTAAGGACACAAAGAGAAAACCATATTTCATGATATTCATATATTAAGCTGTCATCTTTAATGGTGGCCATTCCCACCACGAACTAAACAATACACTGTAAAAAAAAGACTGGAGGAAAGGTGAAAAGTGTCGCGAGGCTCATAATAGGCAAACATAGTATCATGCATCAGTAACTTTAATTTCACAAAATGCACTGCGCTGTGGAAGAGCCCAAGTAAATGCACATAATATCACGATGTCGTTAAAGTCTAACCATAGATATATGCAGAGTGCGATTTGTGAAAACAAGCAGAAGGGGTGGGGGAGGCTTTTTTCTCTCCAGGGTAAGGTTAATTGTAGCCTAACCTACTACACAGATAATAAATTCGTCTTTTAGACGAGTAAGTTAAGCGCCATGTCATGAAATGTTTTTAATAATACGGAAAATGTATCAACAGAGTGTTTCTGAAACTCAAGAGTCAGGTAAACCACTGCATCCCAAAATGATTCGAAGCGCTCCAATCGAATCATTTGATTCAGGATCATATCGTGTTTGCGAATAATTAAAATATAAAAACTCAGCAGAGCCAGGGACGCACACAGACCCTTACAAATCGCACCCTGGGTTTATGTGTCTATGGTTAACTCCCACATTCCAGACTATCAGGCAGCGTTCACAGATGGGCGTGGCTTCGCTGTTTTTCAGCGTCTTTATGTGAATTTAAAGGATCGTGGTTCAGGCGAAGACTTCTGACTACTGCGCCCACAACCGCGAACATGATTTTATTGGTATTTATTGTGGTTTTATTGGTTGCTTATTTTATTAGTCATAGGATATTTGTTCATAGGAAGGCCTTCACCGGCGCTGCCAAACTAGATGGGAAAACAGTCATTGTAACGGGTAAGTTAGCTTGATTATTTCAACGTTTTCAATGTAATTAAAAAGTGTGACTTACAGACCCAGGGAAGTCACTCTTGCAATCTCTATTCTATTATAGTTTTTATATATATATATATATATATATATATATATATATATATATATATATATATATATATATATATATATATATGAAGCAACTAACACTCTCTGCTCTATTATTTTCTTTTTACTTATTACACAATTAACAAAAAAAGTGTTTATAGCTTGCTCTGTTCTTTTTATATTCTATTTTCTTTTTATTCATATATAACTTAAAACTTTCTTGCTACACGTACTTCCTCAAGTTAACTGAGACTTGTTATAGGCATTGCATATCATTGCTCTTTTGTTGTATCATTTCTTCTGTTTGTAGGTTGCTTTGGATGAAAGCATCTGCTAAATGTCTAAATGTAAATGAATGAACTCCTAAAATGCCACGCGCATAATTATGATGACTATACATTTTTCTGGTTTTTGAATATTAATATGAACAATAGGGGTTTTGGAGTCGAATTGTAAAGAATTACCTCCAAGTAAAGTTCAGCGAGTGCAAATGCTTAACCTGAAGCTGTGAAGAAGTCGTATTGCGTCTGTTGTGTGTGACAGGAGGTAACACTGGCATTGGGAAGGCGACTGCTGCAGAGCTGGCCGTGAGAGGAGCCCGAGTGATTCTGGCCTGCCGCAGCAAACAGAGAGGAGAGACGGCAGCACAAGAAATCAGGACGGTGAGGGACAGCTCTGCTCTCATCTGAACAATAGAAGGGGCTAGTTGTCACAGTGAATATTTCTAGAGGACCGCGTGTTAGAAAAATCACTTTATCCCAATTGTTAAGCTACAAACTTCATGCTTTGTCTATTGTACAAACACTGTACCTGATGTTTTCCTGATAGGGAACCGGGAATGATGCTGTGGTCTTCATGCAGCTGGATCTTGCAAGTCAGAAATCCATCCGATCTTTTGCTGAAACCTTCCTCAAGGCTGAGTCCAGACTGGATCTGCTCATCAATAACGCTGGTAAAACTGAAAAAGCAAACCTAACCAGCTCCTAACCTAAACTTAACTTCAGTGTATGTACACTGCCTGACAAAAGCTTTAAGTAATTGAGATTTCTAAACATCGCTTATGCTAAACCAAGGCATTTATTTAATAAAAGAATTGATAAAAACAGTAATATTGTGAAATATTTTTACATTTAAAACCAAATTTTGGTAGTGTAAACTGTGGTTTGTGCCTGATACCTGTCTGTTGTGTTGTTAAGCACTGGCCGCTCCAGGACGCACCGAAGATGGCCTCGGGATGATCCTCGGCGTCAATCACATCGGTCCTTTCCTGTTGACCAATCTTCTGCTGGAGCGTCTCAAGGAGTGTGCACCAAGCAGGGTGGTCAACGTGTCGTCTTGTGGTCATGATCTGGGCACTATTGACTTTGACTGCATCAACACACACAAGAAGCTCGCTCTGGGATCATCTGACGTCGATTTATTCAGGTCCTACACCCACAGCAAGCTCTGTAATGTGCTCTTCACCCATGAACTGGCCAAGAGACTGGAGGGAACCAACGTCACATGCTACAGTCTCCATCCAGGTTAGTGATCAATGAGCGTTTGCAGTATGTGTGTATTATTTGCCAAAAACTATTATTAATGTGAAATAAACTTGTAACGGTTAAAAGTGGTCAAGACAATAAGCCTTGGTCCTTTGGAATATATAAAAGGTCTTTGTACCATTAAAACAAGTTTCATAGCATAAAACATCCTTGTCATTATAAACAAAGCATTTATATAATCAAGTTCCAGAAATGGCTTGTTTGGATCTGAGGTGCAGGATGATGTCAACAAACCTTTGCATAAACACTGTTTTCAGCGCTAGACATTGAGAAATAGTCATCTTCTCACAGTAGGCCCCGCTCATTGATGTTCACTCGCTTTACTCGCTGACACTTGATCATGTTGAATGTGTGTGTCGTGTCAAAACTAAATAGAAATCGCAATTACAGTCGCAAGATTGTGTAGACTGGGTACAGCATAGATATGCACGTTGACTTTCTGATACAGTCCGTGTGTTTGAGTCTGTCTTCAGGACAAATGGAGTGAAGGAACGTTTGTTCGTTTTGGGAGTCGTTGAGCAAGTGAGGTAAAAAAATAAACGCACATTAACAGCCTGACTTCCGGAAATGTTGGGATGTTTTTATTAACTATTTTATTCACCATAGAACATAGCTAACATAACAAATACTTAAACTGAAAAATATATAATTTCATGCACAAAATGAGCCTGTTAGTTGAGGTGTAGCATCTCTTCTTCTTGTCATAACAGTTTGAAGACGTCTTAGCATCAAGGTTATTGGTTTTGGTGATATAGGTTTCCAGCTGCTGAAGAGTTTTGGTCGTCTTTGGCGTATTTTCTTCATTTAATGATGTGCCAAATGTTCTCTAAAGGTGAAAGATCCGGACTGCAGGCAGCCAATTCAGCACCAGACTCTTCTATCACAATGCCATGCTGTGATAGCTGAAGTATGTAGTTTTGCATTGTCCTGCAAATACACAAGGCCTTCCCTGAAATAGAGATTGTCTGGAGGGGAGAATGTGTTGCTCTAAAACCTTTATACACCTTTCAGTGCCTTCCAAAACATGCATTTGAACTGAACACTGATAAGCACTGGAAGATTTCCCTCTTCTTTAGCCCCGGAGGACACAGCATCCGTGATTTCCAACAAGAATTTCATATTTGTCGTCTGACTATAACAATTTTCAAAACATCAAAACAGTCAATTTTAAATGAGCCTCGTCCCACAATGATATGTATTATATGCACGCCAACAAATTTCCTGTCATATGCAAGCGAAAACCGCATATTATATAAAAATCAACTTAATTCCCTTAATTTATATTCATTTCTTAATGAAGCAAGGCTGTATATTTTCAGATTGCTCAAGTGAAAGGATCTTGATTTAAGGATGTGTAGATAGGTAAAACAGTGTATATGACATTTACTGCCATGAAGTCCTGGAATCCAAAAAACAAATAGCATCCGTTTCTCACCCTCTTGTGGTTTGTTTTCTGTGTTTGATCTGTTTCAGGGTCGATAAGATCAGAACTCGGCCGGGACATCAATGAATGGCACACACGCATTATTAAAGCCATCGTAAGCAAGTTCTGGGCGACCGACCCGGTGTCCGGGGCTCAGACGACGCTGTACTGCGCACTACAAGAGAACATCGAGCACCTGAGCGGACGATACTTCTCTGACAGCCAGCTGGTGCAAGTCAAGCCCGAGGCCAGAGATGATGGAATCGCCAAAAAACTGTGGGACGTTAGTGAGAAGTTATGTGCCATGACTTAAACACGCATGCATGCATGCATGTGCGCGCACACACACACACACACACACACACACACACACACACACACACACACACACACACACACACACACACACACACACACACACACACACACACACACACACACACACACAGCGAGAAAAAAATATTGCCATTGATATATTAATGTGTCCTTCAGGTTCAGTTCAAAGCTCATAAAAGTCATATTTACAAGCAGAAAACTAGATGAAACAGCCAGTGAAACACCACTGAGATCATTTCTGGTCTAAAGCACCGTGTCTATATGATCCTCTTATCAGACAAGCTCAGGTGGGGCATTAGAGGACAAATGGTGTAAATGACTAAGCATCATTTCAAACCATGAATAACAACAGAAGAAAATATTCTTATGTATATGTAATAGTAAAAAAAAAAAACCTGATGTTAAATGTATTTTTAGAGGACTTTAACCAGCAGTGTTGAAGATGATACAATAGCTCAGGTTTACGTATATATAAACAATTCAATTAACATAAATTCGTAAAACTAATAAACATTGTGACAAAGTGTACATTACATTAAAAAAAGTTTATTTGTTGCGCTGCACAGTATGTGTTGGTTAATCATTTTCTGTGACATCTAAGACCTGCTGTAGATGGTCATTGACGGTCTTTAGCTGGTGCTCGGTTCCCATGATGCACCTGGCTTCCATTAACATGGCAGGCATACAGGATGGGCCATACTGTAAGACAGAAAGGACATGAGCAATGGACCAAAGACCAAGAACCCCACAAATCCCATAACACAGATGATTGCAGTCATTTTATGTACAGAGCTCAACAGAAATGAAGGCTGAACAACAGGTCAACTAACTGCAGACTTCCTCACCGTTTCCACCTCATCTGGGTGAGCGGTGCGGTGCTTCAGGTACTTTGTGTTAAGCTCCTGGAGGTTGGTGAGTAAAGAGGAGCCTTCTTTCAGAGCTTTGAGTCTCTGTTCCATCTCATCATGATCTTTCTGGAGCTTTCTCAGCTTTGCCTTTCCCCTGAGACATTTATATTGAGAAATCCATTACTATGAACTGAACAAGCACCATTTTTTTGATATAATAGTGTACAAGAGCAAGGGGAAAAAAAATCTAGTTTTCCTTGAAATGGTCGCTTTAGAATAACAGACCTCAAAATTAACATCAAGAACTGTATGTTTATTTGTTACTGCTTACTTAATGAGCTCATTATTGGCTTCCACAAGTCTGGTTCTCTTCTTATTAATAGTGCTATTGATCTGAAAGAGAGAACAATACAGTTAATGTCTGCAAAGGCACTCTGCAATTCAACTATTTTGAAAAATAATACCAATAATACCATGATCCTTCAGAAATTTCACAATATTGCTGTTTTTACTGCGTTTTAATCGAATAAAAGCTGTCTTGGTGAGCAACACTCCTTTTTGTAAACATAAAAAATTAATGATTTCAACCTTTTGATAAATAGTTGGTAGCTGTATAGTGCCCAGATGAGTAAATCACCTTGTTATTTTCTCTTTTCATATTCTTGAGTTCCTTTGTTGCTGTGATCTATGAATAAATGACACATTTTTATAATTATGACAAAAGCAACATGTCCATTCGTTTTATGTTGAAAGATAAAAAAAAAAGAAAAACCGTCTCACTATCTCTGAGAGCTGCTCCTCAAAAGAGCGACTGACAGCATCGATGGAGCGTTTGACTGCTTCAGAGTTTATGGTCTGCCTGTAGAAACCAGACTCAAACATTTAAGCACTTCTCTTAATTATGGATTGATTATTGTAATTCACACTTACTTATACTGAGTGACAAACTCCCGGAAACTATCGAGGACCACATCAAGATCAGTGGGACCTCTCAAATCCCTGGGCTTTTTAGAGGGGCCAGGTCTTTCTGCAGAAAGACAAATTACATTTATGCATTTGGTAAATGTTTTAATTCAAAACGGTTTATATTTCATTCAAGGTAAACATTTGACCAGGTCATGAATTCCAAATACATTTTTAAATTAAACGTTTTGCAATATTGTGTGCTTTTGACATGAAAAATAAAACTCTGAAAAATACTTCCAGAACCAAGGAAAGCTTTATTGCACATTATTAAAGCATTTCATGCATTTAAATGAAAAACACTGAAAAAACAACTAACAAAACAACTTCTTTAGTACCTGATGAAGATGAAGATTTCCTTTTTTGTTTTTGGCCACTTTGCCGTTGACTGGATGATCTCCTCTTTGACTTCTCCATGCTTGGATGCTATAAAGGTCAAAGTGAATTAAATGGCAAAATTTCACGTATTATACATGTAGACACTGATGAATGAAGATAGAAGGCATACAAAACTTTCATCCTCGTCTGTCAGTTCCTCTGAGGACGGCAGTGACCCCTGCTGTCTCTGAGCTGCTCCTAGGGTCGAGGATGTTTCTCTTGCTGACCTCTGACCTTTCACTGCCTTCTGGAAAAATTGTGGGAAAAAAAGGCATTCATTCAAAAATGCATATTTCTCCTATCTACCATAAATAAACAGCATTTTAAGAAGTCTAGACAGCTAAAACCATTTTAACAAACGTCAGGGAAAAATGCAGATGATGTTGAAAATCTTAAGACATTAAATGCATTGATCCTCATGCTATCCAAGGCATAACAAGTATGGAGAAATTGAGCATTAATCACTTGCATACCAGTGGATCATCTGCAGTGAATGGGTGCCGACAAAAAGAGTCCAAACAGCACATAAAAACATCACAATAATCCACAAGTAGCCCACACCACGCCAGTCCATCAAATAATAAATATCAAATAATGTGAAAAGAAACAGTGTTTGCAAGAAACATATCCATCTTGAAAAGTTGCTTCTGTTAAAATATGAATCTTTTATCTATAATACTGCTTTCTCCAGTGAAAAAAAAAACTGGTGGTATCAGGACAGAAATATTCACTGGATCACAAGACACACATTGATAGTTTATATGCAAAAACAGTTCTAAACAAATATACTTGAGGATTATGTGTAGATGGACGTCCATGACTGGAGAAAGCAATACCATTATGGACTTGTATTTTAGTAGGGAGCCATGGTTATAAACTTCAAGTAAAAAAAAAAATTACGCACATCATTTCACTTGACAAGCCTTTGCTTGATGGACTGCAGTGGTGTGGATTAGATGTGGACCATTATGGTGTTTTCATCAGCTGTTTGGACTCTCATTCTGACGGCACCCATTCACTTCAGAGGTTCAATTGACGAACAAGTGATGTAATGCTACATTTCTCCAAAAATGTTCTGATCGGAAACATCAGAAACCCATCTACATCTCGGAAGGCCTGAAGGTGAGTGCATTTACATTTTGGGTGAACTATGCCTGTAAGCTCTCACCTTGGCTGTGTAACCTGTGGGGACTGATGTTCTTTTCTTGCCGGCATCCTCCCTGCCTTCTGATATGGCCGGCAAAGGTCTGCCTTTAACTTTTCTTTAACGACAAAGAGAGCCTTTACATTATTACACTGATGCATAACCACAGCCTGAAACCCAACGGTCTTCCACACTCTACCTCACTACTGATTTTGCTCCTTTATTTGTGGGCTGAGGTGGTTCCTGGTTCTCTTTGGATGAAGTCTTCTTATTCAATGCTTCAGAAACAGCTTTGCCTATTTTCTTAGCCTGAGTAACTGATGTCTTGTCAGTGTCCATTACACCAAGAACAGGCTTTCCAGCTCGTGTTCGACCCAGCTTCTCGGGAGCAGACTTTTGGTTCTGTTCTGGTCCGGGACTGAGATCTTCTTCCATAGCTGTGCTGTGAAGGGGGTTCCCTGCAAAAGACCGCAAAAACAGAAGCGACTTTAGGTACACACACACACACGAATTACTGTTAGACTTTGTTTAATAAAAAACGTTTACTTGCATTTTATGCCATCCATATAACAACTTTTACATTTAGCTTTTCTCCACAAACTACAGTAGACTTATTACAGGACTGTCATACCATGAGGAGAATACTGATCTCCTTGAAAGAAACTGGCTTTCTCTATAGATGAAATGTCCAGGGGCTGTGGAGACTCCACTGCATCATTACTGCTCTGTTTTGCACTCTTAAGAAAAGACAGATATTAACGACAAATTCTGCCATTTGTGTTCAAACATTTAAGTGCATATTATTGCATGTGCAGTATATTATTCACATATAACATATATAGTAGACACTTTATGTTTATCATGTTTTAAATTGCACATCTAATGTAAAGCTTAACATTACTTAATATTCTAAACAACAATATTTTTTCCATAATAAAAATATTGGGGGTATCATAATGACATGTTTTAAGAATTATATCAAGAATTATATCATACATATACACACACACACACACACACACACACACACACACACACACACACACACATACATACATACATATATATAGAGAGAGGTCAGTAACAGAAAATCTATTCTAAAACATTAATGTTGTGATGACGCTTCAGGAACAGCTTATGAAAAATCATTATATTATTAGAAAAAAAATCTTTATAAATTATCCTTATGAATTAGAAATAGTGGTGACATTAAAACTGTATGTTTCGATAATCTAAATAAATAAATAAATACCAAAAAAATGCACGTATAATATTGCATGCCACATGAATGCTAGCAATATTAAGCCGTTAACATTATATTTTATCTCGTAAATATTAGTAACAGAACTATTAGTTACCTTAATATAAATGTTAGTGGCATTAATATTATGCTTTAGGACATACCTGTTTAAATATAACGCAATTAGGATTATAAACCCTCAGGATGAGACATTAAACAGCTGACTAACACTAAACACTCACCTGCAGCTCGCGCTGAACAGCTTTCAGAGTTTTCGTCATCCTACTCATCTTATATTCATTTAATTATATGCGTGTATATATACATATATATATTGACAGATAAAATACTCACTAACGATACGCATAAACAAAAACAAACCTATGCGCAAAGTAAAAATGGTAATATTTTTACCGCGAATGTTTGAACGTTAAACTGGATCATCTCAAGCACGGGGGGTAGTCAAACAACTCTATGGTGTGCAATTTACTTATACAAAAGAAGAAATTAGATTTTATAATTAATTTGTATATTAAAAGTATAGAAATGGGACGTTGAGAAAAGTATTTAACTTTTTACACATTAATTTAAACAAAACAAAATATGCTTATTAAAATCCCCCTAAAGTCGTCAATGGAAGATTCCTTCCCTGATTCGTGGAAAGCACTCAAAGCGAAGCAGCGCTTCATTTTCTGCCCGACTGCCCTCTGCTGCTCTGGTGCTTTCAAATGCGTTATTATATCCACACAAACTTCATAAAATATTTTTTAAAATGGTAAAACCTGTGTAAATTAGATAATAAATTTGTGAATATAAGTCTATCGTGATGTTTAGATGTTCTATATAGTCTGTTATTTTGCGTAAACAAAACAACTAAATAAAATACATTAAAAAAACAAATAAATAACTTACTCATGTTGCGTGAAATGGTCTCTGGCGACCTCCAGAGGCAATTCACTGCAGTAACCAACCCACTGCAGCGGTAAAGTCCAACCCCGCTCCGCCAAGCGAGTGGAAACACTAGAAGCGATTCTTTGATGATTACTTCCGGTCTGTCAGTAACTCTGTCAGTCTAAAGTGGGAACACTAGAAACTTAGAGAAGCTGAGTCGGTACCGCCTCACTTGATCCAAGCAGCCCAACAGAGCCGTGACTTTCCCTCGGACCGCAATTAGAAGGTAGTCAATTATATACGTTTAGCGCTACGAACTGCTCAGATTCATATAATCACAAGCATAAGCCCTTTTAGTAAATAAATCCTCTGTGTAAACGTCTGAACTTGTAGCTGTCACAGTATTAGCATTAGCTTCGCGTAGGAGTGTCTTCATGGAGAGCTAATAAGTGTAACGAAACTCATTTGGTCATTTAATTAATAAAAAAACAGGATATTTATGTTTATTGAGGTGATATTTGAAACTTATTGACTTAATAATTACTGTTAAGATACACTGTGGCCAAAAAGAGCAACACAGTGTACTTTTTAAAGAGAAAATATTACGTCTATTTCATGTATTTACACTTACATTGATGCCACAGGAGTTAATACTTATATTACTTATACTACTATATTCGTGGTATCGGCGTTTGATTTTTAGTCTATCGAGTGTTTTTGGCACTGTAGTGCTAGCAGTAACTTAGCCTGCTAGCTGTATCCAGCACATGTTAGGATTAATAATGCAATTAAACATTTTCATCTGCATATAAGACAGTAGATTTTAAACGGTGCGTGTGTAGCATACACTCAGATGTCATGTGTAGGTATCGAGAAGAATCAGGCTTTCAACAACTCTGGAAAAAGTTTTGCATGAAGTCAGATCACATCAAGGACATTTCACAGCTGATCACAGCACTTCAGCCACACAAGTCCTTTATAACCGTTGTGTCATTCCTAAAAGCTGCATATGTAAGTGTTTAGTGAGCATTGAAGTTGGGGCGACTGTCCAGCTGGCCCACACCGGCCTGCCATCGCTGCTGGGTCACGATTGTGATATATATCTGATATATGATGGTGGACAGTTTAAGTTTTACGAATCTGTCTTATGATGGCAGCAGATTATTTCACGAGCCAGTCCTGGATATGACCTTCAAAAGTTCCTATAGTGTCTTCCCTCACCACCGCATGTGCCCTTTTATTTTTGGAGAAGTCTTGCACATGGGTTGTATTTACATTCACTTGACGACTGCATTACTGTGCGTTCATTCTCAAGGCTTTTAATGTGTTAAGGAGAGCTCTGTCTTGATGAGAACTGCTATTATGGCATTTCAGATTCCTGTGACTTAATTTCTTCCTGGAACACAGTAGGAGATGTTTAGTAAAGCGACACCGCTCTTTCATGCAAGCACACGGGAAACGAAACAGGGGCCCGTCGAGCTGCAAAATGCTCAGTGAAATACCTTTATGCACAGTATATTTGAAGTTATGTGAAATTGAATACGCTCTCGAATCTTGCTCGCCTGCATTTTTTAAAACTTAAGCAGATGATTGTGACACATTTGACATCAACGCAACAGCTTGCACGGCATATCCCGTGTCCATGTTAAATATATACTAGAAAAGATCAGCGTGAACATTTTTCAGAACATCTCCTTTTATGTTGCATACGAAGTCACACAGATCTGGATTGACATGAGGGTGGTTAAATAATTTTGGGTAAAAATGTAACAAATAGATACGACAATACTTTCCCAGTTGATTTTTTACAGTGCAATAAGCTTGTCTTGAATATGCTAACAAAGCCTTATGTCATTAATTATGCGCTCATGGGCACAAATTTCCACAACAGAGGTCTGAACATCGGATAAAGCCGGGCTCAGAATTCTTGTTTACATTTGTTGACATGATGAGAGTTTGTTTCTTTGGATTTGTCTTTTTATTCCAGTGACAAAATAAATGGATACATTTTACAAGTGCATTAAAAAAAATACTGTTTTGCCAGTTTTGCCTTAAGATGATTGAGTGACTTGAGCGGCATTTATCATCATTTTTATTTCAGCTTTAATCTTGCCATTTTACAAATTATAGAAAGTTTAGGTTTGAGGTCGTTCGGTAGCCATCAGCAGCCTGATGTCCTCCTGCCCTGTCTCTGTCTGGGTCACTTGATCTGTGGTTAGGTAACATGTCTTATCTCAGCAGTAAATTACGCAAAACGGTTTCAAAGATTAGACTCTTACCTGAAACCAATAGCCAATAAAACGCGTTTGGATTGGATCAGCTCTTGTTGACTCTTCCTATGCTTTATTTTCTCTCTCCTACAGTTGAAAATGCTGTCGATGGGTGTTTACCTGGATCGCTTCTGCTGACCCGTCCGATGCGTAGTTTCCTATGGGGGTGGTTACTACGATGGACCCGGATTCGGCCCGGCAACCGCAGGGCAAGTTGGGTAAAGGTGGCCACGCGCTAATAGGGGCCAATCTGGGCGCTCGGGGAAAGCACTACGTGTGCGGCTCTCTCGCCGCGTTCACCAACATCATCGTGACCTTTCCGATTCAGAAAGTGTTGTTCCGGCAGCAGCTTCACGGGGTCCGAGCGAGCGAAGCCGTCCGTCAGCTGCAGAGGGAAGGGTTGAGACATCTCTACCGAGGGCTTCTGCCTCCGCTGCTGCAGAAGACCACCACCGTGGCCATCATGTTCGGTCTGTACGAGGATTTTTCCCGGTTGCTTCTGCGTCACGCTCACAGAAGCGGCGCCCCCGAGCTCGTGACGCGGAGCGTCGCCGCGGCGCTGGCCGGGACGGCTGAGGCCGCCCTCACGCCGTTCGAACGGGTGCAAACGCTGCTTCAGGATCACAGGCACAACGGGCGTTTTAATAACACCGCCCACACCTTCCGGACTCTCCTGCGGGATTATGGTGTGAGGGAGTGCTACCGTGGGCTGGTCCCGGTTCTGTTGAGAAACGGGCCTAGTAACGTTTTGTTCTTTGGCTTGCGTGGGCCAATTAAGCAGCGGCTGCCTGATGCACGAACCCGTATGGGTCACATGGCCAATGACTTTGTGTGTGGCGGGCTGCTGGGGGCGGCGCTGGGTATCATGTTCTACCCCCTGAACGTGGTCAAATCTCGAGCTCAGGCTCAAGTCGGGGGCGAGTTTGTTCCCTGCAATCAAGTGCTGATGACGGTGTGGCGGGAACGGGGAGGCAGCATCGTGCTGCTCTTCCGCGGAGCGACGCTCAACTATCACCGATCTCTTCTGTCCTGGGGGATCATCAATGCGACTTACGAGCTTCTCCTGAAAGTCTTCTGAAGACCAGGGTGGAGAACGGTGTGCACTTTTTGCAGAAGCAAGCCAAATTGAGGGGGGGAGGGGGTTAACCTCTTTAAAAGAGGTCTGGACACTGCCAGCTCAACGTCTGCACTTAAATGGATGGTTCACCCGAAAATTATTTAGTCATCCTCATTTCAAACCTGTATCAAGACATTTTGAAGAATTTTGCTAATTAAATGACTGGACAAAAAAATACATGGAAGTCGGTGAAAGTAAGTCATGCATTAGATATGAGGGTGAGTGAGTGAGTTTCGGGTAAACTGTCCCTTTAACACTTAATGGTCTGTATAATTATGGATGGACAGTATACATGTGCTGGTGGTCCATCCACATTACTCGGCTACTATAAGTGTTGTGAAATGTATCACCACACGCTGTGGCTCTCGTATCAGTTTTTGTAGTGGCTCTTTTACTCACTATTTGGGAGTCTGGGACACAGATGGAGAAAGCACAGCGTTGCACTACTGACAGTATGTTTTTGTTTTTTTTGATGTTTTGTTAAAAGACCCGATGCACAAAATCTGGACTGGAGCATTACAAGCCATGTGTCATCGTAAATGTTCCGTGCAGGTTGCCGAGGGTCCGTAAATGACCACACAAAGCGAGAGACGTCTGTGCAGGCCCATGCCGTTAGTATTTTTCAGAAAAAGTCCAGATGTATTCAGCGATTTTCATGAAATGCTGTTTTTATGTAACAAGTGTTTTGTGACATGAATGACATTTTCACATTGTTGTGGGTGGAAAGTAAACAAATAATTCCACTTATTGGATTCTGGGTGTCATTTTTTTGGACTTTTTTTTTTTAACAGACTTTAATCATCAAAACAGACTTTACTTTTACAGTAAACAGTTGATTTACATGTAATTAAAGATAGATATCATATTTACAGCAAATATGACCAAATAATTAGTCTTATGTATACCTAAATATTGAATATTATTATTATAAATGTTCTTAAGAGTATCTGTTCTTAGCTTAGCAACATGCTGGCACTATGCACTCGACATGAGTTATTTGTCAAGGCAGAGTTTATTTCACAGCGCTTTTAACAGCGTGCATACTTGAAAGCAGTGTTACAGACGATATTATGTATCATTGCCCTGAAAATGACCCAGTTGCATTTGCAATCGTATCAAGAAATCTAAGCAATAGAATTCTTAGTTAATTCAAAACCTTTCCGTCCTTCTTTTGCATGTTTTTCTGTACGCATTTTATTTTTTCCCTTTTCAAGCCTTTTAGCATTCACACACATTAAAGCCCTGTACTTAACCGTGGCTGACATAATGGGCTCAGTTGCACTTCCCTCCGTTCTGCTCAGACAGAGTTAACCTCCGGGGGACAGAGGAAGACACGGAAACATCCCATCACATGGGGTGAAATGGCATTCAAGGACAGATGCTTTTAGAGCCTGGTGTGGGTGGCTTTTCCTTCTCTGAGCCGTGAGTAAATCCCAGGGATTGTTTTGGAAAACTGTCCTAAATGATTAGATGTTGATGGGGGCTATTCGTTCAAATAGCAAGCAATCTTAAAACTTGTGTCGATTTTTTTTATTCTGTAGTATATTAAAATAGTGCAGGATTGGAATCTAGATTAAAAGTATAACGCTATATGGTTGCTTGGAGGTTCTTGGTTTAAAAAAACAAAACAAAACAATGCAACATGGGAAAATAATATGACAACATCGTTATACATTTTGATTTGAAGATCCAATCATGTATTTCTGGTTGCTTCTGTGTGCATTCATAAGTAAACAAAGGTTTTTGTATTTTATACCCTATTTGTTATTTGTACATTACCAGTCCAGGCATGTATATTGGAGTGCTAAATCTGACGTCATTCACCATGCTGTAGGTTTGCACAGCTGTCCTGTGCAGGATTGTGGCGTCTTTCGAGTGTTTAATGATTACTATGGTAATGCTGTAAAGTTGACAGTTACAATATGGCTGACGGCTTACGTATAGTGGCCCATAGAAAGTGTTGCTAATGAGGCATCTACATATACATATTTATGGGAAAAACAGTCGCCATATTGAATGTTTCGAGATCACCCACTGATGTTCATACAAATGGATCCTTTCAAGCGGCATGCTGGACAATTAGCACAATCTGTGGATTGGAAATAAATGCAACTTCTCACCTCTCAGCATGCAAGAGGATGAAAATGTCATGAGCATTTGCCAAAAAAAGTGGTCCTGAATTATTAAACGCCACACGGCACTTCAAATATGTGCCTTCTGGCTGCTCTGATAGTGTGATATCACTACTGTGTGAACTGACATTAAAAATTAATAAACCATAGTAAAACTGCACAAAATCCCTATCAATCATGTAACGGCAGGCAAAAACCACTCTGAGGGCTCACACTGCAACACCCTCGCAACTACTGAATAACATTACACAACTGTACCAACCGCAGAAAACGTGAAATTCTTGTTTACATCTCATGTTTTCAGAATAAAAGGGTCACTTAGAGGGATTGTTCAGCCAAAAAATAAAATTCTGATGGTCTTGCTTAACATTATATAGACAAAAGATACAATGGAGCTCAATGGGAAGTGACCCTATTTGATTAACAACAAATGACATGAGAGTAAATAATGGAGTTTAAAGTTTTTTAAATGACCTAAAACACAGAGTTTTCTATTGAACACAGAAAAGACTACAAAAACATTTTTCAGACTTGCTAAAACTTAGTCACTCCCTCTATTGAAAAGCCACAGATTACAGTGAGCGTGTCTGCCAGTAAACAGCTCCAGCACAATCCCATCATTCCCTTAGTTTGAACTGTGAAAGATTTCGCTTCGAGTTTAATCCCAGGCCTAATCTGTAATCTCCTCCTGCGCACTCAAAAACAAATACTGTCCGACTGACATTTTAGTACTTTTAGTAGGTGTGGTAAACTAGAAGTTAGACTAATAGGAAAGACAAAACATTGTAAAATAACAGATGTCCCGGCTTCTGAGAATAAAGCCTAATAATAACTTAATCAAATCTCACAAAATCTGTCCAGAACATGTCCAGGTCATACTTCATTTCTAAAATCAAAAGAAAGATGTAAGAAATTATTATATATTCACCCAAAAAAAAAAGAAGCCACACAACACAAAAGCTGCATTAGTTCCACAGTATTTGTCATTCAAAATCAAACCTTTATTATCATGAACACAGTAGAGGGAATGCAAAACATACTTTCGATTGTCCCTTCTCATTTTATTCAGATGTTTGCCTTCATATTCACGTAAAGCCACATTTATGATTTTATTTTGTGCACTTTGAAACACAATCATCAGCATACAACATGTCTCAGTACATATGGTCTTTACAAGCATTTTTTTTTTTCTTTCCGTAGTTGCTACAAATGCATTGGCAGTTCCTTTAAGTCTTCATCATTCTTAGAGCCTTCGTTTGACAGTAAGATTTTAATACAGAAATATGTTTGCTCTCTGATAGTCCGATATGAAAATTGCTCCTATGAAAAGACTGAATAGTAACAGATATTTGTCTCTTTCCTTTCCATTACTTTTCTCTTGATGCAAACTAGCTTTCTGACTTGATAACCACAATCTGGCAGTGTGTTTATTGAGAGGGATGTGTCTAATATGGGTGATATTCTTGCCGTCTGGAAGCACTTCTCTAAAGTCAAGTAACTTAGAACTGAACAAGGCTGATGTCAAAATCCATCCATTGACTTCAAATTAGTCAGGTGATCTGGGCGATTTAATTATGCATTTTGGGTGCAAGTTGACTTTAGAAAGCTGATCTAGAAACAGCCAGTGAGAATGTTCATGCTCGGCTGTAATACCGCACAATATTGGTCTGAGATCAGCAACAAAGGGAAAATGAATCACCAGGACTCAATTATTCGAAACTCCAAGTGTAATCTTTGATAATCTCCTCATTCATATATTCATATACCAAAATTGGCCTTCTCAAATTAGAAACACTCTATGCAAGTACAGAAAAGCAGATTTGAAGGCTTTAACAATGCATTGTGCAGATCCAAAAAAAACTCATGGAGGCAACAGGCTTTATGTACTATGCAATAAAATTGAGCTGGTTTCGCTAGAAGCATTTAAGTTCATATACTTGCATGGGGTATGTTTCTGGCCTTACTCAAAGATGACTTACACTGAGCATTTAATATATACTAAATACAGTGCATTTCACCATTTACAAAGGTGGAAGAAAAACATATTTCCAACTGAACCTTTTGTCTGAATAAACAGAAGGCAAAATAAATATACGCTGCATTCGCAAAATAATGCAATCCAACAAACTTCACAACAATCTTCCAAGAAAAAATATAAGGCCTAGGCTTGTCAGGGATGTCCTCTAAAGTGAAATATTAATGATTGATAACAAATTGAAAATTATGTATGTATTAATATGTATAAAATGTAAGAAAGTATAATATGTGGAAAAATTGGGGTATAAATCGTGATGCTTGCATAGTCAAAAATGACAGACGAGTGAGAAATTGTGTGGTTTGGCTATCATTGGGATCGGTTTTACAGGGTGCTACAGTAACGTGGTGACATCGTTGTTTAGTAAACACGCCCCAATTGTGCTATTATGTCTTTGGACCACACCGATCTCTGTGGTTAACAGTCAACTGATAGGCCAATATAAAAACTAACATCAAAAGCCAAACATGACACGGCAATATACAGATACAAAAATGCCAAACCGCCGCACTTCTATTGCCATCAACTCTCATTCTACAGCCTGAAAGGTATCATAGACAAAATGAAATCAAAGTCCTTTGGATAGTCCGGTGAAACATTACTGCATAAGTATTTGGGCTTCTTAGTGTTTGTCCCAGCATCTGTTGTTAGGGGTTGGTGGATTCTTGATTCACTTTGTTCCTTCAATCTGTTAGAGCAGCATGACTAAACTAATCATGAAAACAAGTGAAGTTTCATAACACTGTTTATCTCAGTTATTAGAGCAAGAGGTAGGGATTCACATATACCCAAAAAAACAAACAAACAAAATGCAAGTATAGTAGGTTAGAAACCACGGTGCGCTTATACTGTATGTAAAAAATAAATACATACTACAGACTGTACATACATCAGGAATTAAAGAACTGTTAGAAAATAGCTATGTCTGAATGCATAATTCCAGTATGTTTATAGGGAGACTTGGCAAGACAAACAGGTTAACACATAACAGTTCTGACATGTTAGTTTGCTAACTGTGTGTACGTTCGCGGCACTTACTATTATTCTTGTGTGCCAGCACACAATCAGTTTTTAGATGCCAGAAAGGCATTGCTACTTTAAGTACAATTCTATGCTCACACTCTACAGTCTCTTAAGAGGGTGCCAGAAGGTGAAATTTAAAAGTTCAGAGGTACATTTCCATTGTCTATGTCTGGTGTCCGTGTCCGAAATAGCTGTGTTAGTGAGAAGACGGTTGAAATGAGAACAGTACACTGCTTGGCTAAGAGCCTGACACCTTCGCCCTCTCTTGCTGTCTCTACAGCACCTACAAACTCCTTATATAGGTCCACGATCTCTTCAAGCTTCCTCAGAGCCTCATCTGCATCAATGTCCCCATGACAGCCTCCACAGTCCGAACAAGGAACTCGCATGCAGGTTGAGGTAAGTTGCACTAGAGCTCCAAAGCTGTTTCCGAGTGACAGAAGAGCATCGTCAGGTGCCCATCCTACCCGTGTGGCTCTTTGGCATCCTGATGCCAATCTCCGTGCCTCCGCCTGAACCAGGCACCTCTCTGTCTCTGAAAGCGAATTCCCATTCACATTTCCATTTTCGCATTCCCCCTTGCGGGTTGGAGGGTATACTGCAGAAGGTCCTTTCTTCAAAACCATAAGAAGTTCATCAATATCCCGCTGCAAACAGGCATAGCCATCTTTAAGCCCTGTACCTTTCTGACCGGCAGCATAACGGTGACCTTGCAAAAATCTGAGAGGATTACTCATTGGTCCACAGTCTAAAGGCAGAGATTCCAGAAATCTGGGAGGAACCAGGAGTGGACTGAGTTCTGAGGATGAAGATAGGGGACGAGGGGAATCTCTGAGTAGGGAGAGAACATTTGGTGACGGACCAGAAAGGGTTGCAGGGGAGGGAACCGGCATGGGTTGTGGTGGTTTACTGATTCGGTTTCGACGGGAGAACTCGTAAACAGTCAGATCTTCATCAAAGCTGCAGTTGTCATCTGTATCTCCGCTGAAACAGTTGGCATAGACTGTATGGCAGCCACATGCATCACGATGAGAAGGACTTGTCGAGGATAAAGACACATTGTCAAGTTGAACGTCTGAAGGGTTATCTTTGTGTGACTGAGGTTGTTCAGACTTGCAGGTCCCAAAATGCCTGTGCAACTCGGTAGCTTCTGTGGACAATTTCTGCCTCAGGTCAGGATGGCTTGACGATGTTGGAGGTTTCCCGTTAGTGTCTTTCACAGGAGTTGGGGTCACTTCCTCAGGTCCATCTTTGAGCTTCACAATGACTACTTCAGCATCTTTCTCTTTCCAGTCTATCAAAGATGGCACTGAAGTGGCCTTGGGAGATACCTTCTTGGAATCATGATTCACATCTGTTGCAATGGTAGCTATATTGCCTGTCGATGAAATAGTGTTGCTGAGTGCTACTGTCCCCAAGATCTCTTGGGAACGGGTGAGGTACCAGGGCATATCCTGAATTTTCCCCCGCAAGGCTGTGGCAGATAGACGTCCAGACGAGCCTGTTCTGCTAGGGAAGCTGGTCCCACTTTGAGCTGGATCTTCAGGAACAATATTTACAGACTGAACTGAAGGAGACGGTAAGGGAGATGGAGATGGGGTAGGAGTGGTTGAAGCACTTGTACGTTTGACTGTAGAGCTTTCGGCCTTCAGTTCAGTTCTTAGATTCTCATGACTTAGAGAAACTCCCTTACTCAGTGTAGAGGGTGGGGAGGTACCATTTCTCTGAGACCAGGGGTGTAGAGAAAGACCATTGGGGGGAACTTTTGTCTTTTCCCCAGTCTTTTGTGACTGGGTATTAACATTTGAGGATGGCTGTAAACCAATAAATGATGGCTTGGGAGGTATTGGGGGCTTTGTGTTCATATGGGGCATTTTATTTTCTGATTTTCTGTATTCAAGAGAGTTTGATGATTCTTGTTGTAGAGGACCTTTGCTGTCTGCTGTTATTTTCCCAAATTCGGTTGTTCCTTTGGCATTTGTTGGCTCTTTCGGGTTTGGCTTATTATCTTGACTATCAAGTTTTTCAAGATTTTTCACATGATTTGGAGTAGTCTCTTTATCTAGACCGTCTGGGTCCTGGTCAGTTATTCCATTTTGTGGTCTCAGTCCATTTTGAACAGTCTCTGGGTCCACTAAGGTCTGTTGGGGATAGATAGCTTGGCGTACTGCTGTAATTAACGAGGAAGACAATGGTGGTCCAGGCCCTGTGACTGGTTTAAACTCCATGGTATCTGGCTCCATCTCTAGAAGCTGTGATGATAAGTGTGGATTTCGACCTGGGATGTCTCCATTGCAGTGCTGGGTTTTCTGCCCTGTGGAGTGGTTAGCAGAGAATGTTTTAGGTTCCACAGGTGAAGGTTTAGGGAGAAAAATCAGTGAGGGTTGATGGACTTCCAGTTCAGGGAAATGGTTGACAAGAGAAGGTTTTTCTTTAAAGGTCTCTGATGTGGAGCTGTCTTTTGCTTTGCTGTCTCTGGATTCTGGAGTTTTTTTCTTGTCCACACTAACCTTAATGTCACTAGAAGAAGGATGTTTGTTTTCAGAATCTGAGCTTTTCTCTGCAAAAGAGTAAGAGGCAAGAGAGATGTGTATATAAGTTGAAAAGAAAAAAACCCAAAACCTAGATACTTAGCATTTTAAAAGAGTATTCTGGGTTCAATATGTTACATGTAACAATGTTTTTATTTATTTATTTATTTATTTTTATTGCTTTTTATTAGGATATGACCGTATATACCGACCAGAAACAAACTGTGAGAGAAAGAGGGGGTACAGGATTGGGAAAGGACATCAAGCCAGGACTGAAACTCAAAAATGCTATTATGTCAGTGCGCTGACATATGTAACAATGTTGATTACCTTTAAAGACTAATTCCTCAGTTTTTTAAACAAAAATTGCAGTAAGACACTTGCAATCCAAGTAAACAGGCCAGTGCCACTTCTTACTCATTTCTTAATAACCACATGCAAATGTATATCCTATATTTTCAACGTATGTCTTGACCACCTACTGGCAGTAAGGCCTGCTACTGTGACATGCACAAAGATACAAAAAGTATCATTTTGTGTAAAACGAGTGCAAAAATGATGAATGAAGATGAAGATGACAGATGAAAAAACACACGTTAGAAAGGAGTGTTTTTATAAAAATCAACAACAAAAATTACTGCTTTTTAAAAATGCACAGGCATCTTTGCTTTATTTCAAGTGCTTTACTGTAATAGTGGTTTTACCTCTTTTTTTTCAGGTGGGGTGGGGGAAGGGGTTTCTCTGGTAATGGACTTTATGCTATAAATGTTGTTGGCAGAGCTTAATTTGAATCGACCCTGGAACATTCTTCTAAGGAATACACAAATATTTTGTGTTAAAAATAGATGGTTCACTGACCTGTGATGGCTTGCTCTGTGATGGGAGGGGTCAATCGATCTTGGGCATCAAAAAATTCATCCTCAGATTCTGAACAACTGTCTCTGGAGTCCTTTGATTTGTCAGTGACATTTGAGGGCACAGCTCTCTTCAGCACAGATTGTGCTATTAATTTTGAGGATGGTCCTTGTTGTTTAGCTTCATTTATCTTTTTCTGCGGGAAACTTTTTCCCTCTTGTCTACGTGCTGGATGGTTGTGAATCCTGGTGAAGAGTTCCTGAAAGTTTACCCCTGCTAATTTAGCATTTATGCTGTTAGGGGTACAAGAGGCTAACACAGCCTCAAATTCTGCCGACATGGCGGAAATGCGACCATCTTTTTCACTGTCTCCTCCTTCGTCATCCTCGTCATCCTCACTCAAAGCATCGTCGCTGGCTGCAGGTGGGCTTGGCAAGCTGTCAGACATTTGGGAGAGCTCAGAAAAGCACAGACCTGAGTGATTATCGTAGGTCAGGTCTGAATGTCGTCTGAGTTTGTTTAAACTGCCCCTCTCATCCAAACACTCTGGCACCTCCAGGAGGTAAGGGTGGTGGACATCCAGACTCGAGGCACCAGAACTGGGTTTCTCTTCCAGAGACATATCCATATGGCCAAGCCCACCAATGGCTGCCTTAATACTCTCCTCCAGTGCATTTAGCGAGTTACTGGATAAACTAGAGAAGCTGCTGTTGACTCGAGGGTCCGTGTACCAACCTGTCTCCAAAAGGGAATCCATTGTAATGGCGTAATCCTCATCTCCAACAGACTCTCTCTTGCTCGCCTCATCTCCTTCATCTTCTAAAAAGGTATGCGTTACAATCACTCTGACCTTTTCTGCCTCTGCTTCACTTTTACCCTCGGCTTCCTCTCCTTCCTCCGTGCCATCATTTGTATGAGTAGACATAGTGTCCTCTGATAGCTGAGTGTCCAGCAGTCCCTCCATAGCATAGTCATCCTCCGAACTGTCTTCTGAATCGCTCCCACACCGAGAAACATACCCTACACAAAACAAATTCAACTTAATTTATGTAGTATTTAGTATAGTATAATATAATATACAAGTGATTTTATTTTAAAAATAAAAGTAATTGATTTTATAACTGAAAGGAGTTTCATAAAATCTGTTAATCTTAAATAACACAAGAAACATTCATTACTTTGTAACCCAGTGTATATTTCTCACAGTGGTACCGTGATATTTTTGGAAGTACCGTGTATACATCAGGGTACTTAATTTTCAGTATATTTCAAAGTACCATAGTCTGGCACCATCAATAGTCACCACCATAGTACTTTTTCATGTTGTTGCAACCACAACATGCAATGTGCAAAAATTTGTTTTTTTGGTTTTTATTTTTGAGGCATTGTGCTGGGTAGCAAATTTTCATTTTAATTTGCTTTCCAAGGCAATGTTTTTGGGGTTTTTTTTCAATGTAAGTTTTTAATCTAATAGTTATATGTAGGGATGCACGATATTACTGGAATTGGCATTATATGAAAAATTACCCCAATAAGCCTTGCAGATAAGTAACTTATATGTGTTAAGGGTCATTCTCGAAGCTAACTTTTGCCTGAATGGTGATAGATTCGCTGTTTTGGATCCCCACATTTAATCAGAGAATGCGAGTACAGAATGAGTGTCCCAGTTGAGAGAGACAACAGTCATTAGCGTGTGCCGCAACATCCTTCGGGTTTTGCTAAGACATTTTATTTATGTAGGGGTGCTGTTGGCATACTTGTAATAAAATCAAAGTAAAATAGAGAAATAATGAAACCCTAAAACAAATAAAAAGTCTGTGAACCAGAAGTTTTCTTCCGTATTGTGACACTTCGGATAGAAACAGAATATTGAATGAGGAAAGTAGAGGCCGTCTCTTGTGTTTTCTACTTTGAATTGATTGGATGTAGTAAAGGAGGGGCGTGATTAAGGATTTTAAGATAATTCTCAAGCCGTCAAACTAATGTCATCAGAGAAGACACATTGTTTTTGGATTGATTTGCACAGATGAATTGTTCACCACAAAAATAGCAATATGAACTAGCAAAATAAATATAGTAAATTTTGATTTCATGCAGACTTTAAGGTTACCACTGTCTGAAAAAAAAACAGTGATTGTTTTATAGTTATTTTCAAAGCTTTCAAGTGTACTTTCATCAGTAAAAAGGCAGGGTGTTAGGAAAAAAAAAAGTTGTTTTGTCACATATTTAACGACACAACTTTCCCTTATCTCCTACCTTCTTCTGCCGGAATGCGTCGCATTTTAGGTCTGGGTCCCCATCGAAACACATTGATATTAGGGTCAACCAGGAGTTTGCAGTATCCAGCCAGGAGGCAGGCCAGATCTTTAGCTGCTACCGATTCCATTAACAGGGCTATTGGCTGGAAATTGCAGGATAAAGAGATGGTCAGATGGAGATAAGAAGAGAGAGGAAAAATTTCCATGCCTAGGTATTTATCCACACCTGGATGTCCCAAAGGTACAGTTTCAGCATTAGCTGTTTTATTTTAATCTGTGACGTGTACACACCTGGATGTCCTGCAGGTAAATCTTGAGCATGCTGACTCTGTCGGACTCTGACAGCACCTCTATTCTGGTGATGTAGTGGAAGTCTATGATGGTGGAAATCATGTTGAGCTGGTGGTTTAGTATTTGGCTGATCCCGTATCTCGCTCCCACCAGCAAACTCACCAATGACTCCCTGTCCTGCAACTGTAACACACATGTCTTCCGATCCGACTTACCAAGGAAATACATAAACATAAAGGATATAAATGGGATGTCTTTTTAAAAAAATGGTCCCATTTGAATCTTATGAGTCATTTCTTTATAATGAATTGGTCTCAGGCTTTGCGTCATTTGAAGGTTTATTTTTGTGTCACTGCAAGAGATGCTGCTATTTTATCCAAATCTCTCGCTCCCTAGAACAGCTGTCTTATATAACGTGCTTAAATTCATATCCTTAAAAATAGGAGGATGCTTGTCAAGTTTTTATCTAGCGTAACGTTATCTAAAAAAACAAATGGTTGCCGTCAGACAAGAGAGGAAAATAAACGGAACATATCTGTGTCCTGCAGATTTTGTTTGTTATTTGTGATGAACGTGGCAGATGGACACAACTCTCTCACCAGCATGGTGGCGTTGTAGCTTCTCCCGCTGTATGAAATCAGCTCTGCCATCTGGGTCAGATAAGCCAACCGGGCCTGAGACACCGAAATCACCTGAAAAAGTGAGAGAGAGTGAAATGGAAAAGATAAACAAATAGATTTTCATTATGATTGAAGTAATGAAAACAAGGTATAATAGGTATACATAATAGGTATAATATGCACAGCGTGCAAGTCCCCGTTGGGTATAGAAAACCCAGTTCTCAATTACATTTGGTAAAATGCGCAGGAGAACAATGCATGTAATAAGGCATCCCCCACATTTACAGGGGGACAGGCAAACCAGCAGTAATAGAGTAACAGTTGGGCTCCTCAAGTAAAACGTCCAATCATTTTAGCCAACTGATTTTCAGTGATAGCTCATAAACCTTTACAGACAAATCTGTTGTAAGGTCTGAGGTTGTCATGATAAGTAAAAAGCTAAAGTGATCAAGTCAGTCTCCCTTTGCTATCAAAATAGGTATAAAAAAAATGATCATCATCATCATTCATGGGATTGTAGCCCTCTAAGCATGTGTTTTTTTTTGTCTGACTGTCTTGCTTCATAGCTGGTTTGTTTGGTTTATGGCTTAAATTCCTTTTTTATACTTACGGGAAAACTAGATGGAAAAATATTTCTAGTAATCAACAAACATTCACACCGCATACTATTTCACATACATTTTTAAAAAGAATGCGTTAAACCATGTTTAGATTGTTAAAGGGAGCATCTATAAAATAGTATTAATTTAAGTAATATTTAAAACATTAAAATGTGTAAAATATATTCTTTTAGTTCATAAAGAGATGTTTTTAACAGTTTTCTGCAAAACTTAGACACATACCTTCTGACGTGGTTCTAGTAGCGACTGGATCTTCTTCATGTGGTGGTTGAGAGCTTTCCGTAGGTCTTTCTCTCTCATGTTCCTCAGCAGAGTGGGAGAGATGAAGCTCTCCAAACCAAACTCCTTGCTGACACGCAGACATGCACATGCATTAAATCAATGTTTTTTAACGCAGCATGAGTATTTTTGAGTGTATGCGTGCGCTCTTACACAACGCTCTTAACAGATGCTCTCATTGTCTGTCCACAGCTTGCCAGTTTCTCGTGCATGTGCAAAGCGGCTAGTCTCAGCGCTGTGTTACATTTCATCTCTACAGCATAGCGCTCCTGTAACACATCTCCCACACTCTACACACGTATACACACCAGGGTTATGTCAGTTAACTAAAACATTGTAATTACTGGTTTAGTAAAAACTGCTACAACTAAAATCCCATGAAAATGCAATATAAAATAACTCATAAATAATAAACTTTTATAGTACCTTACTTGCTGATACCATACACACAGCAGTCTTAAAGCATTGCTTTAATATTACTCCACTATATATTCAGTGCTGCGAAATCAAACTGTGGTACCTGCTGAAAGAGGTACTCAAAGGCCACGGGATCATCCTGCAGGAGGTCCACTGGGTCTCTGGGAACGAAGCAGACTCTGAACAGACACCTGTAATCATGGGAATCCTTCTTCTGTACCACCTGAAAGAGCAGCACTTTATTACAATCTATAGTCATGGCTGTTGTGTGCGTATAAGTATATATATTATCACAAAATTAATAGTTCTATAAGGTTTTACATACACGTATGTTAGAAAATTAGACACATCTTTATACATAACTTGCCTAATTGCATGTTTTCCAGAAAATAAGTCACAACTGATCATGTGAAAATTGCATTGTTGAGAGATGAAAAAAGTACAAGTCACATTTTGTGATTACGTTCAGAAATATTGTAAAATACTGGTATATTAAATATATTAAACGTTATACACACTATAAACATGTATTTTATATCTCCTCACCAGTGATGGGGAAAGTTAAAAGTAATGCATTACATTATTGCGTTACTCTATAAGTAACTAATTACGTTACTTTTTATGGAACGTAAAGGGCTTGATTGTTTGTTTTTAATATAAGAAGTTCTATTTATAGCAAAAGTAAAAACCCTTTCACACCAAAATGTGTAATGAATAAAATTTTGGTTGAAGGAAAAGTAAATTCACGTCAGTACAGAATACAGGAGAAGAAGGTTCAATACTTTTCAGCTATTAAAAAATATTGGAGCACAATTGTTAGTTTACCTAAAGTCATTTTTGTTTATTAGTATGCTTCATTTCTAGTGATTATCATTGATTTGATTAAAAAGATCTTATTGAAACTGAGCTCATCTATACGCCGACGTTTCTGCATTCAATAATGAAATGACTTTAGCTGAAAATTGATTGTTTAATCTTGTCATTATACATTACTGACAGAATTTGATACTGTTCATTGCTTTGACCTAATATGTATTGTTAAAAGCTCTATATAAATAAAGGTGATTGATTGATTGATTGATGTGGTTAAACTGGATCATCAATACTTGCAACGCGTTACAACACTGGTCCTCACTCAAACTCGTTTGGCACATTATGTAAGCCACTTTGGAATATAAGTTGCTACACATTCAGATGATTTAAAAACCTGACTTATATTCCAGAAAAACACAGTAGTCAGGCCCCCATTAAGTTACTGAGAAAGATAGTTACATTCAAGCTGTTTATACAGTAATATATTTTAATGATGCAATTATCAGAGCAAAATTACAGCATAATGAGGGTGATATCTAATTTGAACACATTCATTTACACAAGATACAACTCATAAAAAACACCCAATTTATATTAGATGTAACATACACCAGATCAAAACTAAGTAATTAACAGTAGCAATTAAAAGAATATTTCAAAACTGGCTGACTAAAACGAACCAATACACAAATATAAATCAGACTTCCCAAGGCTACCTTAGAGCAAGAGGCATTTTAGGTTTGTAATGCGTTCGATCAATGCTAACTTGTACAAAATATAGTGTCATGCTACATTTAGCCATTTGTCCTATTACGTTTACTGTTGGAAAAGATGTTTCTTAACGCTCAGCATTACTCTGAATGTAGCCAAGCTACTGTTTTAACTATATATTGAAGTTAATAGCATTGCTACTTATTAAACTAGTGTGCGTTACCTTTTGTATGAGCTCCTCCTCGTGCAGCAGCAGTAGTTTGGTGATGTTATATTGCTGTTCCAGCACCAGTGCGAAATGCTCAATACATCGAATGGACAGCTTCTCTTTCAGAGTCAACACGATATCCTGCACACAGAGACAACTTTATTTTTGAGAGTGCATTATTAAAGCTTTCAAAACAGGGTTTGAGCAGCTACGCCATAGTAGAGCATGTTTAATCACAGATACTAATAAGAAAGCTTTATTTTGAAGTCAATCTGGATTTTGGAGATTAATGAAACAAACAGACTGTAGCTGTCTCGAAAAATAAAGAAAAAGGGGTCTTTAAACTTTTTAGGCCCTTGACTCTTGGTGGACAGGTATTTTCATCTTTCCTCAAAAATAAAGTTAAGATCAAGCAATAACTGATGGATTTCCTGCAGTATCGCTGGACCCCACAGAGCACAAATAACATATAGAAAAGAAAAACAGCGATCTAAAACCTTGACAGTGGTGGTCTTGTGAAATTTGAAGGCTTTGGTCTGGCCGTTCTCCAGATACACCTTCAAAACGTTGGGCAGGAAGAGAAGAGAGTTTCCCTTGAAACAATCAATGAAACGTGGCTTAGGAAAAAAAAAGCCTGTCATCATGTTTTGATGAAAGCAATTATGACAGCAGCAAATGTATTGTCATGAAGGTCTGCTCGTGGTCACGGCTGGTTGGTACAGAACTATTAACCAGGCAGCATTACGCATATGGCCCATGTGTAAATCTGACTAGGGTTGGCGTGTGGCTTTACCTGAGTGTGTCCGTTGACGACCACCTCTTCTGCAAAGCGCACTTTAACGGGGTTTCTTCTCAGACGAGCTCTCTTCTCTGCTGTTATGAATGAAGACTTGGGATTCTAAAGGTCAAAAAAAAGTTTCTGAGCTGGACAATGACATTATTAAAAAAAAAGAGTAGCTTACCCAAAAATGAAAATTCTGTCATTAATTACTCGCCCTCATGTTGTCCCAAACCTGTAAGACCTTCTTTCATCTTCAGAGCACAAATTAAGATATTTTTAGATGAAATCAGAGAGCCAGCCGACCCTCCATAGACAACAACACAACTAGCACAATCAGAAAGATAATGAGGACGTTAAAATTACCGTTAAACCACTGATGGAGGACTGGTGGACTATTTCAACAATGTCTTCACTACCTTTTTGGGCCTTGAACATGTCAGTTGTGTTGCTGTCTGTGTGAGGTTAGAAAGCGCTTGGATTTCATCAAAAATATCTTAATTTGTGGTTTGAAGATGAATGAAGATCTGGTTTGGAACGACATGAGGGTGAGCAATTAATAACACAATTAAATTTTTTTGGGTGAACTATACCTTTAAAATGTTTCGTTAACTGAAGATTTTTGTTTATCACTGAAGCTGCTTTGAAACAATCTGTATAAATGAATATACCACTACTATCTGATTCAATATCAACAAATTGCAAGAAGACTCTTCAGTACACACCGCCATATTTCTGAGGATCGTCATGGTTACAGAGTCCTGGCAATCCCTGAGGGCGGAGCCAAACACAAGAAAAAAAAGTTAATTTACAAATGGGGCAAGAAACAAGAAAGCAATATCAATTTAAAAAAGTTATTTTAGACGTGTCCCTTTAATCTGATCAGTCACCTTATCATCTGATCCACGTTTTCAGGCAAAAGATCTTCTATGGCTTTATTGTTCAGTTTTAGGATCTGATCTCCAGGAAAAAGCTTACCGTCTGCTGGGCCTCCTACAAATAAATACACACACATATGCAACTATTAAAATACAACTGTAGTTTTATGCATGCTGAACAGTGCCTTCAAATGAAAGAGTCTTATCTCTGAAGAACACAACTCTCATTAAAAAGCTGCATGATTTAAGTTAATGTGCCACGGCTTAATACTTGATTTGTTTAGATCGCTATTCGTAAAGGCCTGTCTACATCCTTATCGTTGGTGTGAACTGGGCTTAATGCTTAGTGAAAGTTAGAGCAATGCAATTATGAGATGTTCATAATTTATAGATCAGTCCACACTACCGTTTAAAAGCATAGGTGGCAGATTTTTTATGTTTTTGAAAGGCAAGCATGCTTACCAGGCCTCATTTATTACAGTAAATACAGTAAAAACAGTAGTATTGTGAAATTTAAAATAACTTCTTTTTTAACACACTTTAAACACATCGTTACTCCAGTCTTCAGTGTCACACGATCCTTCAGAAATCATTCTAACGTGCTGATTTATTGCTCAAGAGACATTTCAGTTATCAATTAATGTGTTATGACTATATGCAACTATGAGTAAAAGTTACAGTTACAGCCACGCGATTGCAAAAGTTGCGTTGTTAATTCATTATTCATGCCACGTCTGGTGCTTCTGTGGATTGAGTGTCTGACTCTGAGTCTGTTTGTCTCTGCACTGCTCTGTTCTGCCATTTACACTCATTTGTCTTCAAGCCAAACTACACACACCCACACACACACACAATCTGCCCTTCTGCCCCGACAACATCCCCTTAGTCCCTGATGGCTCTCTGCCCTGCCAGAACCAACCACCAATGCCTGGCAGATCTCTCTCTCTCCTTCTCCTTTCACATAATTATGTGCTGCAGGGCTGTGAGGTTCTCCCTCTGGGCTTTTATCAGCTGTTTCTGCTGTAAAAAGAGAGAAGTCAGCACTGCAGAATGACTGTGTGTGTGTGTAAGAATGCACACACAATAGCTTTGTGGCAAGATCGAGTGTGCTGCTGTGCCGCCTGCTCTGTATACACAGCTGCCTACTAAGGCGACTAAAATGAAACCTTATAAGTGACTGATCTAGATATGAAACGCTCCGCAAAGGCGGGAAACATCCATTCAGGGATTTATTGCTTGTGATTCATGGGCTTGCTAGAAGACATTAAAAAAGATGTCAGCCGAGTCTGTAACTAGGGCAACGTCGCTGACGTGCAATCTCACGCAATCTTGCCTTCCTATGTTCCTGTGAAATCGTTTTTTGATCTTTATTATGTTATTCTCCTAATGAGACAATTTGTAAAGAATCTGTGATGCCGCCGATTTAATAAATGACAGCGTTGAGTCACAATGGATTCAGACAGATTTTGATGTCAGAGAGTTGCTAAGCTAATATTTCGTAATATAATAGTGTATATTTGCTACTAAAACAGTTCAGGTCTTTGTCTTGAACTTGTAATCATGAGCTATGAACTTATGAGTTTTATGAAAGTTTTGAATTTTCCAACCTGATTATTGTGATGTCATATTCAAAACAAACTAAAACAGTTAAAAACATACATTTCTGCTAAATATGACATTTTATTTTAGCTTTTGTTAATTGGTGCGCTGTGTTTGTTCTTTAATATTTTACACAATAATATGAAGGAATTTTTGTAGTTTTTCATTCAGTACAAGTTATCTTAATATATATATATACACACACACACACACACACACACACAAATGCATTAAGTAATTTATATTATCATAGTTTAATTTACATTGTTATAAATGGTTTCCACACAAACATATTAAGCAGCAACATTGTTTTCCACTTTAATTTTAAAGAGAGTGTTTCTTCAGCAGCAAATCAGTATATTTTGATGATTTTTATGAAATTTATGAATAAATGTATAAAACAAATAATATATGAACAATTATATAAAAATGTACAATGAAATATATATTAAATATTTATATTACCATATATATATATATATATATATATATATATATATATATATATATATATATATATATATATATATATATATATATATATATATATATATATATATATACAAATTTTAAATAAAATATGCAAATAAATGCAGATTTGGAGAATAATACACTTTTTTAAATGAGAGGATGAGCAAGTTTGGTATTTCAGAATTTTTTTTGAATTTTAAGTTTCTTGCTCACCGCAACAAATTTTAGGCATTGACTTCTATCAAGGATATATGCAAAAATATATGTCTTGAATGCTATCCGTTTAGGTTTTCATGAGTTCTAACTAGATGTGCGAGGGACTGTGTGTCAGTAACTGCTAGTTCAAAATGACAATAAATATAATTAGCTTGTGTCAGTGTGCGCTTGTGTGTGAGAGACAGATATCACGTGTGACGGAGCTTGTGCACCTGCACCGTAATGAATTAAATAAGTGAGAGAGGAGCAGGTGGCCACCTCACGCACACCAGCTCAAGTGTCGCGTCCTTTCTCACAGTTTCCCCGTCTCTGTCAAAGCTGCACAGAGGGTGAAAATTCAATCTGATGCAGAGATTTCTAGACGCAAAAGCGTCTAAATCAGGGTCCTTTTCTCAGGATAAACATCTGGGAAGCAAGACGGTGCTTCTTAGAAGTCTACGTTTAATCTTCCTGGTGTCTCTGAGAAATATAAGTGATCTTAACAGGATCTCGTTTGCGTTGTTTCTTTCCTCTGGGTACATTTTCTCACGCACAGCCAGGACAGCGTTCAAACCCGGCTTCGCTTAGATCATAATCTGTGTGTAAAAACAACCCGGTCTAGTACGTCCCGTAAGCCAAACTCCACGTGAAGTGTGTGTGTGTGTGTGTGTGTGTGCGTGTGTACCTGGAGTGATGTCCCTGACCAGCAGGGGGTGCTGTGATGAGAGAGTGAATCCATGGGAGTCCAGGACAGCATCTCTGATCACTTCCACCATCACCTTCACAGGGAAGTTCTGCTGGCCCGAATCCCCAGAGCGCGACCTCCTGCCTCCTAAAATACGCTCCCTTTGAGAGACAGACGGACAGATAAAAACACAGGCTGTGTTCAGAATCAAATACTAGTGCTCTGCTTGATCTGTTAGTGTGCAGTGCTATTTATATTTCAAACAAGTTTTACTAACATGCATTTTTGAATTATTTTTAAATACATAATGTACTGTTAAAAATGTTAGGGTCAAAATTGCTCAAATAGGGTTGCATTTATTTGATTCAAAACCAGTAATGTTTTAATATTACTTTCAAATGTGCCTGGTCAAAAATATAAAGTGTAAATCTCTCTTTATGCTATATTATCTCCAGATCTTTTTGTAATTTTGTTTTTGTGCATAAAATTTGTGTATAAAAAAAAGGCTGGCCTATGATCAGTCACTTCCAAAATGAAATATAAAAGCTGTGCTAATTAAAAAAAACAACAATTGGGGACTTTTTGGGGGCTTTTACTCCAATGTGATATCATTAACTGGCATTTTTTGGAACACAAAGTCCTAAAATAAATAACTACAGTACTAATTAAACTACTAAGGACTTTCTCCAAAAATATCCCAGTGAAAACCCACATGAAATGACGTCACTGTATGCCGGCAGACTCTAAAACACATGGCGATGATAATTGCCTGATGAACGTGTGGTTGCATGGCAGGAGACAACTGTGTTTATACCAGCGGGTGAAAGACAAATGAACTACAAGCCCACAGCAGATGGAAGTACGAGAACATCTCGAAAGCAGTTCTCATGAGAAAACCAGCAATTATTTGCCATCTAAACATTTATTCAGATACAGATATTAAGTGAAATATTTTCTGAAGAAAAACAACTAGCTACACTGCTCTTAACAAACGCTAAATCCTGTGAGCTTCGCAAAGCTGGAATTTATGGTAGGGCCCATCTGGAAACCAAGACCAATATCTTAAACAGGAGCCATAAAACCTGCCATCCTAATTAATGGAAAATAGTGCTATGGTCTGATTAGTGTTCTCTCCCTATATCTAGATGGGCTTGGAGAAAACCAAAAATGGTTTCAGCCCACACAGCCTGTTAAACACATGGGAGATCCGTCACGGTTCGGACCGACTGCTTTGTTGGTTGCTATGTGTGTTGTTCACAGTCCATGTCACATTGCATCATCAAAGAGTGCACTACATCAAAAGACGACTACAAAGGCTCAGAGCACCAATTGGGACAGAGCCTAAGGGGCCATTTACACAACAACAGTTTTAGCAAAAAACTGGAAATTTTGAATGCGTGCGTGAACACTCAATGCGGGAATCCTACGGTGACGTAGTGCACATGTGATAGCGACAGCTACTGACCTGGCATATAATATGTAATATAGCATTTTTCGTTTTTGATCACATTATTGCCGTATAAACATAAGCCGAAGTCATTCGAAACATCGTTACAACTGCCTGCCATGTTCTGGAACTTCAAATATGAAGGTGTTTTCACTTTTATAGGCCTTGAAAAAAAATCAATTTCTGCTCTGATTATATTATATATCTGTGTGTGTGTGTGTGTGTGTGTGTGTGTGTGTGTGAGGTTACTCCACCTGCTGAGAGAGTCTCGAGAGCGACGCAGCCATTTCCCCACCACCTGCTCCACCCGACCGACCCTGCGTGGAGATCGACTTCTGCTTCTCTCTCGCTCCTCCATCTAACTGAGAGATAGAAACACAGACGGAGAGATGAGCGAAGAGAGAACAAGGATGAGGAATATTCACTGTAATACACTAGCTTACTTTACAGGCTCACGAAGTCAAACCAAAAACTTTTGTGCCACATTGTCCATGTTAGTTAGCTTTGGGGTCATTGTTTTGACGCGCTCCTAAATCAGGTACACGACCATTCAAAAGTTGATGCATTTGAAAGATTCTTACTCTCACCAAGGCTGATTTATTTGATTAAAAATATAGTAAAATAAGTAATACTATGAAATATTATTACCGATTAAAAGAATGGATTTCTATTTTAAATATATATATTATAAATATCTATAATATATTTTAAAAAGTACTAAATTCTTGTAATGCAAAACTGAGTTTTCAGAATTACTCCAGTTTTCATTGTCACAATCATTCAGAAATCATTCTATATTGCCACTTACTATTATTATCAATATTGAAAACTGTGATAATTTTTTCCCCCAGAATTTTGGAAAGTCCAAAAGAACAGCATTTTTTTGAAACTGAAATCTTTTGTGCTTTTGGTACTTTACTGTCACTTTTTAGTCTTCTACTAAGTATTGCTGACATCATCTTGCAATACAAATTTGTGTCCAATCAAATGCTCTCTAGAATGTGAATGTCCCTCCCACTAAATACCACACGCTTCTGACCAGTACAGGTTTCATTTCTGTGATTTAATCTAAAGGCTACTGAGTGTTAAAAAAGGGCCAAGTCTTGTTGCAAATTCATGTTTCAAAAGCTAATACATCAACACAGGAAAGAAAACCCAATAATGATTTTGCAAAGCTGACGAGAAATGGCATTCGCAATCCATTTCAGATCTGTAAATGAGTCGAATTCATTTACTTCAATTTCAGATGCTGCTTATTTCCTCCTCCTCAATTCATATTCTGATCTCAACACTCTCTCTCTCTCTGTCCTGTCTGTGTTCTGGGTTTTATATGCTAATAGCCGCGGCACAGTCATGAGGTGACACCAGGCCTGGCATTTAGAGGACAATCTACGTCACAGCAGACAAGATATCACATGCATAATAACATCAGCCACCTACAGATGATAGAAACACACACACACACATTCAATCTGTTTCATTACCTTCTCTCGCTCCTCTGGACATCTGCTGCTACAAACACACATGCATCTCTCTCTTTCAGCCGCACACTGTTGTAGGTGTGTGTTATCTCTGCAGTCAGACACAAGGGAGCCCTTACACACTCACTCAATCGCTCACAAACCACAACTTCTCAAATCCGCACACTGCGTGTGCTATTCAAACACATTCTGAACGTCTGATCAATATGCATAGTTTTCTTCTTTTGAGTTTCATCAATAATCTGCCTGATTATGCATCGATTTAATGGTTGCACTGCATGCTGAAGAGGGTCATGTGACCTTTTACCTTTGCTCTGCGTCAACAATTGCATACAGATTCGGTCTTAATCCTGATAATGAAATGTCGCGTGCGAGAATGCTACTGTAACTATATGCTTGTCGTTAATAAGCAGTTCTAAAAGTATTAATCAACAAAACCCGACGCACAGTCTATGCAAATATGCAAACGCAGATTAAGATTTATGGCCAGCATCCTTTAGCTAGCTATGTGTTGACAATTAACAAACTTAAACTAACTTGCTCAGCACTTGAAGCAAATCGTTTTATCATTACCAGAGAAAAATGGCTGTAGAGGAGAACGATTAATTCAAATAAGGGTGTTTTGTAACTATACAGTGCTATTACTGTTAACAATTATAAATGATTTGTATGCATTACATCCATTACATCTATCTATCTATCTATCTATCTATCTATAACTGCAGTTTGACTGAGCACAAAGAAAAAACATGATATTTGATATGTTTTTTATGTCCGCTGATTGAAGCGACCCCAATAACGTGGTATTCAGACTCTGGAATATGACTTAACTCTCAGAAATAAAGGTACAAAATCTGTCACTGGGGCAGTACCTTTTAAAAGGGTACACTTTTGTACCCATTATGTTCAAATATGTACACTTTAAGCACTAAAAGTGATCGGGATAGTTTTGAGTAGCAACTGGGCAGGTTTCCTGAGAAAACTTGGCAACCCTGATATTCACATTCTCAGTCTTCACAGACAGACAGAATAAGAAATACAGAAACAAAATAGGTAGAGCACAACCTCCTTCAAAGCTGCTGAAGCAGGGAAAGAAAGAGCTCATTCATGACTGACAAAAGACCAGCTCAGACCCTGTTTTATGTTTGGTCTGTGTTACAGAACAATGATCATAAACCAGCGTTTTTGGCCTTTTAATGCAGACTGCTTCAACTGAAAAACAAAGCTGCCTAAATACCAGAATTAAACAGATTTCCAATTTGCCTTCAAAATACATTTTCCTGGTTTTTAATATGCGCCATTCACATTAAATATTTGCTTTCTAATGTTTTAGAGCAGTTGTTTGGGTTGTTATGCAGTTGCTACATTGTTTTAGTTGATTTGTTGACTTGAAGAGTCATTTACATCTGGAGCAGAAATGCTGTGGTGTGAGTTACACACTTAAGTTTATTAGTTTAAAAGACATATGATAGTAAGAGTAACAATAACGTTAACGCTCAACTCACAACATCCACGATCCCATGGATAAAATTAAGTCCTGACCTACTGAATATTCAAAAAAATATTCACACTGAACATTTAAATGCTGCTTATAAAAGTGTTGTCTATAAATTGGAAATGCATATAAACCCAGTTGAGATGACCTCTTGACCTCCGAGGATTCTCAAGCGCAAGCTAGATTTGCGGCTCTCATGGTACTGTGACAAACGTGATTAATCCAGCGTGCAATCAGAGCGCTGAACATGTGCGTGTGTGTGAGGTATTAGTGGATTAGTACGCCCACCTAGTAATGGTGTCATTTAGTCACTCGTGCTGATCCGGACTGATCCGGATCTGCAGATCCGAGACGAGCAGCTGCACTGCGCTTCTGCGCTAAGCAGGAAGTTAAGTGGATGAACTGACTGCAGATAATAAAACAGTAAGGTTTTGTGTTGACAATGTATGCATTGAAGACAGCACACCTGTGTGTGTGTGTGTGTGTGTGTGTGCTGAGTCAGGTAAGAGGCCCTGTCCTTGTGGAGTCATGAAGATGTCTGCGGTAAGTTTCAACTCCTGTTCATCCATAAAAACATGAGGCCTCTTCTCTCTCCACCTGCATTTCTGCATCTTCTGCAGGACTCGCGCAAAACAGCCATCAAGCACAGCTCTCCATTTCCGTGCAAGAGAATGTGTAACGTCCACACTCGATGATTTTTAATAAAGCCGTACCGCAACAGGTTTTTCCTAAAGCACATACACACTGGAGAAAGCTGGCTAGGTTCATGGAACTGAATCTATTAAATGACATTATTAGTTTGTTTTAGGCACTAAATAAACAGTTTGCGTCGACTGCCTTCTGTACCAGTTGTTGGAAATAATTGCACATATACTTTTTTTACATCCATTTTGATTAGGAAATTTGTTAGGATATTTGCAGTACAAAATATAAAACTATTTATAATGCACTGTTATTGAAAATTAAGTAAGTTTAGTAAGTATTCTACTGTAAATTAACTAACTTGATATGTATTACTTAATTCATTCAGGAAGAATCTGCTGTTTTGCTTTTAGCTGACTACTTTCAATTAAAGTTTCTCTTCAAGTTTGCTTTGAAAAAGGCAATCCCTGAACAAGGCAAAAACTGAACTTTTTTTTTGTTAGGTTACAGTAATAATCATGAAAATAAGTTAGGAAAATGTATAACTCACGAAACAGACATCTCTACAGACAATAGTTGTCATGATGTGGTTGAGGGAAGGAGCACTCAACGAGAATATAACTCTTCCACAAAAAAGTAAATAACAATACGGACAGGCAAGCACGTAGATAGACTGGAACCACACGCATACATAGACGAGACTGGATGATTTAAGAAAGAACAAACAGGAACTTACATAGTGCAAAGTAAAATGACATAATTAACTGAACACAATGAGACAATTAATTGAAGACAGAGAGTAGAGACAGAGCACATGGGACACGGAAAAACAACAAACAGTCCAAACACGTCACAATAGTCTGATTATTCAGATCAGTTTAATTAAATTTTGTTTATAACACAGTAGTCGGCATCTGAAGTGAATCAAAACCTTTAATTAAAGTTAAAACCAAAATGCGTTCTTGCTTTAGGACAACTTTAGTTTTTTTGATCTACTGCAAATGTTGACTACTGTAGTTTAAAGTTAGCGTAACTAAAAACAAAATGCATGTTCACTATTGAAATTTACAAGGATTTTAAAACGCTAATCTTATCAGTGACATATCCAAACATATTTAGGTTTATATTTGGGTGTTTAGTAAACACCGAATATGTGTATGTGGAATACATTATTCTAATTATCTGACTTAGTGGGAGAATATACAGGCTAAACAGGAGCCTTGTGGGACACCGCATGTCATGGACGTTCACTTAGACTTATGCTCTCCAATACTATATATAATAACCTCTCCCGTCTAAGTAAGACCTGAACCATACGAGTACCATCCCAGACAGCCCGACCCAGTTGGGATCAAACGCATTCCTCTTGCCGATGATACATATCAGCATAATTTTTCAAAATAGTCAAATATCAGTCAAATAATATCATGCATCCCTACTTGAAATGTAATGTACATGCCATCTAATAGACCGACCTTGCAAACTGGCAGTTTCAACAAGTTCTTATCGCTTTTGTGTGCAATATGCATCGGCAGACGGGCTTCGAGCGTTTCATCTAAAGCTGAGACTAGACAGTTCTTGGCCAAAATAATATGCAATGCAACCGGACTTTATGCTTATAGAAGTCGGGTTCTATGAGGCTACACTCAGCCACAGTATTTCATTTAGTTCCTTTGAGAGCTCCTGTGATGACACTGCAGTCATCAGCCTCCGGCAGTACAGTAAAAGGCGCTCAGATTTAGACACTCGCAGTCAGCGGCTCCTGTTCACAATCACTCAGCACTCCTGTTGGGCGATTAAGTGATTTTCGCGAAATTCATTCTGTCGTTCTCTGACAATCTCACTCCACTAATACCGCACAATTCAGTCAAGATCACTGACTGTTATACGCTCAAACTCAATTAATAATGTCTTAATGCCGCGTTACTGGTGTCTCTCAAACTTACGCATTACTGACTTCCCACTACTGTACACTACTGCTGTGTAGTACGTTTTGTATAAAACAGTTTTAAATTTATGTACATGTTGTTTATTGACATATAGGGTCGGCTGTCTTGCTATTTTGTTATACACTGGGCCATGGTTCAGGTAGCAGTATTTCATTCTCTCAAACTTGGCCTGTAATAAAGAGAATGACAATAAACCTAACTTGACTTATATATAGTTTGGCCCCATGACTGCAGTTTCAGCAGCGTCAGTTTCCAGGTTTCTGTGTAGTCTCTTAGCTTCAATATATCACCAACAAGGGCCAAGATGTCTCTTTTGAGACAAAAAAAGACGATGTATCATTTTTGTAAGAGATGACTGCTGGGTATGAATGAAAGTTTCTGAAAGAAGCCTACATTCATCTTCTAAACCATTAAAGGCATATTCCAAGTACAATATGATTTAAGCTATATTGCTAGCATTTATGACAGAAAATCATCCTTCAAAGATGTATATAAAGAAATTTGATTATTCTGTTTCCTTAATGATTTGTTCAAGATTATTTGAATAGTTTTGAAGAATAAAAATGCTATCCTAATGAGCCTAATGCTAAATGATCTCAACCAAACAATACAAAATTGCATTAAAAACTGAAATAATATAAATATAAAAATAAAACTGGTAGCATCTGTTTTATTTTCAGTTTCCAACAAGGTCATTTAGAGGCAATTAAATGCTTTCTGTTTTGCATTATACAAAAGTATTAATATTCATAGCATTCATTAAAAATTAACCTACATTCTAAAACTGAAATGAAATCAGTTTAAAGCCCTTCGTTTATGGGTTCTGCAGATCAATACCCTCTAGCAATGATCCCTAAACCAATGCTTAACACAGTATGATGTAACAAAGCCCCATCAGCTGAAATTATTTGACTTTATGCGTTTTAAATAAGCTTAAATAACCACTGATTTGAAACTAAATATATCCATTAGCAAAAATTGATAAATGCAACTTTAAAAAAATGAGCTGATTGGCATGCATCATTCTCCACATATAGCACGAATTGATACCCTTAACATGTTTGGCCAAAACAGCTGACATTGTCCACTTTTAAGGCAATGCGAGTTTGCATTTAACTCCGCCCTTGTTGTTTTTGAACTGAAGCCAATAAAGTCAATTTTAGCAAACCAGCGCCCTGTATTGAGGTCAGGTGACCAGGCTACTTTCACTTTGAAAAGACTCGCTAGCTGAGAGGAGTTTGGTCAAAGCTGACAAAGTGATCGAGGATGGATGAACCTGTGATATCTTCTTCAAGGCGTAAAAGGGAAATAAATGCTAAAACGTTTTCACGTTTCAATGCAATACAATGGTGAGAGAAAAGCTAAGAGTACTGAGCGCATACATCGCCATCCAGTTTATGATCACAATAACGACAATTATTTAAGGGCGGCGGTGACGAGGTCTAATTCCCTTCAGGTGTGCCTCGTCACACGCCGCCAGACCTGACCAATACCACGCCCCTCCTCTCGAACACGCCCACTCCCATCGGGAGCCTGGTGAAGGGCGGCGAATAAAGGACGGGGTGATGATGACGACAATAAAGGGGAGGGGCAGCCGACTCGTCACAATACTTTTAATGAACTTTAATTTTGTATTTTTGCTTAATCAAAACAACCGAACTGCACTTTGATTGCTATCACTTGGAACACGCAATTGAAAAAGATTCCTGAAAAAAATAATAACGCAAATGAACTCTTCATATGTTCGTAGATGCTTTAAAGCGGTGTTTCATGCTGCTGTGAGCATGTAGGAAATATTGCTGCTGCACATATAGCACCAAAAACATACATAATCACCCTGTAGCAGATCTATACAGGTGGAGCTGGCGAAGGTGGAGGCTTTCTGAAGTGTGCTGCTACTGCTACAACAAACCAAGTATTTGAATGCTGATCAGCGAGCTCACTGGCTACCTGTACAGGAGAGAACCAGTCAGCTGTGACGTGATGATGTCCTTATTCATATTGAGTTTTTGCAGTTATTTCCAGCAATTTTTCTTCTTGATATGCATAAACGTTTAGCCCTGTACTTCCTCCCTATAGCTTCATAGCTAGACTGAAAAGACTGACATGAATGATGCTAAATCATAGTCTTGGAATTACAGTATTGCTGTCAGTCAAAGCACTTGGCATGATGCTCACAATAGGCAACATCTCACTGTTATTCATCTATAGATAACAGAGCTATAAGTCACTGTAACAGCTACTAGGCGTACAGCCACAGGATCTCCACCGCCTCTGACCGTGTGGTCCAGATCGCACCGGAAAGCTGCTCTCAGCTCCGAACCACCTCAAAGCATCTATTAATGCTGCCAACAGTAACTCTACACCCTCCCTCCCATGTCCGTCCCAACCCCCATCTCCTCCTGCACTAAAGCAGACGCCTATAATAAGCACGCTGTTAAGGAAGACCGCTTGATGCCTTGCTCACACTTCCTCTTCATCCCGTTCTAAATGCAGCATCCATTACAGAAAGAATCACTTTGAATATGTAACCGTAACCCGTGCTCTCAGTCACTGGGTCAAATGTTCGTGAGGATCTTCACCAATGCAGGAAAGACTCTAGATGTTAATCTGCTAGAGGACATTCTCCATTAGTATTTATTATATTTGCTTGAGTGCTTCACATTGCTGGTTGAATGCACTGGCCATCAACAGTCATGCAATGTGACTGTGACCCACTGCACTGTGAAGCTGACCTAAATGTAAGCTGACGCGATAACAACCAACTTTCCCTATTTTTTAATGTCGGAATTTCTCCTATCCCATGCAGTGTTATTTTACTTTTATTTATATACGATTGCATTATTTATTCAGATTTTGAATTTCAATCATTTTAGCTGATTTTAATTTTGTTTTCTTCCCAATTCATTTATTTTTAATTGATTTAATATACTGTATTTATTTAATTATAACAGTTTGAACATTTTTATCATACCTATTTTAGTTTCATTTTATCTATTTTAATTGCTGAATATGACTTAAATGTATTTAAATTTATTATGATTTAAATTTGACAGATCCCACCTATATAGCTATAGTGTTCCATTACCAGTTCCTCACTATATCCTTTTAGCATCAGTGTAGAGCAAAAACGCCAATTATATCTATAATTTTGGATAAATTATTTCTTTACCACTGTTTTTGAACTACCAAACAGGTAAAAATCAAACAGGTACGGTTTTCATTCATTCAAATTCACAATCAAAGCCACAGCAGCTCGAATCCCTGAGGAAATGATAGCTCAGAATCTTCAGAAAGATAAATCCCTGGGCGTTTCTAATTGAAAATATGTTTTCCGTCACAACTGGATGTAGTAACTTCATGAAGCGCTGCTCACCTGGGTGTGGCTTGGGTCCTAACAGCTCCAGAATGCAGAAACCTCAGCGTGTGATTGGATGTCACATCTCTCTTGTGCGGACTGGTTGAGAGGTGGCGGAGACGGGCCCTCACAACCATCAGGACCAATAAGAACTGATCTGACAAAAAGAAGCATAATTATAATTAGATTAGAATTATATGTCATCACGTAGAGTACTGAATATATTTAATTATGTTCATACTTGTATTTTGATTACAAATGGGCGATATTGTTAATATGGCAATGCACTTTTTAATGGCTAAATACATTTCATAAAGATATTATTAGATTAGTTAAAACGGTTTAGTTAAATGCAATGCTGTTTATTATTTTTCATTATTATTGTTATTGCAATATTGGTGCATTTAAATGAATGCTTTTACGAAATGATGGTCGAAAGGATGGTTCTTGATTAGGGGGAGAAAAAACAACAATTTTTAGGCCATTTCATTGCGAATATTGGGACATTTGCGTCCTAAAATTGTACACTATATCATCTGAAATACAAAGGACAGACTTTTTTTTTAACTTTGTGTGTGACTGCACACCTGGCCTGCATCGGAATCAGCAAATAAATCTGCATTTCTGCACTAATCCTGATAGATTAATCTATTTTCAGTGCTGAGCCTCACTGCGGTAATGTGCAATGCTTGTCCATCGAGCAAGCTTTATTAACATTTCAGAGCGTGTAGCTCTGTGACTTTCACTCCAGTGCACATGAAATCATGCGATGGCGGCAGTCATGCAACAGTCACGAGAGCTGTCCTCAGGCTGTGTCTCTCTGAGTTGGCGTCGTATACATCGCGCTCTTTCGTCTCAAAGCGTCTGCGGGGCTTGTGATGTCGGCAAACATACATCTCGACCCCCTTGCATGCGATTTCCATTTCCCTATGTCCCCGCACTGCACCCCTTGTGGCACTGAGGTCCAGTCTTGCAATGCTTGCCCTCTTTAGCACGCTGGGCTGCTGGGTAACCAGCTCATATGCCGACTGCAAGGCTCATGAATAATAAATTCCAATAATGCAGCTACTGTACTTGAGCAAGACTGCTGCGGTTCACAGCCAACGCAAGAAGAAGTGTGATAAAGATAGATTAAAGACAGAATCATGGAGGAAATGCATCCATACTGATGAATTATCACAATGAGATCTCTTTAATATCTCGGTAGAGAAAAGAGATTCAATTGAGAACAAATGAAGATATCGTTTGCTTTGTGTTCTTCCTGAAAAAACAAAAGAGTTTCAGGAGAGACTTCAACAATGTAGCAAACTGTACTCAAAAAAAACACTGAAAGGTTTGCTTCAAAGTGCTAGTAAATTTCACAAAAAAATTACGACAAAATGTCAAGTGATGCATTAAAATAAACATAAAATTTTGAAGTACACTGAAATTGTATTTTTTTTTACAAAATAAAATCAATGAATCTTATCGTAAAAAAAATATATTTTACTGTGAAGATGACAAGTCAGTTAGTGAAATTCAGAAATATGAACTCCAAAATTTGAATAAATCTATTTCCAGAAATAATATGCTTATATTAGCTATAATATTATTCATATATTATTATTTAATATTAGCTATAACATCTACATTCAGTTTTATAATACAATATTCAAGATTATTATAGTTTAGCATCTTCAAACTGAAAACAAAAGTCTGTTTTTAGTTTTGTTTCAGTTTTTAGTTGACTTTGTGTTTTCTTTCAATCTATAAAATAGCATTTCATTTCATAACGCGAATTGCCATTTGCAACCTATATATGAGAAACATGTTTCTTGTTTTATGGAGAAATGAAGTCAGATCAAATAAGAGGATGCTAAAATAACCCTAAGTGATGTCTGCAAAATAAAAAATATATATTTCAGAAGACTATTTCAAGACATTTTCCATTTTTTGAACAACAAATCGTTAATATTTAGACCAGGAACAATCTTGATTTCATCTAGACCTTTATGAGAAACAACAGATGCCTCTATGAAACATAAATGAGACCAACATCTGTGGTTTCTTCAGGGGGGAGAAAAGACAAGGTAAAGGACGAAACAGACATAAAATGCGAAAGCTAAATGATTAAAAAAAAGTTTTTTAGCAGAAAAGACAAATATGACAGCATGCAGTAGGATGATTTGGAAACTGTTGAAATAGATGTAAAATAAAGAGAAGGACTGCGAGGACCAGCTGAGCGGTGTGGTGCAGCACCTTGCCGCAATACAGCAGAATTCCTGCTCAGCAACATATTTGTCAAGAAGCAGTCGATGAGAAACGGCCAAATAAACAGGCCTGGCACGAGTCTGACCTTTGCTGCCCGACCCATGTCGCAAGACTTGCCTCAACACCCCGACTTTCTAAAAAATATGCTATTTTTATGCCCATTGAACAGCGTAATGCTGTAATTTTCAATCGCCCCACAAAAACAGCATCTCTTTGCCCTCCGAGAATAAACTGGTGGAAATGTGGAAACCGTATCAGTGTCTTGAGGATCATCGGATTGCTCAGTAACAAACTGTCCCCGGGGAATCAATAGTGATCGTGTCTGCGAAACGGAGAGTTTGTCTCCTACCCTATCTGACTGGGACAGAAATGGATGTTTGCTTGTGACATTTACAGCTCTCATTAAACTGCTCCTGCAGCAGTCGAAGAAAAGGGCTAGAAACTTCCAGACCCAGAGACGAACACGAAGCCTTTTCACACGCAAAACCATTACTTTTTTGCATGCATTTTGTCGTGCACTGATTTTTTTTAGCTATGAATGATACTTAAAGTTGTGTTGCTAGCTGACTAAATGCTCCCTGGAAATATAAGTTAGAATAGTTTACAAGAGTGCATTTCTAAACACAATGAGGCTGTGGAAGTGACTAGTAAGCAGATGTGTTTATCTGTTTGGTATGATGAAGTTTAAAGAGTTACTCCAGCCCAAAATGATTTTTTTTTTCATTAATCACTTACCCCCATGACATTTTAAGCTTCATTTGTCCTCAATTTATGGTATGTTAGATGAAAACTACTCCTAACTAGTCCACTAACTAATCCAGACTAGATGGTGGATCAGCACCCAGAGATTATGTTCATCAGAGACCAGAAAACCTAGATGCGCCCCGTGGACAGATCACCAGATCCTGATGCACACACACACACACACACACACACACACACACTAAGTCATTTACACTATCTGACACAGCTGCGTTTAAAATTGAACTGGAAGTTAAGTGCGTCATTATACATCCCCGTCATTGCAGTCTTGTACTTTATACTGTACAGTGCTTTGATGCAACCTGTGTTGTTAAAAGCGCTATATATTGCGCAATAAAAATGATTGAAATGATTGAAAACCGGAAGGCTCTGGCGACTGTCCCATTGACTGCCACCTAATGAACACTGTCAAGATCCAGAAAAGTATGAAAGATATCATCAGAATAGTCCATCCGCCATCAGTGGTTCGACCATAATGTCATGAAGCTGTAAGAATACTTTTTGTACTCAAAGAAAATAAAAATAACTCCTTTGTTTCTTGTCGCTTCATTACATTCAGATTGAACCATTGATAGCTGATGGATTATTTTTAACTTTTGTCAACGTCCTTCATACTTTTCTGGATCTTGACATGTGTTCATTAGTTGGCAGTCAATTGGACACTCAGAAGCCTCCCACTTTTCATCCAAAATATCTTTTATTGTGTTTCGAGGACAAACTTGAAACGTCATGGAGGTAAATGATTAATGACAAAATGTTTTGGGTTGGGGCAACCCTTTAATGTCTCTGATAACCTCTGTAGTCCCATTTAGCCACTTGTTAGCACCCACCTGAAAGCAAGTAAAAGATTAAAAAAGAAAAACAAGAGGGGGTTACTTATGTATTTCATGCTAATGAATGCATTGTGAAAATATCTTCAGCTGGTATTCACCACAGACCTTATTTAATTTAAACTAAACCTAAAAACCCATTCAAAATACCCACTGCCTTTACCCTAAATACTAAAATGCTAACTTGTTTCTGGGCGGTCTATAAATATGCGTCATCTTCATTGCGTTTTTGAAACTTTAATCGTATTTTTACATTGATTATTGACAACCTCACTCCCACTGAGCAACCACCCTAAACATCATCGCAGGTCTGGACTGCATCAGAACGCTCTGTCCATCTGGACACTCTTTCGCTGCATTTGTCCTTACGTTCCCCCATCTTCCCCTCAGCTGACACAGTCCGGTCTCTCCCCTCCCCCAACCACCGCGCTCTCTTTCAGCAGGATTGAGGGATTGCGTGGAATCAGGAAGATGATTCTGTGGGCTCTGCCACCGAATGTTCAAATCCAATTTGAACTGAGAACAAGGCAAGTAAAAGACAAGGGATGACTGGGCCAAGATGGGCTGTACCACAGCAGCCGACAACGGGAGGGACATGACAAGAGCTAAACTGGCATCTGTGTCATGCTATTGTGTCTGGGTTTAGCATTGCGGTAGTCGATGTAAATTAAAATTCTGCTGTGAATTACTCGTCTCATGGAAAAATAAAAAGATTGTGAAGAATGTCCAAGCCACTCTCTACCAAACAAAGATCCTGCTGATTCAATCGATATCGATATTGGCACATTTTCAACATCTTTTACACATCTTGGGCCAGATTTACTAAAAACTGCTAATTAGTGTAAGAACACAGTTCCATAAAAGCACTGATGGGATGTGGCAAATCAAGCATTTTTATAAAAAATATATATATATATGCGTTTACTAGAGATTGCCTTCCTGGGGCATGACGTAGGATGTAGGACTTTATTCACCCCCTGGAGTCGTGTAATGCATGTTTTAATATGGATGCGCTTTATTTGACTACTTTTGGACTGTTAGACAAAAACACCCACCTACTACATTTATAAAAGTTGGAAGAGCCGGGACCATTTTTAATATTCTCAGGTTTAATTTAATTTGTCTGAAAGAAGAAAGTCACATACACCTAGGATGCTTTGAGGATGAGTAAAACATGGATTAATTTACAATTTTGGCCGAAATAACCATTTAAGATATGATTTTTTTGGGCTGTTAAACCATGCCGCAAATATCAATGAATTGTTCCAATCCCTTCTCGTTTACATCTACGTTTTTTGGGATTTTCCGTAATTTGCAAAGTGTAATCGTGATCCATGATTAATGAAATGCACTTGCACAATAAACAACTACCACTTCCACATTCATCCACAGAGGATAGCGCAGATGTTGCATCATTGATAGGCCAGGGACAGGTCATTATTTAAAACTGGAATTTCTTTAAAATGTACAAATCCTAGAGAACTTTTGAGATAACGTAAGTGCACAAGTGCATGAAATATGTAACACCGTGCAAGTGCTTTTTGAATATTTTATTACAAAAATCTTACATATTGTACCTTTAATGTTCTTTATCAGCATTAAAAGAAAAACTGATATTATTAAAACCACATTTTTATTGTTGAAGATAATGTTCCGATAACTTAAACTTAAGACTTTTATGGTTTATTTGCAATTTTTGGAGTCTGTCATAATTGCTTTATAGTATATTATACAGCTGTTCAGAGATTCCTAAAAAGCTACATAATATGGGTTTGAAGTAACGAGAAGGGAAGTAAATGACTATTACTTTCAGCCTCAACACATAATCATTATTTAGACATGTATTTTAGAAACAACTTCTTACTCATAAAGAGAAAAAAGACTTTAAGCGGGACATATTGATATAATACTTGACCGCTTTCCAATAGTAGGTTCGTGCATGAGTAGTTCTGCACACTGAGAGACTCAAAGAAAGAAGCTATTAACCATATGCCCTCCAGGTCTAAATGCCACTGAATTTTAGAGATTTCCGAGATTTCTAACATTTCACATTGTGCGAATGCGCGTCAAATGCAATGCATCGTGTCCAGCCGTATTGGCTGTTCTCTGCTGCATCACATTCCTGAATAACGTGATAAGATGTGGCATATGTTCTTAAAATGAGGGTTCGGTCCCAGGTTGGCACTGCACCACTTGAGGAATAAAGAAATGCAGCAGACACGTTGCGGTTCACAGCTTCGGTCTGTAACTAGGTCAGATTTGTTTCATCCTATACCCATTAACTAACAGCCAAATAAATGGTTGAGCCCCAGCATAATGGTGTTTCCTCTGCTTTGTCTGTGCCAGTCAGCAGTTTGTTGTGTGTGTTGAAAATGATTCCACGTTTCCTCTTTAGCACTAATTAAATCGCCCTTCTCTTCCCCATTCTGCCTGTCAGAGCCGTCCATTAGCATAATAAAAGAAAGAACCTTTTGTGCAACCTCTCAATTCAATTCCATCGGCGACGGCGACCGAGGGCTTTCAGTTCCCAGCATGCTGGTAAATCCAGGCACCATTTGGAGATTAATATTCGCCATTTGCACTTATTAATGACTCGCATCTGGTAATTAGAGAATGTAGAGACTTATTTATATCTTAATATATATATATATATATAGCAAGCAGCAAACTATAGTTTCCCCAGGGTCAAAAAACATTCTATATATTAACAATATTACTTTTCGTGACAAACATATCTACTATTAAGTATATCTACTTTACAAAAAGTGATTCAGAATAGCTGTTCAATTAAGCAAAGTAATACAAATTAAGACACAAATGCTCTAATTATGTAGACAGGAATAGGCCAGAGGCAATGAAAGAGGCAAATCATAGGTAGAAAAACCTGAGCATGTTTCTGTTTGTGTGTGTGTGTGTGTGTCATGAAGTAAGAGTGAATTTGGGTCACAGGAGCGTCCTGTATTTCCTGATGTGTAAGTACAGCAGGCAGTTTCTCTGTACTGGAACTACATCATATGTTCTCCATTCATCACCAAGTCACCAGTTGAGCCTAAACCCACGCAGAATGCTGAGAATACACACGTAGACACACACACACAAACACACACGCACACCCTGAGCAGAAGATTTCTCTAACCCAAACACACATGAACAGACACATTTCCCACATGTTAATCCCTGAGATGACACAATATCCAAGTAAAAATAGAATACTACAGTCATGGTTCAGGAAGCAAAAATGTCAATTCAATTTATATAAAATAACTAGCCCTGTCACAACAACTTTTTGTTGTGTGATATATTGCCCCATCAATAGTTGCGATAAGTGATATTATTGTTATTTTAGGACCAGGTTATGCCACTGAATGAATATAATCATAACATAACAGTATAATAATGCTTTCAGTTGACAACAAACATTATATTTAAATCATGAAAAGTGATCAGAATATCAGATAGTATTAAATAGTAATTTTTTTACAAGTAGAAAAACGCACAAACAACATTTATGGAGATTTTTCCATCTACAGATTTTTTCTCTGAAAAGTAAGGGTGCAGCCTATTGCTGAAAAACACAATCGCTATTTCGCTGAGATATTTTTTGTAGAAGCACTACAAGCATGTAATGTGTATATATATATATATATATATATATATATATATATATATATATATATATATATATATATATATATATATATATGCAATGCAAATATAATGGGCAATATATTGCATCACCAAAAATTATTGAGGTAATGTACATATATTGTGAGTCTATATACAGATTATTGCGACAGGCCTAAAAATACATGTGAAACTGTCAAAACAAAACATGCTCTAAGCTCTTGAGGATACGTAGATTTTTCCTTCTCTAGATGCCATATGTTTTTGTTATTTCAACATTTAAAAAAATTAGGTTTATCTGACAAATTGTAGTTTTATTCTTATATTGTATTTATTTGTTTTATTATTTTGAGTTATTGCTTCAAATAATATTTTGCTTTTGTCTTTTCACACTTCTAATCAAAAGTTGGTGGCAGTATTAACATCAATAGCAATAAGATTTATTATCCCCCAAACCATAACTCAACACTTGTGGTATACTTACACACACACACACACACACATATATATATATATATATATATATATATATATATATATATATATATATATATACACACACACACACACACACACACACACACACACACACACACACATATATATATATATATATATATATATATATATATATATATATATATATATACACACACACACACACACACACACACACACACACATATATATATATATATATATATATATATATATATATATATATATATATATATATATATATATATATATATATATATATATATATATATGTATATATATATATATATATACACATATGTATAATAAAGTTTCGAATATTTATGAACAATCTTTTCTTGATGTTAAGTTCTGTTCCTGTTTTGTCTGATTCAGCATGTATACAGGAGGTCACACACATACTAAATAATCATATTCCTTATTCTCTACACTTCCTCCTGACATAATGAGATCATCTGTCTAGTACACTTGGCTGTGTCGTGCGTGCGCACATGGTCGCGTGAGCGCGTAATTATAATCCAGTCTCCATGTAAATACATGCAAAATAAAGCTCAAAATAAATACACGTAGCAGGAATAGAGCACGAAATGCAGTGCAGTGCGCGTAGTGTGCTCAGGCGCCCGAAAGACAGAGAAGAAGAGGGAGAGAAAGAGGGTGCCTATGCCACACCTCACTCATTCAGAAACAGCAGCGCTCTAAGACATAATCACATGGTCTACGAGATTTACAACTCCCGACTAAATCTTGGTTTATGTCCGCAACATATGTGCAGTCTGAGCCAAATATAGTCCAAGCGCAACGCAAAAGCCACAGTGCGTGCAAGAGCAGCGCCGCGTCAAGAGCGCGTCTCCAAAATAACCGGCGCTCACTGAACAATAGTAAACACACGAGTGCTAGGCTCGTCCGAGTCAGTAAGCCGAATCGATTCTACTGAACTGTTCGGTCATTTAAAAGATTCAATGACTGGTTTATTTTACTAGATTTATATGAAGCGTAACAGAACGTTTTACCTTTATGCCGCTAATCAACGCGTTGTTTATTTAAGCTCAAGTCTGACCTTTAAAAAATACAAATGAGACAAATGCAGCTACTTTTGCCACGGCACCACAGTTCACCTAAAAACCCAATACAAACAAGCAAACAGCCTATTAATTTGATATCTTGTGCATTTTGGGTATTATAGTCATAAATCATTAAACACACAACTGCAGCTAGTTATCTAATAACTAAATTTGCTTCGAACCAATTCATTACAAAGAACCGATTCAAATGAACGATTCATTTGCGAATCACTAAAGCACGATCCCTAATCGGCATTTAAGCAATCACGATGAGCCTAGTATGACTGTATCTGATTTAAAAGCAGAACAATTTGTATTGTTTTATTATTATTTTAAACAACATGCAAAACAAATCTTATTCACGTCCGACGCGAAACCCAAAATGACCTACATACTCCGCTCGGACTGACTGTATTTCCTCGATCCGATGCGTTGAACGGATTTTTTCCCCCAAACCCATACGTGTCACCTTGTTTGAGAAAGACGCTGTCAAGTGCGGTAATGTAGTAAGCCAAGAAAAAATGGTCAGTCTTTTGTTGGTTCTCCCGTTTAATCTTAATCCGATTTGAATCTCGCTCTCCGTGCGTCCGAACAGCAGCGAGCGCACAATAGAAATGAATCTAAACCCTAAAAAGAGCTACCCTCGGTGCTCTAAAAACGTTCGTCGCTGGGACACAAACACATGTCCAGTGAACGAGCACGCAGAAGAACAACAGAGTCAGCTGCACCCACCTCGTGGTTTGAAAAGACACCGGTCCGGTCCGGGGGTGTGGACCGGTGCGGTCCGGCGATGGAGAGCCAGCACGGGATGAAGGGAGCGGGATCCGGCTGATACAGACGGGTGCGGGGTGATGTTTGGGCTGCGTGTCGGTGGTGGATGCTGTCAGGACAGGGACCAGCTTAATCCTCCATCTGAACGCAGACAGCCTCTCCTCGGCCACTCCACCCCTCCCTCGTCCCTTCCCAGCGAGGTCCGATTCGCCGAGGAATCGTTCTTTTCAAACGGATCTTTGCGTTGGTTCAGTCGAACCGATTCGCAACGCGCTTGTAAATCGCTCGCTCGACTGTTTTGAGAGGACATTTCATGTTTAATGCGACTTAGTCGAAAATACAAAAGCAAAATTAAAACAGCATTATATTATGAGAAGAACGGGGGAAATTATAACATTCGCACGCTAACTGAATTAGCCGCGAAAAGAAACTAACAGCACTTTCAGGTAAATTAGCCAACTCGTTTTTATATCATTCTATTTGTAATGAATGAAAAATGATTGAATGATGCCCAATATAGATGTACAGCTACTAAGACGCAGACAAACAAACAAAAATATAAACAAAAAAACACAAGTTAACCACGGGGTAGCTATTGTAACCATATAATAACCGTGGTATTTGCAATAAAACTGGGGTTACACAAATGGAAATCAATACACCAAAAAAAAAAAAAAACATGGTTACTACACTTTTACTAGAATAAAACCATGGATAACTGTCTTAAGGTAACATCTGTTAAGAACTAAACTAAATGATCTAAGAATGATAGCAGCCTGCTTCGACCAATAAGATCCAGCCAGATGTAATTGAACACATACTGAGTTCACGTTTGCATTTAAAGATGACTACAGTATATGGCAATTCTATTGTAAATGTATGTACATATCCATTGTACGTACTCTTGTAAATTTGTCTATACATATCCTGTATATCCTGTTTGTACATAACCATCTGTAAATTGTTCATACATGCCTAACTCAAAATTTCCCTTTCATAGACAATATCAACCTGTATATTATGCTCTTAACACATTCACCTGTAATTTAATTTATGCATATTTATCTCCTGTACATATTACCTGTATGCGCACTTGTAATTTATATTTATACCTATATCCTGCACTTGCTGCTTATTGCACTCCTGGTTAGACCTAAACTGCATTTCGTCACCTTGTACATGTGCATGTGTAATGACAATAAAGTTGAATCTAATCTAATCTAAAAATTCATGGTCAGCTGCAGAGCTGTTTTAAATCTAGCTGTGTAGCTGCTACACCACAGCTGCTAATGTGTTTAGTTATTAGGGGTTTTCACGAGGTTAGTCACTTGGCAAACTGTGACGTGTTTATCTTTAAAATTCAGTTTTTTGGTCCTGTCAGTATGTTCGCGATTTTAATTTAGTGTTAGGTCCATATATATTTGGACACAGATACACTTTTTTTTATTATTTTAGCTGCCGAGCATATCAGTTATAACAAATATGGGCTGACAGAAAAGAAAGAAAGAATGCAATGTGAGCTCAGCAACATGAAAAGGCCTGGACGTCCACGAACAACAACAGTGGTGGAGGATCCTGTATTTCACAACATCTAGCCAAGAGAAGAACACTCTCCGGGAGGCAGACGTGTCACGGTCAAAGCCTGCAATCAAGTGAAGACTTCGCCGGAGCAAAGGCAAGGCCATTTAGCGAACGTCTAAAGAAGTCGGACCACTTCTGGAAAACATTCTTTGGACGGCTGAAGTTATGATCAAGTTGTACAAGAATGACAGGATGAAAAAAGTATGGAGAACGCTTGGAAAAAGCTCACGATCTGAGCATGCAACATCACCTGTGAAATGTGGAGGGGTGTGAGAGCAGGGGCCTGGTGACACTGGTGCTTTTTGATATTGTGAGGAGCAGCCGGAATAATCTGAAGTGTATAAGGACGTCTGACCAGATTCAACCAAATGTAGCAAAGCTGACTGGATGGCACTTCGTAGTATAAGTGGAAACGATCCAAACATACTGTAAAAGCAACCCAAGAGTTTTTAAAGGTAAAAAAGTGGAATATTCTGCAATGGCCAAGCAAATTTCCTGATCTTAACCTGATTGAGCATGCATTTCACAAAACTAAAGACTCAAACAAACAACAACTGAAGTCTGCTGAAGCAATTAAAGGACAGAAAAAGCTATTTCTGTAAGCACTTCAAGGCGTCGTCTCAAACGAATCGACTGAACAATTTTCGAACCGTTTGAAACGAACAGTCCGAGCGAACCGATTCGCCAAAATGAATCAGACTTCTGCACGCTATCATCCCTCAATCCGACGCCTTCTGTTCTTCTCTCTCATAGCCGTCTGCCTCCCTGGGGTCCTCCTGCAAGGTCAGGCATGCTAGAAAAGAAGGAAATTAAACGACCGGGGACAAAACTGGACAAAATTATAAATTGTGCTACGCAAAATAGATAGATAGATAGATAGATAGATAGATAGATAGATAGATAGATAGATAGATAGATAGATAGATAGATAGATACACCATATAGATAGTTTACTCTATTGTTATTCTACCTACAAATGTACAGTTTGTCATGCTTATAAAACATGCATTTTTATTAAATGTCTTGTCTCTTTTAATAAACAAAAGTGTCCGTACCACTTGGAATACTAATGTTTCTTAATTCACATATTTTCCACATTTAAACGATATCCTACATGCGTATTATCTTTTCATTCATACATGCTGCACATAGCTTATTTCATATTATAGAAGAGTCGGTCTCCATACATGGGCTGTTGCTACAACCCGGAAGTGTGTCGTCAGCGCACATGACCGGAACTCGATCACATGATCAGTGTTTTCAAAGAAAACTTGTATCCATTCACCCCGACGCGCCTGAGATCCTGCGCTTTATCACTGTAAGTCAAAGATTTTATTACCCATCATATATCCACAACCGTTATTCGACAACTAACGGCAGTTAAAAACGCCGCCGGTCGTAATTAAAGCCAGAGGATTTGATGCCATTAATATAAGTTTAAAATCAAACATATGCAGTGTGACAACGTTACATGTTGTCCTTCTGATTACACATTGTACATGTTATTTGCTCATATTAATTCAAATAAATGTGCTTCGTGGTTGTTTTGCTCCTCAGTGGACTGGGCTTTGCTTGATCGTCTGAATTGGTCAGTGTTGGTGAATACAGTATTGATCTCTCTGTATTTTTAGAGTCTTAAGGTTGCAGTGACCTGTTATCTGTGAGAAGTCATGAGGCTTGTGATCCTGGACGACTATGACCTGTCCAGCGAATGGGCTGCAAAGTACATCCGCAACCGGATCATCCATTTCAAACCCACCGCTGACCGCTACTTCACTTTAGGACTTCCAACAGGTGAACCATAAATTACCAGTCACTCCCTAATGCAGAAAATCCAGCCCTGCCCTGTGTATGTCTTTCTTGTTGAATATCCCCTTTCTCTGAGAAATCGATCAAAATCTGGATTCGGTATGTTGGGATGGATATGATTATTGCGTAATCTGTTTGTTTGCAGGTAGCACGCCCCTCGGCTGCTATAAGAAGCTGATCGAATACCACAAGAGTGGAGACCTGTCCTTCAAATACGTGAAGACCTTTAACATGGATGAGTATGTGGGTGAGTGTGAACCGCACAGACCGCTTCTCACAAAAGTGCTGAGCGCGCAAGATCTCCAACGAACTCTCTGAAAACACCGCAGAACGAGAGCTGCCGATGCAGCAAGTCAGCACAAAACGGTGTGGATAATGCATAAAACAAAGTTAAGGAGCATTTACGCACTGGCCCTTCATCCTCACGTCTTTCTTTTCTATTTCAGAAAACGTTTAATGAATATAGTGACATTTAAACTCATTACAGTGTATCTAGTTCATGTACTTTTTTTTTTAGGATTCCCATGATCCTCGGTGACGATTCTCATTAACTGAATGCAGTATTTATGACTGTGTTAGAGTAGAAAATACCGCAATAATTAAAAGCACCATCATAATTTCTTTCTGACATGGTCTTCATTTTCAGGTCTGCCCAGGGATCATCCCGAGAGCTATCACTCCTACATGTGGAATAACTTCTTTAAGCACATCGACATCGAGCCCCAGAACACCCATATACTAGACGGCAACGCCAGCAACTTGCAGGCCGAGTGTGAAGCCTTTGAGCAGAAAATTACCGCCGCTGGTGGAATTGAGCTGTTTGTGGGAGGTGCATTCAATAAATCAGATCCCCAAAAATATTTTTTTCAGACATGGAGTAATGGGGCACACCAGTAACAGTGCTTTGTGATGCATATCTTAATCTGTACATAAAAAATAGTCTCTCTAAGCAGTTACACTGCTGCAATAACAAGTGCTTTCTGTCAGTAATGCTTGTATGGTGATTGCACATTCAGCTCCAAAATCAAAGGTCTGTTTGTTGGCCGCAGAATTGATTCTTAAACTCGCTGTAGCAATAACGGATTGAATATTTGTCAGTTTTATTGTAGTATTATTTATATAGAATTAGCAGTTATTGTAATATTTTTACCTTTAAGTTAAAAATATTACAAGTAAAAAATATTTTTAGCTTTTAAGTTTGACTAATTTTGTCTTTTCTATTTCTATTTAGCTTTAATTTATTTTTATATCAGTCGTAGTTTAGATTTTTTTATCTAATATTTCTACTTTATGTGGTCACAGATTTACTTAAATGAATATTATCCATTTTTAATGCCTATAGTTAATAACAAAACTATTTCAAACTATATGTAAAAAAAACATTACATTTACATTTTTTGATGGACTATAACATCTGTTTTCAGTCATTTGCATTACTTACTTCATACTCAACTACTATTATGTTCAGAATCTTTGTATATTTTCATCCACCAAACTGGAATTAATCCTTCTCCCTTCTGTCTCTCTTGTTTTTGTAGGCATTGGTCCAGACGGGCACATTGCCTTTAATGAGCCAGGGTCCAGTCTTGTGTCCAGGACCAGAGTCAAGACCCTGGCCAAGGACACGATAGTAGCCAACGCTCGTTTCTTTGGGAACGATCTTTCCAAAGTGCCCACCATGACTCTCACCGTTGGAGTAGGAACAGTGATGGACGCCAGAGAGGTGAATTAAAGAATACAGGATATTCACATATTATATTTACATTATATTCACATTTGTAGTATCATATAAACCCTCAGACTCAGAGATATTAAAAATGAACAGAACGGAAAACAAACTGATGTCCTGTTAGCTGAAAGTTTTAAAGCACCTTAAACAGAAAGAAATTATATTTTCAATGATTAAAATGGTGATTATTATTTATTTAACATCACGGTTTAACATCACAATTTCACTTACCACAGCAATATAAATTCTTAATACCTTAAAATATAAGACTTATAATATTATATACTTATTAGTGCTGTCAAATGATTAAACATATCCAAAATAACTTTTTACATATATATATATATATATATATATATATATATATATATATATATATATATATATATATATGTGTGTGTGTGTGCGTGTGTGTACTGTGTATATTTATTATGCGCATATATAAATACTCACATGTGCATGCATATATTTAAGAAAAATAAGTTGTGTGTATATATATCAGTGTCTTCCTTTTGTCCCAGTCAGACACACTTTTGCTTGGAGCATTCGTCATCTGCAATTGATAAATATGATTATCTTTTGTAGAGTAACAAATGTTCTCTTTGTTATAGCACTAAATTGAACAATGAGTTCTGTGACTCAATGTGAGGCCGATTGTGCTGAAAATACAAACAAGTACATCAACATACCTGAATACTTTAACAGACTGGGTGAAATGTCCTTCGGGTTACTTGATTTTGTTGATGTGGATGCCAGACGTCACCTGATCATCATCATCATCATCATATTATTATTATTATAACAGACAGTGTGCATCTTCCAAAACATTTCCAAGTCGCACAGCACCCTGAAAAAAATACACACACAAATATATATGATTATATGTGTATGTATGATTATATGTGTGTAAATGTGTGTGTGTCTATATATATATATATATATATATATATATATATATATAGGACCTGAGAATTTCTTGATTTTTGGCAACTAGTTTTTGAAATAAGTTTGCCTTGAGAAGAACTTGTAAAAGCCACTGTTATGAATGTGATCGTTGTAAGACAATGCTTATTTTTTTTGCCCTTGATTTGCAGGTCATGATTCTGATCACAGGGGCTCATAAGGCCTTTGCTCTGTATAAAGCCATCGAGGAAGGTGTGAACCACATGTGGACAGTATCTGCCTTCCAGCAGCATCCGCGAACCATTTTTGTTTGCGATGAAGATGCAACGCTGGAACTCAGGGTCAAAACTGTGAAGTATTTTAAAGGTACGTCTCTGCTGCCTGAGGGGAAATCTTTGACACGCATAGACGGAAAGTTGCTTTTCTGTGAAAGCAGATTCTTTGAAGAACAAAGTCCTGGTAAATTGACTAAATAATTACTTGGCTATTAAAACAAGCGTTGAAAGGTAATAACATGGTCATTATGGTTTATCATTTTGCAATTTAAAATTTGAGGTTTGCTGTTGTGACTTTCTTTCTTTACATCCTGATGGAGTCTCACATGCATAATTTTTTTTAAACAGAATTATTACTTCAGCAAGGATGCATTAAATTGATACGCTTCAAAAGATTTCTATTATGCTCTTCGTTGAACAATTGGTTTATGAAACAGTCGTGAACAAAATTTGTTTTCACCAAAACAAGTTGTTTTCGATATTGATAATAATAATAATAAAAAAACATGTTTCTTGAGCATCAAATCAGCATATCAAAATTCAGCTATGCATCAAAGGAATAAATACAATTTTAAAATATATTAGTCTTTAAATTAGTTAAAAAAAAAATAAATAAAAAATCACTGCTTTTACTGTGTTTTCATCAAGAGACATCTTTTAAAAACATTTCAAGATTTTACCAACCACACAATTTTAGCTATCCTTTTTCCCTCCGAGGGACCCAATAGAGCAGCTGTTTGTTTGCTTTTCATCGTTTTTTACTGATCTCATCTTGGTTTTAGCGGTTGGCTCGTCTCAAGGTCAATATCTGTCTAAAGACGGCAGGTTCAAGATCTAAACCCGTCTGGAATGTCCATCACAAGCGCTTTTCTCAGAAACACGATATGTCCTGTCTTAAGGGCTTTGGTCTCTCCTGGGGGTTTAATATCTTTGGCTGGGCTGGATTTCCTAAACATACTGACGGATCTTCTGTCCTGCAGGCCTGATGCACGTCCACAATCAGCTAGTTGAGCCGATGCTCAGCGTGAAGGACTACATGGACTGAACGCTCCAGACGGGACGTCTGGAAAAACTGGAATGACATCAACGTGAATGAGTGGAAACTGGCCTCAGGGACCACAGCAGTTTTGAATGGTCATAAAGCGTAACAGGTAGATGTTGTACAAAACACCTCTGCTTTCTCATGGTGCCATGTTCACGCACGCCAGCAGGATCTCTGTGACAGCCTTCAGAATTCACTCTTCAACTACTTTAAGGCCAGTACTAACGGGAAAAGACAGTATTTTAGGGAAGTTATACAAGAAGCACTCTTACTTTAACCCTTTCAGCTAACGTTTACTGTTTCAGTTAACACTATCGCACTCCTTCACATCACTAATTAAAGAAATGTGCTGTTACAGCCCACTCTGAGAAAGCGTACATATCCTCAGTACTGTAGTTTGATCAGGATATATATCGAATGTCTGCATTTCAAGCCAAGCATCTGTTTTCACTGATGTCAGTTTTTTTTATTAACGCACTATGACCCACAGCTACTTTAATAGTTGACTTGAATGTGGAATTTTACTGCAAGGCAACCTATTGGAAGTGTTTTTTGGGGAATATTTCTGTTTAGATGTTTTACGTTTATACACTTTAAAGTCTCTTCCCTAAATCCTCCAAACTTGTGGTGAAGTTAACAGGAAGCTGATCTGTGATCAGAATTTCCTACTAAGTACAAGTCATTTTATACAATTTGCCTTTTGAATGAATCCAGGTTTTTTGCAGCGTGTCAAACCAGTGGAAAAAGCTGAAAAGGTTTATTAAGAGGCTTTCATTGGTGCATCTGAGCAGAGAAGTGTGTGAATGTTTTTGAAGTTAACTCATTTTACACATTACGTATTTTCTTCAGTTAATGTTCTTTGTGATATACAGGCGCTTTCATTTCCCAAAACTATAAAGGCACAAGTATAATATTTCTATTGTATTGTAAAGCACACTTTCGTTTCATTGCTTTCTGTGTTGTACTGTACTTTAGTCAATGATTTTGGAAGTATACATTTCTATGGATTTACACATTTGTTTGAAGATTACGTGAACTGACTGTTAACAGATTTGCACTCCAAAAACCAAATCATCCCTCTTATGTCTTTCTGTACTCATGGATGGATAAATAAAAGAAAGTTTCATTTACGATGTCCAGGATCGATTTTTCACAGTCATTTCCATATTTAAAATCTGTTAGAGAGAAAACAATATTACCATATATATCCATATTAGAAAAAAATATTTCCAATTAGTCTTTTGTGTGTGTTTGAATAATATGACAAATTCAGAGGAAGCTGAAACTATGGTTTAAATATATATATAAAATAATGCATACATACAGTATACATATGTAAAAAAAAAAACAAAACTAACCTTTAACATCAAGTATGGCCTAATTCTTTTTTCCATTCACGCAAATAACTAGTCCTGTTCTTCACATACAATATAAACAAAAAAGAAAAAAATGATATATATTGCAATACCGCCCAGCTCTATAAACAAAAAACATTTATTAAAACAATGAGTCCAAATAATTTTCAAAAGACATTTTAATAGGCTCTCCTAAAGCTTGAAACACACTTAAATCAAAGCCATCACATTTTGATTCACATTCTTTCAATATAAAAAGGGGAAATTTGACAGTAGTTTACAAAAACTAAGTTGTCAAATAACAGCTTTTGTGAACAGTAAAGCCTGCCTTTATTTGAATCTCAAACGTTTCGAATGCTGACAATCGCCACGGACCACTGTGTGTAGTACAAGATTTTTTACATTTTCAATACGCACAATAACGAACCTTATGTTTTTAATTATGGGGTGAAATAAGACAACGACAATAGTCTTTGGCCAATTTCTGCCTATTGTTGCAAAAACGCACAGAAATGTTTCAGTAATGTCCCAGACTGCCTTTAGCCTTACATCCACTACCACTGCAACCTCTGCAGCTTGATGGAAATGAAATAAATGTGTTCAAAGGAAAACAGCGCTGCCAAATACTTCTGCATCCACTCAGTCTAAACGTTTCCAACGAAAACCCTTAGCTTGCAGTCTCTGAATCCGCTCCTGAGAAAACTGCAATGTTGTTTCAGCATGATGAAGATTAATTCATCAAACCTGCTTTAAGTTCCCAGAACAACATCACTTAGTTATGTGAACTTTAATAGCGTTTCTAAATCAATCATCATGCTGTACATTGGCATGTTCCTATTCGCAAATCAACCCCAGGCTTTGATGCCTGTTATGATAATGTTCCTGAGGGAACTACTTCCGTTTAAGAACGTTGATGAACGCGTCTTTTGGGACGTCAATGTTTCCAATGCGGCGCAATTTCTTCTTTCCCTCAGCCTGCTTCTTTAGCAGCTTCATTTTTCGTGTAATGTCACCCCCGTACTAGAAAAGAGAGATGCGAACCGGGAATCAACAGCTAATCAAAAAAGTAGAAGAAACATTTTTCAGTATGAGAAGAGGTACTCACACATTTTGCTAGGACGTTCTTTCTATATGCTTTTATCCTAAAAGAGGCAAGGAAAGATAAGGAATATTGAAGGAGTAGTTCATCTAAAAATGGAAAAAAAGCTTCAAATGTACTCAACCTCAGGCCATCCTTGATGTAGATGAGTTTGTTTCTTAATCAAAACAGGTTTGGAGAAATTTAGCATTGCATGACTCACCGATAGATCCTCTGCAGTGAATGGGTGCCGTCAGAATGAGAGTCCAAAGAAAAACATTAAGATGTTAAATGGTGCTTGATCTGTGTAGATCAAGTTAACTTTTTCACTTGAGAAACAGTATTATAGACCCATATTTTATACGGAAGCAAAGGTTTAAAGCTAAAGCAGCTTAATAATAGATTTTTTTTTTAACAAACACACAACGTCTCAAGATGTTAATCACGGCTGTTATTATGGTGTTTTTATCAGCTGTTTGGACTCTCATTCTGACGGCACCCATTCACTGCAGAGGAATCACTGGTAAGGAAGTGACGTAATGCTAAATTTCTCCAGCTCTGTTCTGATGAAGAAACAAACCCATCTACATCATGGGTGGCCTGAGGGTGACATGTTTTTAAGTAAATTTCACTTTTGGGTCAACGGTTATTTTAAGTTAGGTTATTATCTCAGTAACATGCTCAATACGACAGGCCCACACTTACGTTTCTCGAGCGATGATCTTGCTGCCGATGGCCGCTTGCACTGCGATCTCAAACATCTGTCTGGGGATGGATTCCTTCAGTCTCTCACATATGGCTTTACCCGCACTGTACGCTTTGTCTCTGAACACCAGGACGAATCAGAGCTTGTGTCATTTTTTTAGCAATCACATTAAAAACATGGAAGATGATATCGGGATGCTGCTAATTTCCAGTTCAAATCATACTAAACACAGCTGTGGATCTTTATAACCACATTCACGTTTTAAGGGATTTGGTTATTTAATTACGTTTTAATGATCAAATAGCTTTGGATACCTAAATAGATCGGGAAATATAAGTAAAACTGTAATCGTATGATGAAAGATCAAGACTTGCTTATGAACGATAGTGGCAAGTTCTTCCACTGGCCGCCCGTTGAGGAGGAAGTCCATCTTAATCAGATTAGCGGCCTCATAACCAGCGTCCTCGTAATCAAAGCTATGGACAACAAGAAAACATTCACAGAAGTGACATCCAGCTCATCCAGAAACTCGAAAGTGACATATCTGTCCAGATATACCGAAATCTCACTTAATTACTATCTCTATGCATTTGTAAAGCGACCTTGAGTTGCTAAAATATCATTAGTCATTACTAACATAATTCTTATACTATGTACTATATACTATATCTATATACTAATTCATTCTTTCCCAACGAGCTCACCTGGCGTATCCCGATGACATGGATTTCAGCTGGTCGTAAAAGTCCACCACAATTTCGTTGAGAGGGAAAATGTACTTCATTATCACCCGATGGTCATCAATGTAGAACATATTCTTCTGAACGGCCCTGCGGCTCTTCAACAAGACAGACGTTGTGGGTCACTACTAATTCAAGACTAAAATATGCTTTCACAGAAACTGGAAGGCAAAATATATTTAGTGGATATCACTTTGGTCTATTTGAATTACAAGAGACCAAGATTATTACTCTGTATGAGCGTGCAACTGAGTCAACATATACACATAAAGTCCTGATAGATGAATTTTGGAACAAAAATATTTCTAGTTTTAATATTATAATGTAAATAACTTACTCTGTTATCCACTGACTCGGTTTTCCACAAGAACAGCGAGTTCAACTTGGGTCGTACGTCGACTCAGTAGTCAGTCTAGATTGGACTCTTGTGTCAGAAACTTTTAGTTTTGCCGACGTCGCCATCTTTGATATTACTTTTAGGTTGCTGTCGCTACGGTTACTGGTACGGAATACGGGCACGACTCCCGCTGCACGTTCATACAGACTAAACACGACACTTCAAGACTCACACCTGCAAAGAAAATACGGTTGTCAATCCCAAATACAGGACTGACAACCGTATTCTGCTGCAAGGCCTAGATTCACTAAACTGCAGTAAATAAAGATGATCTCACCTGACACAGGGTCATGATCTTCCCGGTGAAGTCGTCCGGAGTGATGACGGTTCCCATCACCATGGGCTCCAGATACTCCACGACCTGTGACTTATCAGGGAACTGAGCGGGGTTGATGATGGTGATCACTTCTTCACCATGTTCCTACAAGTCAAAAAACTGCTTATCTCTAACTGCTGTTCATTCATTTAAATCTCTGCATACCATCTGCACGAGCAGGTTGCAGGTGCAAAACTCACCAACAGTATTGCTGCCAAGATATTCTTGGTTGTTTTTAGCATGTTGCCATCCGGTTCCTGAGGTGTTTTGAGTAGGTTTTTTTTAACCACGTTTTTAGAGGCACCTGCAGGATTTCTCCGAAGGTACGCACTTATCATATTTTTTTGACAACAGTGAGTTGATCATAGTTAATGTTTTGCACAATTTAGCCTTCTCAAATCATCACAACTTGTTAGCTAACTTGGTCTACTTTTATTCGCGTATATTCACAATATCAACAAAATGTTGCGCTTTTATAAAACAACTAGGAAAACAGAGGCTTCTGTCGTCTAGGTCTAGAATATGAGCGCTAAACGAAGATGAACCGAAACTCAGCAAATTGACTTAAATATATGATTAATATATCTATAGAAAACTTGAATTTAGTACTATAAAACTAAATTATTTTAGTTTAAACCTATCTCATGAAAGCGAGGAAGCACATAGGACGTAATATTTATTGACTTTGGCATGCAAAAGACCGATGAATTCATAATGAATGGCACGGCTGGTTCGATCGACAGAAATACGAGACACAGCCGTACACCTGCAGGCGCCACTGATGTTTCTAACCAGTTGTTATGGTATATAGTATCTATCACGCTGCTATATAGTTGCTAAGGTCTTCTGGGTGTTTTTTTAGCACATTGGGACAACGTGGCTTACCTTTATGAGTTTGGCAGATGCTAGCACAGCCTTGTATGGTACAGTTGGAGCTGTAACTATGACAGATGCATTGTACTCCTGCTCTAAACGCTGGTTAAACACCTCCATATGCAGCAAGCCCAGAAATCCCAGCCTGAGAGATAGAGCGACGGAGTGAATTTCACCTCTTTAAATATTGACTGAGCGACTGAACTGAAAACAACAGTTTAAGCAGTTTGTGTGTGTGTGTGTGTGTGTGTACCTCCATCCAGCCCCCAGAGCTAAACTGCTGTCTCTTTGCACCGTCACGCTGGAGTCGTTCACTGTCAGTTTCTCCACAGCGCTGCGCAGGGCTGTGTATTCTGATTGGTCCATGGGATACATGCCTAAAGTGTCAGATTTGCGGCACTGTAAAGCGACCCCTTAAACTTCGGTTTACACAATTTAGCACAAACATCAGGACAGTTTCAGAAACACACCTGCAAACACCATGGCTTTAGCCGGCTTGAACCCCGGCAGCGGCTCCACGGGCTGTTTTTGGAGGTAAAGCGTGTCTCCAATCTGAGCCTCCTTCACTTCTTTCATCCCTGCAATCATGTAACCCACCTGCCCTGCATGCCTGAGGGCAAAAACATCATAATGTAAAAGGTCAAAGGTTAAATTAGTGCAACTGACAGAGACTGTCTGAAACCTGAAAAACGCTTCCCTCTTTGAGTGAATATGAAGTTTCAGTTATTTCTTAGTACCTTCTTAAGGCCTAGGTTTTTAATCAGGGGTCTGCATGATTTTTTTATTTTGCATTCGCATTTTATTTTCTTTAACATCTTTACTCGACTCTTTATTTGTAGGAATAGAAGTCAATTTTTAATAAAAGATAACCGAAAGGAAAACAACTTTATACTGGAGTCTCTGGGTCGGCTGGGTTGTAGCCTTTCTTAAGATTACTTGATGTTGTTCTATATCTTTAAATGTGGCAATAAATGGTGCCTTTGAAATCGGCATCTTCATACAAAACTGATTTATTTGTCTGCTATTTGTTTTCTTGTAAGGTCTGTTTGTGCCGTCGGTGTGTGAGATTCTCACAGTGTTTCTGTTGGGTGCTCGTCAGGTCTCAGAAGGCCCAGCTCGTTGACCTCATAAGACTTTCCCAGGTGGGCAGAGGCGATCTTGTCTCCTTTGGACACACGTCCACCAAACAGGGCGATGTTGGCCACTACTCCTCTGTAATGGTCGAAGGTGGAGTCAAAGACAAGAGCTTTAAATGGATCTTCCACTCTCGCCGTCGGACTGAAACGGAGTAGAAAGCGATTAATCACGTGTACAGAAATGTGAGTAAACAAACTCGTTTCTTGTGGGAATATTTAGAGAAGGAAGCTACTTATTTATACACTTGAAACACATCGAATATACATTGTGTCCCTCAGGTACAGTGCCAAGAAGGTATAAAAACACATTATGGAGGAAATGTGAGATGATGAAGAATGCTGATACGCAGGTTTTTGGGAAAGCGCACGATTGTTAAAACTTCCTGATTCGTTTCCATATTTACAATCAAAGGTAGTTTGTCATTTTTTCACATGAAACCAATAAATACTTTTAACAGTACAGTAGCAAATACTATGTTCATTCAAACGATTACTACATTTCGGCAGAAATATTAAGCAGCTGTTTGCAATGTAATAATAAGAATGAGAAATGTTTCTTGAGCGCCATATTAGAAATATTTCTGAAGGATCATGAAGACTGGAGCGATGGTGAAGAATGAAAATGCGTTTGCATCACAGGAATAAATTACATTTCACTACATGTTTACGTAGAAAACAGTAATAATATTTCATATTTTATTATTAACGCAAAACCTTTAATTGTATTAGGTGTTTAGGAAGACTTTTTGCAAATTATTTTACAATGCACTTTTACGTTTTAGAAATTTATTAGCTCTCTACAATACAGAAAAAACATCCAATTTTTTTCAAATATATAAATAAAAAAAATGTTTGTTTTTGTCCTTCGTAGTGACTTCTTGACATGTTTTGTGAGATGCAGAAGTGCTGTTCTTGCTCTGATAACATCCGTCTCAGAATCTTCTGTTCTTCCTGACATTACACATCAGCTGATTCTAAATATGTCCTACACGTCTCTCTTTTGTGTGAACCGTAACGCATGATTCATTGTCGATGACCTCTCCCTGTTCGTAATCCTGTTTAGAAAGATGTAATCTGGGCTTCGGGGATCATTGTGTTCCTTTTGTCTGATACAATCTCGTGAATACAAAGACGGTCTAATAAAATCAATCAATCACACCCACATGGTATGTGCCGCTCTCACACTCTCACAGTGACCTCTTGTGGAGAAAAGCGAATCAGCTTGTGATACTCACGGAGGAATCCTTTTCACCACCTCTTGGAGAACTTGGTGCACGTTTGTGCCCAGTTTGGCAGAGATCTACAGAAAACAATCACAAGCCCAGGTAAAAATATAAACCGAGCAACATTTACATAAAAAAGCACGAGTAATGTTTAAATAGAGCTCACCCTGATGCACTCTTCCTTTGGAATATCAAACACTTTTTCGATCTGTTTTTCAACTCGCTCTGGATCAGCATTTTTCAAATCAATCTGACAAACACACACACACACACACACACACACACACAAATGTAGATTTATATCCTGAACAGTCTGCACTGTGTCTTTCTTCTGTAGTTGGATATGAAAATATTTCTATCATTTATACACAAAACATTGGGATGAAACATTGAGTTTTTAACTTGCATATATAAAACGTTCACTGCATTTAATGGAGATCTCAGAAAATCTCCCTGTAATATCTACCTTGTTTATCACAGGGATGATTGTCAGCTGAGCCTCAAATGCCAGGTAGAAATTGGCAACTGTTTGCGCTTGTATTCCCTTTGAATTACAGAAACAAGCAAGTAATAGGTTATTGTTCTTCTAATGCAATTATAAAAGGCTAACGTTTTCAGTAGTGATAGAGGATTTACACTGGTATGTTTGTGCTGTTTTTGAGAAACTGAAAAAAATATTGGACAAAACTTAATGGTGACAGACACTGAAAAAAGCTTAAGTTTAAGCTGAGAGAGCAAGAAAATGACTAAAATGGATATAAAAATGATAGAAACAGCTATAAAATTGGTTAAACTAAAATAACATTGGTATGTGCATAAAACTGTAGCAGCAAAAACCTAAAAAAAACCTTCACAATTTGTGTGTAACTCTGTTAATCTTCCATTACTCATTTAATAAAAAGAAAGCATAGTTTATGTGTAAGTGTTTTACCTGATTTGCATCTACAATGAGCACAACTCCTTGGCAAGCGGATATGGACCGTGAAACTTCATAGCTGAAGTCAACGTGACCCTAAAAAAAATATTGCAATCTCTCAAACTATAGTACACACTAACTCGCTAGTTCACTAATTAGTTCCAATGATTGTCCTCACAGGTGTGTCGATGAGGTTGAGCAGATACGTCTGTCCGTCATGCTGGTACAAGAGAGAAGCAGTCTGAGCTTTAACCGTGATTCCCCTTTCTCTCTCCACCTGCAGTTTATCCAGCACCTGCTTGTTGCTCGCCGTCTTTGCAATGGCACCTGCTCGCACAAAAACCCCCACGAAATAAAGAGATGGTGAACAACAACCCTTCAACACACATGTCGCTCACAGGAGAGAAAAACAGAGGACCACCTGTGATCTCCAGAAGTCTGTCAGCCAACGTGCTCTTGCCATGATCAATATGAGCAATAATGCTGAAATTTCGAATTCTCTCCACTGGGAACTTTGACATGTCGAGACTCTCCTGAAAAAATTTCAGATTCAGTATCCAAGAGTATTCTAAGTTATTATAAAACCACTGTCATCTATAAAACTCCATAATAACTGAGTAGTCTCCAACAAGTTACGACATTACTGTACAAATCATATTAGGTTAATATATAGGTTATATGCGATTTTTCTTACAACAAAAACAAGCCAAAGCAACAGAATGTACCTTCTCAGATGCACTGGAGCTGAATTCTCTGACAGGACAGATGCTCCAGCAAGAGCTTTTCATCCATCTGTGTCTGATCACTGTACATGAGGTCACGCAGCCCTGGGATCTGCGTTTAACGCGGTATATTTTGATATCAGGAAAGCGTTTGATAAAGGGCAGAAAGAGCCCGTGGGATCTAAACAGAGACATCATCTCAGCTCACTAACATGTTATTTCCGAAAAAGGAAACAATATTGTAGATTCAAAAAGCATATCGAATAAATCCTGCCATCTAAAAACAATCTGAGGATTAAAATCTTTGAAAGCTTATATTCAGTGTTTAGAAAGAGCCAGGTCTCCACTAAGCTGTGTACTCCAGTGTGACAGCTACTGTAAGCCGCCATGTTGGTAAAAACGTCATCAAGCGTCGTTATCGGAACGAGAACGCGGAATTATGGGAAATGTAGTGTATAAATACCAGTGCGTTTTATACTAAAATCCGCTCTCAAATGTTTCTGGAACATATTCATTTTTGCTTTTAACATATTTTAAGAATGTTCAAATGTCCAGTTTTCTAATCGTAATAATAATAATAATAAGTACACTATATAAACATTATTTAGTTCCTAAAATATTTTATACAATGATCTACTATTTTTTTTTTTTTTACATTTTCACTTCACGTAATAAAAATGTTCATCAAGTAAAAATAGTCTTTCTGGGAATGTTCATCTGTTTTCTTTTAATATGATATTAATATTAATAGTTATAAGAGCATTTAAATAACATTACGTCACTTTAGGAATGTTTTGTCCTAACATTTATATCACATTTTCACACAATAATAATAATAATAATAATAATAATAATAATAAACACAATTTGTTTTGTGCTTTTTTAAAGTTAAAACAATTTGGTTTTAAAGTGATATACATTTGTTAAAAATACTTTAAAATAAATTTTATTTAATTTAATTTGTTTCAGAATGCAAATGATTCATTTTTCAAAAGCTCAAACTTACAATTTTTTGTTTGACAAAACAGGAACTTGAATAGAATAGAATAGACCTAAATTAGATATCAAAACAGCTATTGATTGAGTGTAGTTGCTCGTATTTCCCACAAGGTGTCACCCTAAACACAATGTATTATGCGGCCGGAATAAGTGGGAAGAAAATCATTACCATGGCAACATAACAGCCCACTCATAGTGAGTAGGTCCCTCTGAATATTGCTTCAGTAAGAAATCAAATGAGAGATGCTTTCCTGGATCTGATGGCTGACGGCCGCCGGTTGATATTTATCATTGTCAGGCCTTTCTGCTGCTTTGTGTTCGCACCTGTCAGTTTCTCAGCATCAGCGCTGACGACCAAACTATTTTATTTCATGATCAGATGCCTTTATGAAGGATATTTATAGAGCACCACTCATGTTAGCTTTGAAAAGTGTTTGCAGCTGTGAGAGTAGTTATGAGAAATTGCACTTTGGAGTGTTTGTATGCATGTGTGAATTAATCATGGAGTGTTTAATGTATGTATATGTGTGTGTGTGTGTATATATATATATATATATATATATATATATATATATATATATATATATATATATATATATATATACAGTATGTGTGTGTGTGTACACATTTAGAAGTATGCATTAAGCATTTTGTTTATTTGGTGTGTAGAGAGTATGGGAAAAAATAATTTAATCAGCATTTTAGATGTACATTAAAAACACTGCTTGTTTTAGATATATTGTCTTGTCAATGAAAGGAGGCATAAAAGATTTCAGCACTTAATTTAAAGGGATAGTTCAATAGTTCACCCAAAAATGAAACTTTGTCCACACTTCTCTAATAATTGTGCCGTTCCAAACCTGTATGAGTTTCTTTCTTATGTTGAACATAAAAGATATTCTGAAGAATGCTTTCAATCAAACAGCGGATGTTCCCCATTGACTTCCATAGTATTTCTTTCTCAATAGGGACCAGCGACTGGTTGGTCTTCTTTTGTGGTCAACATCAGAAAGAAAGTTATACTGTATTGGAACGAGGCGAGTAAATGAAGCTTTGGGTGAACTTTTCCTTGAGTCAAATTTAGGAATGTGTTTTAAAAACGTTTCGCTAACGTTCCCAATAAGTAAAAAAAAGTTAGACAGCTAACATTTAAAAACACATCCAAGAAACGATGTAGAAATAATTATTTTCTGCTTTGAGAACGTTACTAATGTTCTTCGAAGAACGTTAGTTTATAACCTTGCCAGAACTCTGAAAGCGCCTATTAGTCTTTGTATCTCATTTAACCTAAAAGATGCATATTGGTATCATATTAGTACCTAAATTGTCGTTTTTAGATGTAAAGGTTCAAAAGGAAAAGCTGGAAGCAAGCGCAGCACAGGTTTAGTCAGCATCATTAGCATGTTTCCTCTTCCCGTTGACCTCTCACACTGCCTGATGGATGTTTGCTGTAGGCCTCAGCCCCATAATAATGATGCATGACTGTGTTCAACACGACTTTGATAGCCCGTGTGATAATGTGTCCCTCTGTAATGGCAGTTAGCAAAGTATCGCTCATTAAAATCGTGCTCTGCCGCGCTGATCAGATCCTGGACCCACGCGTTCTCCTTAGTGTGATTGTGCCACCCACGTCCAGCCCGGCGCTCGCTCGATTTCACACAGAAATCAGTCCGTTCTGCCGAGGCTGGTCCGCGGAGAGCCGAGCATTTAAATATCACACAACATCTGATTCAAACATCAAACGGCGGGGTCGCTCATCTGCATGTCACGTGACGCTCATCGCGCGCGGATTTCGGATGAAAACGATACGCTGACGGCTTCAAAGTGCGCCATTAAAATAAATGGGTGAAAAAAATAGAGGTTTCGCCTCACACGCGGTAAGCCAAATCTAGTGTTAAATTAGCCAATGAGCTCCGAGATTTCTTTAACTGAGATCTTTGATATGCGTCTGAGGCACTGGTTTGACAGAAGAATGAGAAGTTTAAAAAATAGACACGTTTTGAGAAGTAATTAGGTTGTAAGCCCAGTCTTTGCGCAGTCAATGGCCCTTAAATTAGACGGGTGAGTCACTGGATCCCAATATGTGAAGTCTGCTAAATACTAAAAGTATGCAAAATACACTTCTGCATTTGTATGAAAACAGAATGGCAATATAAAGACACTGTGCTGCAGTGTTTTTATTGTTAACTAAAACTATTATCCAAAAATTGTTAGTAAATTCACAAATAACTGCAAACAAAAACAAGTAAGACACTGCGATGTGAATTAACACACAACAGCCTTTAATCGTATTTTATTGTAAAACCTTTATTTTCATCTCTCGGAACGAATTAATTTACACTATATTATTTTTTAATACTTCAGGTTGTTTTTTTTGGACACACAACAGCCACAACGGCACGTTTTTTTATTTCCCCTTTTATTCGAAACATTCCCAAACTACCGTATCGTCAAATATCTTGATTCTAACCTTTATAAATTATGTGTTACCGCTATGACTGACGGCCAAGTAATCGTAAACATTTTCATTTTACACTGGCATGCTATCTTCAAAGTAGTATAATTTGGGAAAATATGCACATGAGGACGCAAAGGGCATTTCTATTCATCTGAGAACCAACGAGAAAGATCATTATAATCATTTTGTAAATCTAAATATGCATCGCGCACAGCAGTGTATCACTACATCCATACATAAACCTGTAGTAGTTCACAGACAATAAAAGCAAGTCTATGCCAAAATGGAAATGGTTTTTGGGACCATAATGTCAGGCTATGAAACAATAAAGCCACAAAACAAAGTCAATTTCACAAGAGAAAACAGTTTGTCTTGCTCCGAGGATCCAAACGCCTTAAAAAAACCCATGTATTTTATATTCCGCATTATTTCCAAGTCATCTTGTAGCAATCGTTTTTCTGGGGATGCCAAATGGCCTCATTCGAAATCAACTCCGTTTCAATATCACTTCATTTCTGCGTTCTCTGAATACAGGCCGGCTTCAAGTTTCCATCCGATCGTGCCACACAGAGGTTAAAGAGGAAAAGTGGGATTGCAGTAGCGGCGAGTAATTGTGAAGAAAAAGAGGTCTTGACAATCCTCCCCTCTGCATTTGGCACGAAGCCTGGGGTACAGCTGAAAGGAACGAGTGGGTGGACGGGAGGCAAAAGCTTTGGAATTACGCCACATTTGGCATCTAGAGGCGAACATGTGAAAGCTGAATGCTCTGCACCTGACTGTGTCATTGTTTTGTCGTCCACAATGAAATACTTACTCATTTTGCTTGTGACGTGATCAGTGGAGTATACGAAACGCATCGGCCAATGATCGAATTATGTTATTTTTACACGCTATTTACAATATATATATAACACAGCCTCTCCCTTTATATAAAAACATATATATTTTAAAGCCATCTTCTTAAACAAGTTCATTATGCAACATCCATACGCTAGTAAACGGTTGTCTTTTTTGAGACTAACGTTCGGCCAAGGTTCCCTCAAAGTTGTCCTTCTAGCAACTTTAATGGACTGCACGAAGCTATCTAATATACTTGAAACATTAGTGCAAAAATGTTTTTAATTCATACATTGTTAATGAAGTGTTTCTTTTAGTCGGAAGTGAATGTCTCTTCTGTTACTGCTCGTTTCGGAATGTTGAGAAAACATTCGAAAGTACCATTCACAAGATGTTTGAAAAATTATAAAGTGGAACGTTCCATTACAGTTTGAAAATGTATTTTTTAAACATTTGAAAGAAAATGTCATTTTGAATGTTCCGAGGATGCGTAGCAAAACAAACATATTTTTTTTTGAGTATAGCTGGCAAATGTCTGTAACTGTATATTGCGCATTTTAGGCTGGAATGCTGTTCTGACTCATCAAAACAAGCAAACACAGGAAACAAAATCAAGTTACACACTCAGTGGGCATAAAAATGACCCTTTAGTGCATTATCGAAAACACTACAAACGCCTGGACCAATTAAAGCACTTAGAAATTTGCTATGAGCAACATGAATCACTGACTACTAATGATCAAAAACACATTTTCTATTTATGTAAGCCATTTAGTTATCAGAACTCGCAAAATCCCTAGATATCAGAAAAAAATATATTCATTTGAATCTAAGATTGTATTTAATTTGTGGCAATGTTGCAAAAAACATTGCTGTTCATCTGCGGCGCATTTGACGCATTTTGCCAAAAGTTAGTTGCAACATCGGGTTCTTGTAATAGTATGCAAAACTGGTGTTGATTCATTTGAATGTTTCTGGTTCTTTATCTCATTAAAGAATGTTTTAAATAAAATAAACACATTTAACCTAGAAAATTATTTTAATAACAAACTTGCAAAAAAGTGTGTTTACACCGACTTTTAAAGGAAAATTCTGTCATTAATTACAGGCCCTCGTGTCGTTCCAAAACCATAGGATCTTCATTCATCTTTGAAACATAAATGAAGATATTCCTGATGAAATCAGAGAGCCTTCCATAGACAGCAACACAACTCGAATGATCCCAGCTCCAGAAACGTAGTAAAAGCAGTCCATGTTTTTTGCACAAAGAACAAAAATATTGTAACATACTTAACCATTCTTCTCCCTTGAGTTACGTCTTCCACCAATTTGGAGAGTATCACAATGCAGCGCACGCTTTAAAGTGTTTGATGTAATCAGCCCTGTTTGCGACCGGGGATAAAGTACACGCATGAACATAATCTGCAGTTGTTTACTCTTAGGGGAAAGCGTCTGTATACTTTGTGATGCTCTCTAAAATGGTGGAAGACTGTTTTACCAATTTATTTACTAAATTTCTGGATCTGGATCATTTCAGTTTAATTGCTGTCTATGGGGAGTCAGATATTATTGATGAAATCAGAGAGATGTCTTAGCTTGTGTTCAGAAGATGAACGAAGGTCTTACAGTTTTGGAACAACGTGAGGGTATTTAATGAGTAATTAATGACAGAATTTTCATCTTGGGGTGAACTAACCCTTTAATGACTTAATAATGAGCCTTAACTATCCACCAGCCACAAGGTATCTATATAACGTCAGATTGACGTTGGGCTTGACGTCAGACAGACATTGCAGTTTGGTTAGGAATGAAAATCGGGGTCATGTCAGTATTTGACATCAATCCGACGTTGACTTAACGTTGGATTTTGGATACACAAATTAAAAACAACAAAATATCTACATCAGCTTATGTTTGCATTGGACATTAATGTAACCCCGGCATTGCAACCAAAATGGGAATAAACAATATTTCATTATTTTCATAAAATTACAACAACTGACAAAATGCATAATGTGTGTCTTTTACTATATGAATGCGCAGCTAATAGCATTTATGAAGTCTCATTAGAAAACCTTGTGTTTGATGCACAAAAAATAACAGATTCTGTGTGAACTGGACTACACCGGTTGATGAATGAATAGGAACCATTTCTTGATTCCTAATTCTGCTGTCCAACATCTCTATGTATTAAGAACAAGATTAGCCTGAAGCAGCATACGAAGCAGTTTCGAAAATGGATTGAATGGGTTTGTCTAAACAGGTTCTTGCCAGATTGGAAACTTTATCCACCTGCTTAGAGGATTTTAGCATAACTAAGTGATTTATCTAGTAAATGGTTTCGTAAATAAATGCATCTGCCAAGAGTTTAATTGTAAACGTAAATTCATTTGCCGTGATAAAGCAACTCTCTTGCACAACCTTTGCCAACTAATTACCTAAAACCGTTTGACAATTCTTCTTTTCGACTTTTCGCAATGTGCTTCCTTACCAGCATGATACAGCATGTTTCCTGCCAATACGCGTCTTTTGCCTCATTCATTTGAGAAAGTAAAGCTAAAGGTTAGTTCATTTCTGTTGCCTCTCCTCCCTCTTTCTGGAGCAGTTCCCTGGGGCAATTACAAAACAAGCCAGCAAAGTGGGGCTTTGTCATATTGAATTTGCAATCAAATCAGTCAATTTAAAAAGGTGCTCGTTGTCTTAAAAAGGCTTTGCTTTTTTCTCTACTTTTACTCCCAATTACCTGAGCAGCATTCCACAGCATGAGTAATGGGATGCAAAGTGGTCTGTCTGCCTCGGCCACATCTCTGGAAAGCACTTACATCCTCATACACACACACACACACACACACACACAAACTAATGCATGCAGGAAAGGACACACATGCACACAAAAATAGTGTACCAAAACATGCACTGACGCAGACTTTGCCTATCTCTTTTTAAGAAAATGTTCATGTCTTGATGTAATCAGCCGATGTTGCACAAACACAGCCAGTGCTCTTTGATTACTGCAGTACATTTTGTTTTAGCTGACTGATTAAATGTCGGTCTGTGCTAACTGCCTTGGGCAGTTTTTCTGGATTACCAGGGTCATTCCTCTTCTGCAGCACCTTTGAAACTCTCTAAATGAAAATGTATTTGCTGTTTTTAAAGGGACAGTTCACCTAGAAATGATCTCACCCTCTGGAAATCCAAGCTGTAGATTTGGAGAAATTGACCATTGCAGAGGATCCACTTGCTCACAAGTGGATCCTCTGCTGTGAATGGGTGCCGTCAGAATGAGAGTCCTAACATGTGATAAAAACTTTATAATTCACAATCAGCAGTTAACGTCTTGTGAAGCAAAAACCTGCCTAAATTATGAGTCCTCTATCCATAGTATTGTTTCCTCCAGTGAAAAAGTATCTGTATCTGAATCAGGAGAGAAACATGCACAGAATAAGCAGTACAAAACAAATATATCAGTGGATTTTGAGATGGGAGAGACAGCAGGAGACGACTTTTTCATTGAAAAGTGTGGATTAATTGGTACACAGATAAATATTATAATTAAAGGGGTCGCATTATGCAGTTTTAAGTTTTAAGCTGTAGTGTTGTTGCCTGAGCCTTGTTTAAGAGACTCTGTGTTTCATTGTGACGCATGTGTTCATTCTTCATCTGTGCTTCCAAAAGACGACACAATTAGAAATCAGTGGTTAAGTTGAATTTTCAACACTTTTTTAGAGTGTGTTGCGATTGCTAAACCGGACCACACAGACTCTGATTTTGCTGAGTTCCTAGGTCAGCATCTTTGACCCTGGAACAACACTGTGATTAGCCAATCAGATTTGAAGAACTATTTTATAGTTTTTGTGAAGTTTAGGCTTACAATCAGTGTTTCTACAGAAGTGCCATTCATCATTTCCTCTGATTTTAGGGAGTACTCATGGGTAAGTTTAGGTTTATGTGTAGAGATAAGGTCAAGACTAGATTTTTGGATGAAAATGTTCTCAACAAAATATGCTGACCTAGGAACATGTTGAACAGAGGCTACAAAGTGAGGCAATTTCAACTCTGCAAGGACAGTCTAGCACTTCTGACTCACAACCTTTAAGTAGGTTTCAGTAGAAACAATGTCCAGTATGTGGAAAATGTGTTTTTCGAACCTTAAACCACATAAACACATTGCATTACACCAAATACACAAAATAAAGTAATTTTTTAGCAATAACAAATGAACTCTTAAAATACACAGTAGTTGTAGGTGATTGTGATGTCTTTATCAGCTCTTAGGACACTCAATCTGACGGCACCCATTCACCGCAGACGATTCATCGGTGAGCAAGTGATGTAATGTTATATTTCTTCAAATCTGTTCTGGTGAAGAAACAAGCTCATCTTCGAAAGCCTTAGGGTGGTTGCGTTTTCAGTAAATACTTATTTTTTTGGGTAAACTGTTCCTTTAAGAATATATAGTAGCTGCTTAAGCTCAGAAACCCGGACTTGTTATAACGTCATTGATTTAATTTATCATATATTAGTAATCTTGCTTTTGAATGTTTATCTCATCTCATCTAATGACTATTCCCTGCTAATATCTATAATGCGAGCTGGAAAATACAGATACAGATACGGATGTAGATGCGGAGGTGGATGTGACCCCCTGGGTCGGTCTCATATCAGACACTCGGAGGTCATTCATCACACCTTGCTCCTGAATGACATCCACCCCCTCCTCATCATAACGCTTATCAGCCCGGTGCCACCCGGAATGCAATATCCTGCTCTGACGACTGCTGACAACATCCAGCTCAGCGCTGCGGATGTGTATTAATTTCGGGAGAGTTATGCTGTCTTTATGATGAGATCAAGTCATGTGTGGTTTTAATAACAGGCCAGTGCTGTGCACATATGAACATATGGGCTCATTATTATTTTTTTTTCTTAGTATGAAATATCTATTTTCATCTTGGCCAGAAATAAAACCGAACGTGCGCTGTCATATATGTTTCCACCCAGTCAAATCAAAGTTTTTTTTTTCCCCTCCCAGGAAGGATCCCGTCGGCGTTCACTGTCTTTCCAAACACTGCTGGATATAAATAGACTCTGTAAATGAGGATTGTTTCATAAATTCTTCATGCTTTGCCAGATTTATGCCGGTTCTCCAGTCATTTGGTCCACCAGCTAATTGTCTCCATGTCTCAGATCTTACCTGCTATAATTAGAACAATGCCAGAACGCACAAATCAACATCTGGCCACACTGTCACTGATCTCGGATCAGAGGAACGTCAGACATTGTGTAATGTTAACTAAACTGAGTCCTGCTAAGGCCTGCAGTAATTTGGCTCCGTGCCTGCATGTGAAGGATGTAGCTGCTTTCTGCTGTTCTTTTTGGGGGTACCTAGAAAACAAAGCAAATATCGAACAACAGCAAAAAAAAAAAAACTGTGCCTTTTACGCCATACTAAACATGGTTGAAAACAACAGTTTGTGTACTGTACAGTAATGCTGTACAGTTGTCTTATATGCAACAGTTTACAAGTATGCAAAAAATTACTTACAAGTACGTACAAAAGTAGACAACAGGGTTCTGACTCTCCAAAACGGTAGATAACATAATGGACGCTAACTTTGGGAGATGAACTGTTGAATAAAACATGCACACTGTTTGCAAAACTGTAGTTGAACCCCTGATGGACTGTTTAACCAATGTCCTTGTATACATTTCCAGACCTTGAAACATTTTGGTTGTATTGCTGTCTATGGAGGGTCAGACACCTGTCTGATTTCATCAAAAATACCTTCATTTGTGTTCAGAAAATGAACAATGGTTTTACAGGTTTGGCACGACATGAGGGTGATTAACTAATGAAAGAATTTTCATTACGGGGTGAACTAACCCTTTAAATCTCCTTGCTATCACGTGGAAAATCTTAAACTGAAAATTCTCATCTATTCTTTCTGGGAGCTTATCCAAATATTTATCTCCCATATAATGATGTATGACAAAAATGTTGACATATTGCACTGCACAAACCATGAAATACCAGGTCAGTGTTCTGTGAATGAAAACTAGATTTATTACACTGAAATAACGCCAGTGTTCTGTGAATTAAAATTGGATTTATTACACTCCTTATGAACTGTTTTCTAATGACCACAGCAGCGTGACATTATCTGCTGGTCCGAAAGGCCACAGGAAGACTAAATGTCCTGCTCACCTGCTCGGGCTCTCTAAAAGCTGCATGTGGGTTCGATTTGATTCCTGCCAACTGAACCATGAACTAATCTAACCCTTCCTGACAGGTGCAGTAAGGGCAAACACAATCTCAGCCGGTTAGTAAATTGTGTGTGTGTGTGTGTGTTTGTGCTTGCACACATGAATGCTTGCATGCATGAATATTTCCAGGGGTGTTCGGTCTGTGTTTGTCAAATGCAAAAGGGCACAAGGAAAAAAAAAGTGATTTATACTCTATATGCCTACAGAATTTAGTTGCTTAGATGTCATTCTTCAGTAGCTCACTGTGTCTCAGATGTAGTCCTGGGCTGTATGACCAAAAATGTGTATCACAGTATTTTATTTTTCAAAATTATGCCGGTTTCAAGTATACGATGGTATTTTTTTTCATGCATGGCTGGGTGTTAACCACATTTTCTACTAACCGAGAGTGGAAATACTGCAGTAGATTGACTTAGAATACCATATTTTACTGTCACGATGAGTTAATATTGTGAGAAATAGTCTTAACACGACGCATTAATACATGTTAACCAGGAGCCACTCTCATTTATCGTCCGATCAACATGCATCGACGCTAAAGAGCGTCTATGCGGTGGTTTTGGCTGTAACCATACTTTTTTTGTCTCATGCAGCACACTGTCTGCGTCTCAGTAACTAAAACAAACAAAACAAGTGCATTATATTAACAGACAAACTATGTCGGTAAGGGACAGTTGCTTGGAAACCTTTCCTGACGAATCTGCGGCAGTACTCTGGCGCTCGCTGCACAGAACAGACGCCGGGAGAGCCAGAGCTCGCGACATCTTCCAGCTGAACCACAGCTGAGGTTTATTAAATAAAGGTTTGTCTGTATGTGCATTCTAAGAAAAAGCCGTTCACGGTCTGCAGCTGCAGTTTGAGAACTTTCATGCTTGGAGACACATACAGCTGTTCCCGACCACTGTGCAACAGTGAAGGAGACCCCTTTAAACTGTTTCGGGATACGAACCTTCTTTAAATGACATACGCCGGTAATAGCGGTATATAGATAACAAGAAAAAATAAACACCGGTATTCCGCAAAGCACTATTATATGTTTCCACTTGAATTCCATAAGTAAAACAAATATAAATATATGACATGTTTTGACAAACAGTAAGAGGCAAAAAACGTCCACTGTCAACAGAGTAGAGAATATGTAAACTCATTATGTTTCTGTGCTGATGTTTTGTTAAAGCGGATGGTTGACTGATATTTTTTCTAGGCTTGTGTTAATATAAAACACTTTTAAAAGAAACATTTTTTTTACCTTTAATCCACACCCCTCTGTCTCTTCTCTGAAAAACGTGCCGATAATTTCTTATTTTTATGAAGCCCCACCCTCAAAAATACACAGTGGGCTCTGATTGGTCAGCTGATTGGTTAGTGTGTTGTGATTGGCTAAACCGTCTCGTCTAAACGGCTCGTTCCTCGCCTCAGAGCTAGTTTTTTGATTGTTGTTGCCTCATACTTATAGATATGCTGTTATTTGTAAATGCTTTGTTTTAATACATGGTTTTATTCTGATTATTATTTTAATACAGTAAGGCAACTGCACACACCCATATCGATGTGTAAAAATAAGTGTATAAATGAAATACGGTGATACATGGTACCTTGATGTCCTCAGTGATGATTGAACAACCATTTACAATTCACAAAATCATCTCATCAATTTACAATGTTTAAACTTTTTTAAAAAAGTCATTCACTTTGAATATTTGAAACTAGTGAAGCTGAACCCCAATGGACGATAAATTTTTCTCTGAGGTAACGTTACTTGTACTTGAAAGGAGCGGCGTGCCCGGTTTCCGCCGCTTCTTCGATCGACGCGTCCTCTCCTGTGGTAGTAAAGTGTCCACCGTATGCATGCTGCAGAATTCTGGCGGAAGCAGTAGGTCACCAGGGTATTTCTCGCCTACTGTTTTTCCAATACTATGAATTCGGACATACTACTCGACTCGCATACTGCATTTATAACTTTGAACGAACACTCAGAGAACATTCCCCGAAGATGGGTTCTGGGAGAAGCAACTGAAATAAAGATTTCATTTGTGATTTTTATTTTTTAATGAGCACACGTTCTCTCTCTCTATCTCTCTCTCACAGAAAGAGGGAAGTATTTCTGTCAGGAGCTGTCTGTACGTCTGTGTATCGGTGGTTAATCAGTTTCGGCATGAGTGCGCCAAACAGCAGTTGGTCCCCAGGTTTATTTTGACTCAATCAAAACTAATCAGCTTTCATGCTATCACCTCCAGTTTCATATTGCACTGCTTTGACAGTTGGGTGATAACTTCCAATAGGTTATGCCTTGTGCGTGGGTGTGTTAATCTATTTTGTTTATTTGGATTCCCCAATAGCTGTCAGAGCAGTGAAAGCTTGACTCGTGGAGTATGTGTGTCCCTGTCTCTTTTCATTTTGTATTTTTGCTCATGGGATTCCTTCCGCCATCTTGTCTGGCTCTCGCTGACGGTTCTAAAGAGAGAGAGAGAGAGGCAGGATTCCCTCATCCATGATTTTAACATCTGGTCTTGATTCTGTGCCACCCTGCACAGGTTACACTCAAATCTGCTTTCCAGGCTGCGAGGCATCTCCAGCTCCGTCTCAGTTTTACAGCTGACCGTCTCATTACACAGAGAAATTGTTTGGTTTGAGGTTTTGGTTATTAATTATTTTAATTTGGAATTGTAAATTAAAGCCATAAACCACGAGAGGCTGTGAGTTACGGCTGAAATCCCAATGCACTTTCTTCATGCATGTTCTTGCGCATCAATTATCCTCGTGCAGTTTTCAAAATAATTAAAATGGGTGTCTGTAATCTTTCATGTAAATGTAAAACTAGCTTTGTCTTTACGATGATTTACCTTGTAGCTGTAATCATCAATTTTTTTTTTTAACTCTGCCGTTTTCACATTACAGTTATCGTTTACTTAAATCATGCCACGTCTTACAGTTGTCTTTGACATTGAGGCATTATATAGGCAATTATGAATAAATACATATATTTATCAATATAAGAAATTATGCAAGTATAGTTTATTACAGTACAGATTGCAGCGCTGGCATATATACTCTATAAAATGGACGCTATTTTTTTCATTTTATTTCAGGTTTGAAATACATAATGATAATGAAGTACATAACAATGAGATATATAATTGTGCTCCTTTTGATTATATAAGTTAGGAAATGAGTAAGTAAACAAACAAACGAATAAGTAAGAAAATAAATAAATGAAACATAAGCAGAAACATAAAAATATATACATCATACATTGTATAATCGTACAAATATGAAATAAATAAAATTAAATACTTGTATATTTATTAATATAATAACTTATGCAATTATAGTTTATTATAGTACTGTGTGTACTGTTATTTGAAATGTGTATATTGTGCTTCTTTGGATTTAACAAGTAAGGAAATAAATAAGTAAACAAATAGTAAAAGACAAAAGTAAATAAATAAAACAATAAAAAGACACACATGTAAAATATATATTTATACATTTATTAATATAATAAAATGAGCAATTTTATTTACAGTACAGGATTATACATAAATGGATACCATACTTTTAATTGTATTCCCAGTTTGAAATATATCAATTATGCTCCTTTGCAAAAAGTAAGCAGGTAAGAAATAAATATATAGCAACAACAACAAAAACAAAACAATAGCAGCAGCAGAGAAAAAAAACACACATCAAAAATTGCATTATACTTATGCGTTTACTAATAAATTACACAAGCATAGCTTAAAGTTGAAAATTAATAAATGAATGAATAAATTTATGTTAATGTTTAATTTTATGCCCAGTTTAAATAAATAATTACACTCGCAAAATAAAGCAAAATAAAAATCTCAATACTTTTCAGCAGATTTTCTCACATAAAATACAGACCATTATTCCAGCTATAGACTGTTTACAGTTGCCTTGTTATCATCTGACGTGATACTTCTATTTTTAGAAGATATGAATATAGTTCTAATCATATGTCTGTATGATATCCCATTTATTCAGTAATTAGAAAAAGGACACTTCATTGCTTTATGCACAGACTGTGTTGTTTTGATTGCAAGATGATACGAGGCACCGGCCGTCACATCAGCTGACCTCGTCACGTTTCTCACAGATCTGATGTCTTCCTGAATTGAGATGTGGGCACTTTAGCTCGGTTGTTGGCATGGCAACTGCTAGGCTTGTCAGAACGATAAGCTTTTTATAACCACAAGTTTACCAACTAGTGCTCTTTTATCTCTCGAGACCATCGTGAAGAGAATACTCACACACTGGGAAAACAATTCAAGTGCATGTTGAACCTTGAGTGTTTTTCATTTATACTGTAGTATCCTTAAGTTTTAGAGCTGTTAAGACATGAACACTAACCGAAGTGCCAACTTAATAAAAATCGGTTTATTTAGAAAATGTTATTGTAATTCTTAGGCAGACATAATTATTATTATTATTATTATTATTTCTTATACAGCACATGCATTAACACCTTAAATTATGCAGCTTGTTAAGGAGAGGTTGATTTTATATATAAATGAATAAATCGATTATTATGGCCATGACACTGAAACATACGATCTAAATATTTCCAGGCTGAAGTCCTCCTTAAAGCTCAGGACAAAAAAGCTATTTTACAACATCTTTTTCCACCTAGTGGCAGATTTTCTGGGCATGGAGGATCTTGTACGGGCACAGGAGCCGCGGCGTCCGTCCTGCCAGGCCCCCGTGATACAGGTCCATATGCCACTGCGCCAGATGCCAAGAACAAAGGCATGGCAGCCGGAGCGCTCTCTAATGCCCTTGTCTGAGGCAGCCTGGTGCAGCCGAGAGAGGACGAGACAGCTAGAACTAATGAAAAACTAACAAGGAGTGAGACTAAACCGTCTAACCGAGAAGCTGAGCTCTGCATGTGTCCTGGAGTCATGTTCGAAAACCGTGAGCTCTCCCCAGTTTTAGCATTTCACTTCACAAACAAGCTTTCCATGCATAGGCAAAAAAACAACAACAAAAAAACATTAAGAATAATGAATAAATAAACACTGCTGTTGTCGTTGTTATTATTGACAACAACAAAAACATTTACAATTACTACAATTTATTATTATTATTATTATTATTATTATTATTATTATTATATATATATATATATTGGATTAAAAATAAAATTATAAAAACAACAAGAATCATAAAAACATATAGACAATATATTATCATGAACAACTGTATTATTATTATTATTATTATTATTATTATTATTATTATTATTATTATTATTATTATTATTATTACTATACTGCATGTAGAAATAAACCCTTTAAATCTAAATAAAAGAAAATCGGATTTTGTATATTTTTAATAATTATTTTACATTTGTAAATACTAATATCAACAACATAACACAATTAAAACAATATTGTCAATGACAATTATTAAAAAAACCAGTACTATTGTTATTGTTATTACTAGTGTTTGTATATAATATAAATACAATTTTAAAGGATTTTATAATTTTACTATATTTTACCTAGGTGTAGTTTATCATCTACAAGGAGCTTCTGAATTTGAACGATTACGTTACATTGTGATACACTGAAAGCTGTTCAGAAACAATCATTCAATTTTTATTATTACTTAGTACATTCTCCAACATCTTATATGCTGATTCAAACATTATCCAAATTGAAAGCGACGCCAATAAACAACCAAAAATAAGACACGACTGCCACTTGAGCATGTCAGGTTTCCTAGCAACAGCAATCAAACCGCTTTCAATTATGCCTAATTTGCTTTTAAAAATCCGCGTTTGCCAAGACTCCCACGTCTAGCACGAGCCACCGAAATATCATCTTGGCCACCGATCATGGCCATATCACTCCCGAAGGAGAAAAGCGGCATTCAGAAAATGGTGGTCTTAAAAGCAGTGCCCCGCTCATGTTGTTGTCATTCTTTGCTTTGCTCCTGTCACGGAAAGCTTAGCTGCTCAAACTAGAAAATCCCTTCTTTCTACGGTTACCAAGGAAACTATTTACTGAGACTCTTTTCCCCCCACAGCATTCATTCTCGGTTGCTGAATCAAGAAAAGTACTTACGTTTCAACTTCCACTCTGTGCATAATAAGACTATTACGAGCACAATGTGTTATCTGCCTGAAATGCCAGAGGATCGCAGGCCTGAGAGGACTTATCGAAAAAACTGGCGTGTTTTTATTGTGCTCTCCTTCCGACGCCGAATTGATTGTAATTGCTGATGTCTCGGACGTGCATTAGCTTCTGAATCTGTCGCGGTTTGAAAAGGTTTAAGGATTATTGTGGAAAAGGAGCATGAGCTCTAAATGACGGCCTTTATTATTTCCCCAACAATGAAGCCGTATAATAGTGCATCAACATTTATGAGTACCAGCGACTTGTGGATCTATCTGGGTCAGTGCTCAAATCGAAGAAAATGGGTCAAGAGACATCAGAGAGACAGACAAGAGATCCTCTAGTCTAAGGTATATGCGTGGTTTCTTTATGCCATAAATATCACAATATCACAAGCTTGATGAAAATGACCTTTAAAGATATGCATTGTCGAAGTCTACGCATACAATTAGATAAATGTACAATGAAATTGTATTTTGCATGTGTTCTTTCTATTAGTAATGGAAAGCCAAACGGCTCCAAATCTCACCTTTCCCTAAAATGCAATTTGATATGAAGGAAAATGGGTCCTCTCTGAATCGAACACACCAACGCATAATGATTTTCTGGGAAATCTAATCCCGTCTGATTAGGAATGTCTGTAGCTTCGGATACAGTATTCTTTCTCAACGCATCTCAATTATTTTTGTTAAATACATCTGCTTGTGCCGTTTTGTGCTTTATTAAGAATATATTGATATTTCTGGGTAAGCAATTAGTGCTAAAATTAATGTACTGCTGGCATTCATCTGACAAAGAAACTGAAAACAATAAAAAGGAACCGCTCAGACAGTCATTGTAGTTAAGTCCACGTGTGAGTAAAATTTCTTAAAGGAAAAGAGCGCTATTATGAGCTCATATTGTAGATGGAAGCAATGGTTTTAAGGTAAAAACCGTTTAATTATCATTTGTTTTTTTCTTGCAAACATACAGCTTTTCATTTCACACAATGTTAGCAGATGAGCAGAGTCATGTGTATTACTTGTAGATTACTTTATTGGCTGTTTAGACTCATTCTGACGGCACCCATTTATGGATCCATGGGTGGGCAAGCGATGTAAACTTCTTCAAATCCGTTCAGATGAAAAAACGAACCCATCTTACTTGGACGACCTGATGGCATTTCCGTTTTTGGGTGAACTGTTTATATAATGTGTATATGTTTATATAATTTAAAAGGTCATCAATAGAGAAAAGCTAACAGGAAAGCTTATATAATGTTTTACTCCAAAAATACATTCACGGCACATATGAAGCAGGCATGAAGTGAGAACTCCAGGAGAATAAAGCGTGCCCGTATTTGTGTATTCTCTGCTATGTTATGCATAAATAATGTTTTATATGTGTGCATTCACTCAAGCACCCGCTCGCCGCGTGTTTGTGTGCAGTCTTGCGTGAGCCAATACGGGCTGATGTGTATGTGTTTGTAAGCATGCATGTGCCCACTGCTCCGTGTGTGCGTTTTATAACCGTGTATGAGGTCAGTGTTAAGCACGGGAACTAGACAAGGACACAGGGATCCCACGATCCCCTGCAGGCCCCCTTGACGCGCTCGACATCTGCCTCTCTGGCTAATGCCTGCAATCGACTGAGCAACCTCCAAACAGCATCCAAGCAACATCTGAACAATGTCCCAGCTGAACTCTCCTTAGGGGCTGAAGTCTGCGCTCACCTCACCTGCCACTCAAATGGATTGTGCTCTGTTTCACTAACGGGATAAACACCCCGCACGCTACAGGACGGAACGAAACGCAAAAAGGAAAAATGTTCAGCCTCAGAGAAACGAGGTGCACGGTGAGACCAAAGCAAGAGGATGATGAACTTGAGATTAACTTTGGCCATGCACACACTGCAGCTAAATTTGGTTGTCAGTTCACATTAGTACTCAATCCTGTTCAGTACACACAGTTTAGTCATTTACGGGAGTGGTGAGCGCATTGTACAATGAACTGGCTGCTGAAAAATTCAGGTAGTGGCAACTGCATTTACTGAAATTCTGCACGGTGTGTACTGAACTGAACTGACAAAGTAGTGTAAGGGTGTATTTAAACATGCGTTAGAGCTGTGTCTCTCTTCTGTATGAATGGGGCAAGAAATCACATGGAACAAGGTATATCTTGGCTCGTTCTTGTTGCCAGATCTTGCTCTAAAAATATAAAATAAAAACTAGCCCATAACAAACGAATAGGAACACGCCCCCTTTTTTTTTGCTTACCGTTTTCGAAGCCATTCAGCCGATCTCTGGATCTGGCGGTAACACTTTTAGCTGCATCTTAGCATAGATTATTGAATCTAAAGAGTTTCGATACGTTTCATATTGAAAACTTGACTCTTCTATAGTTATGTTGTGTACTAAAACCGACATAAAATGAAATTATGCTATTTTTATTATTGCATCTACAAGTTATTTGTTTGTTCTGAGATGCTGAAATATGCTTGAGTAGACCTCTAAAACAAAGGTGTGAAGAGAACATCCAAACAGAGACTCAAGCTAAATCTTACATAATTTTAAAGACTTGCCAGTATACACCTCATTTTTAATATAGCCTTATTTTGCAACTTGAATGTTTGGGGCCTGCGGTGTCATTCATTTCCGGTTTATTACTGCAAATTGGTATTTGCTATCATATTTACTAGTACATTATAATAATCATAAACGCACTTATTTGTACACTCTTAGAAATAAAGGTACAAAAGCTGTCACTGAGGCGATACCTTTTCAAAAAGGTACACGTTTGTACCTAAAGGGTCCATTTTGGTACCTTAAAGGTATATATTGGTACTTAAAGTGTACATATTTCAACCTAATAGGTACAAAAGTGTACCTTTCGAAATGGTACTGCCCCAGTGACAACTTTTGGACCTTTTTTTCTGAGAGTGTAAGGCAAATAGTCTTACCATTTACTGCATTTTTGAAAGTCTTCTAGTTTATTATAGTGGCTAATGAATCAGAGGTCTTGCATTTTTGTCGCTACTTAAGCTAATTTTCAGTATGATTTTATATATCTTTATCTGTCTCATATTAAGCAGTAAAATATTTTCAACATTAATAATAATAATAATAATAATAATAATAAGAATAAGAATCATAATTGAAATCAGCATATTAGAATGATTCTGAAGAATTATACAACACTGATGACTGGAGTATATGATGTAGAAAATTACATTTTTCATTACAGGAATAAATAGCATTTTAAAAATAGCATTATTCCAAGCTTTTGACAGCAATAGAGAAGAGAATATTACTTAATATTGCTTTCTTTATTCATCACGTTCACAATCGTGCGTCTGAATATCAACCTGGATCGCATGATAGAGTTCGGTTTTCTAAAGATGCTTTATGCACAAATGCACCAACACGGCTTTCACTGGCTGCGTCAATGCTTCCTTAAAAAGCCTTCACCTCCACAACAACGGCAAGCAGATGAGTTCTTTAAATGTTACCCTTCATCAGCCGATGCTCATTTCTGACCGCCTGACCTCGATCGCCTCCTCTGCACTCCTCTCTGATGGAACCTGTTATGATGTCCAGAGAGATTACAGCTCTGCACCATTCACATAAACTCTAGTCAATAAATGAATCCCTGCTGCTTATAATTCGATGTGATGATTCATTATTTTTCCCTAAGCTCATCTGAAGTGGATGCACCTTCAGCTATCAGTTCTGATGATATCGAAAACGGCCTCTCTTGCTGTTATTATGGGTCACTCATAAACGCTGCCGCAAGCGTGCAAGCAAATAAACCAGATGTGGTAAACGTCCCTGTCATTAGTGCGATGGCAATAACAGAAGATTGCTGCAAAGAATAGAAGTGTTTTCTTGATGGGCGGATGTTTGCGCATTGCTACACACACGGACTAACATTTTCTGGGTCATTTGAGAGTTTTTTGTATTTAATCACAAATAATCGAGTTTATTGACATTTGCTCAGAAAATAGAGAATCCTATAGTTCATAAAGATTAGATTTTAGTAACCCAGTGATGCTGGTGGTTTTCTTACCAAATGTCATGCTTTTACAAGAGACTATTAAAACTCCTTTAGCAGAGGAATTTCTATAAAATGGAGATACACTTGCTATAGAAATTATGGAAGACTGTTTCTGAGACTTTTCAGAATTGTCACACTTCTGAGTGTATATCTCAAAAGTCATTTTTTTCCCCTACAAATTACATTGTTATTAATGTTACTTTAAAAAATGCTATTCAGTATTTTTTTTGCGTTCATAAGAAATGGTTATTGACATTTTCATTTGATAATTCTTCATTAGTTTTAGATACCAAATTATTTTATGCATACACGTTTGCTTGGTCATTCATGTGCAAAATATATTTATATCACAATCACAATTTTTTCCTTAGAATTTTGAGTTTACATTTCTGAACTCAGATTAAGATGACAGAAAAATTAATTGTGACTTTTGATCACAATTTTGACTTGTTTTCCCCTCACAGATCTGGGATGCTTTTTCTCAGTTTTTTCCCATAAATAAATCCTGGAATAGTGATTTTCTTTCCTCCCCTCGGCACAAATAAATATTAAAAAGGTAAACATGACTTTTAAGCTCAGAATTCAGACTTATTGAATTGCAAGTTTATATCTCTGACAGGATTGTGATATAAAAAAAAAGTCTGAATTCTGAGCTTGTTATTAAATGTTACCTTTTTAATTAGATTTTATATTTTGATTTCGTGAGAAACAGACCAGTTGGCTTTATTACCATTTTCATTTGATAATTCAAACAGGTTTTACATACCTAATTATTTAACACAAATACAACTTTGCTTGGTCATTCGTGTGCTAAATGCTCCCAACGCCACTCGAAATCCTCAATCTCCTGAAAGCCATTTAAAACAGGACAAGACCTCCAGTGCGTACTCAGCTTCCTGTTTTAAAAGAAAACACTTCAACACAAGAAACACTCTTGCATGACATTGCAGGACTGTCGCGCAACCTTTAAAGTTTCAAATCGCATTAAGTCTCTTTCCGCTAAAAGCGCATTCAGAAACACAGACTGGGACGTACTGTACAAGAATGTGTCAATGTAAATGAGGAGATGCAACGTTAGTCATGGCAAAGAACTTCCTTTGTTTCCCATTAGCGGTCTCCACGAAGTTTCCCATCTCTAATGCATCATCTGTTTGTAAAGTTCACCACAGCTTTTAGCTCTTCGGGGAATCAGGCAACTTTAAATCAAACGACTCCTCTAAAGTCAGTTGGAATCGGAGGAGTTCGATGACGCTAGTTGTACAACCTACGATGACTAACGACTTAAATCGCTCAATAAATCTACCTGTGACGTTAATGTCTTCTCTCCTCATGACTTCTCACAGAAGGTACTTCATCATTGCACCGTAACAGTCTCCCATACGCACTCCGAGCCGTTATAATTGTGAAATTAGCTTTGTGATTATGCCGTCGGTGCACCCGAGGCGTGTCGTGGAACCGCGGAGCTGAGGGTTCTGTCGGGAATACATTACTCCCACAGTGCTCTCAGCTATGGAAGTTTGAAGGTGCAAATTTTATTTCAGATTGCATTGTGATGACAAGCAGAGATGTCTTTGGTGATAGGAAGTGCAGGAGAACTTTTAAAAAACAGTAATGAAATTGATGCAATGAAAACTGACTTTGTTTGGCATTAAAAACCATTGGACATCAAACAGTGACCAATTATAATACCAAAATTGTTATTAGTACCGAAACTCTTATCAACACTGCATTTATTTGAAAAAAATGTATAAAAAGAGCAATATCGTGAAATAAAACAAAAATCTATATTAACTGTTTTATATTTTAATACATTTTCAAATGTAATTCATTCTTGTGATGAAAAGCTGAATTTTCAGCATCAATCTCTCCACTCTTTAGTGTCACATGATCCTTAAGAAATTATTCTAATATGCTGATTTGCTTCGTAATAAACTTTTCTTCCTTTTTATTAATGTTGAAAAAAAAATTCTTATATTATTATATTTTAATATTTAGTTAATATTTTTATCAATATATTTATTATTTTCACATCAACAATATGCAGTCAGTAACAAGTATTTATTTAATATCACACTTCACTCTTTTACATTCCTATATTATATTCCTATATTATATATTATATTATATTATATTATATTATATTATATTATATTAAGATATTATATCTAAAAAATAATCGACGACAGGCTGTAGAATTATTAGACAAATACTGCACACTCAAAGTGATGCAACACATTTTAGAATGTTCTTCAGCCAATCAGATTTAAGCATTCAATTAGCCCATAGTATAGTATATTATATTGTTTGCAAAGGAACAACTGTCATGTTTTCGGACATTGCTTTTGGGTAAAATCTAATTATGTCCAGGTCTATCATATCCAAAATTCCAGTCATCTTTTCCAGTCTTCTCTACTATAGTCAGAAAAGGAAGAAAAAGACAAAGTGCTCAGATTTCTGTCAGGGATGGAGACGTGCAGAGCAACCCATCTCTTTTCTCATAACAGCCAGACCACGATCCCAGGAGAAAAGTTCTCATAAGTGTATCTGGTGTGACATCAAGGCATTATTTTAGGGCTTGAGGTATGCCACAAGTTGCAGTATGAATGAGAAGCCGGCGGGTTTGCAGTAAAAAGATTAGTAGTGAGTATTTATGACAGTACTTCTGGGGCAAGTTGAGCACCTACGCACACAAACGCATGACACACACCATACACAAGAGACCGTAGTACGGTCGAGCAGAACATGACACACCACAGAAATATGTCACATCCGTGCTGTGGATGAGACGGATTGAATCATTTATCTGCCAAATGAGAAGAGGGAGACTGGGAGGAGAGAGGGGATGGAGAGAAGATAGATGTCAGATGTGTGTGTGTAGGAAAGAAAATATAGAGTGGAGAAGCGGTTGGGTGACACTGAGGCAAATTTCTGTCAGCGATGGAGGAAAAAAGGAGCTGTGGAGGATGTCAGGTTTGGTACCTTGTCTTCGCATGACGTGTTTGGAGTCCATCAGATCAGATCTGAGCGCTGACAGACTCTTTTCAGCGGATGAACACGGACTACACAAACTTTCTATACCTGGTTTACTGAAGAAACAGGATTATGGACTGGGTCTGTCAGGGGGTGCCAAAATCGTCTGTCCAGGGGCCTTGGAGGGCATGATATGTGTGTCACCATGATATACAAAATTACTCACACACACACACACACACACACACACACACACACACACACACACACACACACACACACAAACAGATACTGACTATAGTCAGATTATCTGCTTGATTTATGGCAAGGAACATTGTTTTTTTTTATATTAATCATATTGACTAATGCTTTTACAGAAAATATACATTTTCTTTTTATGAACATCAAAGTTGGATTATATTACTATTATCACGCAAATAAAGCTTTTACAGAAAATCTGAATTTCATTTTATGAATATTAAAGTGGGAAAATTATTTTAACTTAAAATGTTTAATTTAATTTTTTTTAAGGTTCAGCGAAAATAGCATTATTTCTTGATAAAGACCCACTTACACTTTACCCAAAATGCTGCCCTCATCTACACAAGTGTCTAGTAAAGTGATTTATGCTGCACAACTCTTTTTTTTTTTTTTTTTTTGCTGTTTTTTTCCCCCTATAATATCTCCATTACCAAACCACGCACGCATTGAGTTCTTGCCTTTCTGAAGGATTAGTTTCCTCTCCAAGCGTTGATTGATTTGCCGGAGCACAACAAAACTCTTTTTCTGCCATTACGGTAACAGAAATAATTTAACAAGCCAACAATCTCAGAAGCAATTCCAGCATCTATCAGCTGGGGCGTGTTTTTTCAAGAGCGTGTTTCAATCATAGCAAAGTACACAATCTAGTTTTCTCTACAGTGTTCCTAGTCTGTGTATTATATTCCTTGCAAATGAACCTTTTGCAGCACCTGCCAACCGGTGGGCAACCCTGTTATTTACTTACCAAAGCCAGTTTTGCTCTGTGGTGAAAGTAATCTCAGATTCAGCAGGCAGAGAATGATCAAGAAAGACATTGATGCTGTAGAGTTTACAGGCCTCTTGCTCCTGCTGTGAATGCCACTTTGAGTGGAGTGAAAGGTAAGCGACGTGCAAAGGGTGTCCCTGTCTGCCATAGCTTTCTGGACAGAGCAGGTTGGAAAGACATTGATTAAAACTTGGCAACACATTCAAATCCATCAGCCCCTGACAAGTTAAATCCAATTTTCATCCTCTCCATGTCTGTCACTATTGCTTTCCGTTAAGTTGGACATATAAACATTGAGAGGTTGTCTACTCACTGGAAAGGTTGTAGGCTAAAATAATCACTGCATAGAAGTGTCTATCCATCCAGAAAAGGCATGAAGATCAATTTACATGTTTGATTGATCATAAAAAGCCCTATGAATGGCTTAAAAGGGCCATTTCATTGCACGGTTGACTTTTTTATTTGGAACAGGAGGTAATATCTAATGGTTGGAATACATTACATGGATTTTGCCCCAAATTACAGCCTGGACACTAGCTGCTGAAAGTCAGAGCCAGTCTGCGGGTTCGAGTTGACAGATTTCATAGTTTTCCAGAATCCAGTTTTGTAGCTTCAGACTTAAATTCGTCAAGTTGGAGAATATCAAACATGACTTTATCTGAAAAGTTGTAGTTTATTCTAGCCTTTAAAGAGTTAGTTCACCCCAAAATGAAGTATCTGTTCATAATAAAACAGGTTTTTTTGACAATCATTTTTAATTTTGTTTTACTTATGTCAGGTGTGCAAATTACTGACATATATATTCAGTCGTGTTTTTGTTCGAAGGACTTCACTAAATGTGCATTAGTGCCTTTAATATAGGCATTTGCTTCATAGTGCTTTTAACCTGTTACCTGTCAGTTCCACTATAGGCCTTAAATTTCTTTTCCAACATAAATTGTTATAAATTTGGAATGCTTTAGAGCAGAGACCTAAGGTTGGTCTCTTTTTAAAGAGAAAACGTATTGGCAGATTATTGTAGAGGTGAAAAAAGTTATGAAGTTTGTGAAAATATAAAAATATTTATATTTATATTAGTAACCATATAAGGGCGGTTCCATCACCATATATGCTTTAAGTGATCTGAAACATGTTTTTCCATACTTTTCTCAATGTTTATGATTATACATTATATTCTGAAGTAATAAGGGTAGTATGGCAGTATTTGATTTCAATTCAACCTCTAAAAACACACAATACTTCACATTGCTTCAAAAATTGAGAACCTATTAAACCTATAAAAAAAATAGAAATAGAAATAGAATGAAAAGTTATCTTTTGAACACTTGACATGAACATGAATGGAGATTCTATATATGATTCTATATACGTTTCATTATTTTAAAGTAAAGGTCAGAGCTCACTCACTGATGCTAATTTGTGCTCTTCATACAAATTAATAACTTACAGCTGTTCTGTAAAATATATATAAAAAACAGATATGAAAACTAGATGGATTGCTGTAGGATCACACTAAGATATTACTGTTTAGACATGTAATGGCAGGTGGGCCCACCGGTGGGCCAGTGACAGTTAACAGGTTTTAATATAGACATTTCTTCAGACCTAATCATAATTTCTAGCAATTTTCCACTAAAGTGAAAATGAGAGGTGCTAAAAATGGTTAAATACAGGTATCTGCAAAAAGTTAAATTTTAACTTTTTTTGGATTACACTAACATTTGGAGTAAACAAAAATGGACTACCGATTTTACTGGGTCTTACTTTTCTTGCTTGTTTGGAATAAAATAATTCAATATACTATGCAGACTCAACCACATCTTTCTCTCTCTCCAGTCCACCCACACTATTTTACTAAACTAAATTGCAAAAAATGACTCGTCATTGTTCCCTAATGCACTGAACTCTGGAATGAAGCATCATGCTACACGGCACTGCGCAGGCGGTGCAGCATAAAACCAAAACATAGACTGATCTTGTGTGCATCTACACACATCAAGTTATGCAACACTGAAGACATATAATTTAGAGAATAATCACTATAGTATGAACATTAGATATTCTTTGCAAATTAATAAACGGGAAAAATACCTTTTTGCCACAAGTTTCATTGGGAGACCAAGTAGTTTGTGGCAGTTGAAGTACGAGGTAAGAGTCTTTGCAAATGCATTGTTCAAAATGTGAGTATGATGTATCTCTGCATGTTAATGTTACATTTTACTTCCAACATTTATTTGGTTTATCCATACATGCTTATTCAATGAACGAAAACTGGCTGTTACATTTTGTGCTAACATTTTCAGAACATAGGAATAGAGAACTTTGAATAAAGCAGGTCCTTTGCTGGTTTATGCTTAAATCAAAACATGCCTAACCAGCATATGCAGTTTTTCGTTTTATTTCCAAAATTAGAAAAATCCAGAGCCAAAATATTGCATTACAACTCAACATTCAGCAACTGTGAACGCAAAGTTTAAAAGCACCAGGTCTGCATCCATCTTCAGCAATATAGATAAAACTGTAAAACATGAGTCAGGCTTTCAAACGGTTGTTGGCTTGAAAGGAGATACGCAAACACACACTGTGAAGAAGACGCAACTAGAGTGTGTGTGTTCTCGCTTCACAGATGCCGTTCTGTTCTCCACTCTTCATGGCTGAGCAAATAATTAACGAGAAACAGGATGAGTTTTGCTTTTCGTGACACGCACAAACACATTCAACTCCTCCCCTCTTAACACGACCTAGATTTGAAGAGCTCATCTGGACAATTTGCATGCAAATGATGCGTCATTTTTCTTCTGATATTTATTACTTATCTTTGCATTTGCAAGTCTGTATTAAGTATCCCAGTGTGGAGTGAAAAATTACGCGAGCTGAAGCAAGAATGATTATTCTGAGAGGCTGTGAAACTTCTTAACGTGACTTTGTTATTGTTATTATATAGACTTTTTTCTTGTTAGTTATTGACGAGGTTTTGCATAATTTCTAATTAAATGAGTTAGGAAGCTAGGATGCTTGATGACTTTGAAACTTTGTAATAGACTTTATTCTGGGAAGCGCCCTTTGACAAGAATGAAAAGGAGGCTGTGAGGGACTGATAAAGTGCGGTCAGTGGATTGTTCTGTTGTTTAAGAGCCGATTGTTCCGATGATGAAACTTTAAATAGACAATAACGCCATTAAATTTTGACATTTGCGAGTTGTAATTATTACATAATCTAAAAATTACAGTGCAAACCATAAAAGTCTATTAATATGGCATCTTACTTAAATTACATCTTACCATTTTATTTTAAACCACACCCAGAAAAAAACAAGCATATGCAGGTTAAGTATGTTTTGAATCTGGGATGCTGGTTTGAGCTGGTTTAAGATGGTCCTTTGCTGGTTTAATCTGGCCATGTACTGGTCAAGGACCAGCATAAACCAGCAAGAGACCAGCCACGGACCAGAATGTGTTGGTTTTTTCAAAAGGGCAACCGCCTCACACTTAAATCCTCATTTAATAGCTAAGGTATTTTATGCTTTGTTAGCATACAGTGCATTAATCCTAATTTCGCAGTGGCCTTAAAATTTAACTAGATACAACAGCACTTAGCACTGACCTTTACATCTCAAAACCTTGTTAAAGATGTTGCCTTTATTTGAAACTTCAATCAGATCTCTCAGGTGCTAAAAATAGACCAGCATTCGCCTCGGCAATTAAACCGCTACTTGAGCTAATCAGCCTAGCTGAAACAACTGGAAAAGCCCAATTAATTGAGCTTGTGAAATTCTAATCGTAGTTTTATTCTAGTGGCGTTAAAGCCAAGTAAACTGCCACACATTCATTTGGCTTTATTTTCATTAGATTGCTTGATAGAGCAGCGACAGAAACAGTAGCCCTTCCGTTTCACTTAGCTTTCCATTAAATCAACAAATTAAAATGGCAGAGTGCTGATCAGTCAAGCCGTTGGTTTCGCTACGAAACTGGTTAAATGGAACTTTAATGTGGTCTTTTAAACAAGCAGTAGCAAAACCACTAATTTGCTCACAGCTAATGGGCAAAAAGTATTCTGTTGATCGGTCATGGAGATCCATCTCACATTCGCTCAATCCCCAAAAGCATTCTATAACAAATCTAGCCAAGCCGAAAGAAAAAAGACACAAGGAAGGCAATCATTTATTTGAAGTGCAGTGCATTCGCCAGAAAGGCCACAGATAGCGGCGACAGCTACACAAAAACATTTGAGAGCCTTTTAAAGGCAGACGGGTGGATCTGTTATGCTGCTGACATCTTAACCGTCAGGCATCTATCACATCCGTGGAAATGACTCTCCTATTTGTGAGCACCAGCTGACGCACAAAGACAACAATCTGTTTAGCGTGGCACTTGCTGGGTGTACGGCGGGCCGCCGCTGTGCTCGTTCGGTGGAGTAATGAGGAAGAGTTTGCGGTTATTTGTGAGTGACGGTTCTCACTTTGTCATAGTGCTGTATGAAAGAGGTGGAAAATAGTCTGCATGGAAAAACCGAGACAGAAAATCTGTAGAGAAATTACTTGACAAATCAAACTGTCACTTTGTTCAAACAATAGTTCAATACATTCGATCATGTGACTTTTGATGAAAACAAATGTGGCAGAACCATTATAATTTTTTTTATATTATTTTCTATAGTTATATTATATGTTTATTCTATAATTTTTGAAACAGATATGTGACCCTGGACAACAAAAATAGTAATAATGATCATTTTTCTTTGAATTTGGGATTTATACATAATCTGAAAGCTGAATACATAATCTAAGTTTGAAGGCTAAGACAATATTTAGCTAAAATTAAACTATTTAAAAAACAAAAATGGACTACCGATTTTACTGGGTCTTACTTTTCTTGCTTGTTTGGAATAAAATAATTCAATATACTATGCAGACTCAACCACATCTTTCTCTCTCTCCAGTCCACCCACACTATTTTACTAAACTAAATTGCAAAAAATGACTCGTCCAATGACTCGTCCAAGGGTGCCAAAAAATGACTTTAAATGACTTGACTTCTGTAAATGAAGTTCTTAGAAATGCATATTACTTATCAAAAATAATGTTTTTATGCATTTATAGTAAAAAATTTACAAAGTATGCTCATTGTGACCCATACAATGTATTTTTGGCTATTGCTACAAATATATCCATGCTATTGGTCTTGTGGTCCAGGGTCACATATATACCCAGGATCTCTTCTCAGGTCTATAGCTCTCCTACTCCATCAGGTATTGAAGCTATCCCCCTCTCTGTCTCGAGTCTATGAACTCATTCACCCGATATGCAGGAGTTCTGTTAATATCCAATGGTGGCACTGGTTCTGGAGCAGCTTGTCCGGCGTCAGCAATCAGTTGGACTGGTTTGAGGAGGGACACATGGAAAGAGGGAGAGATACAATATATACCATAGTGGAAGCTCCAACTGGTAAATGACTTTATTTATTTTCTTGATAATCTTGAAATCTTCCTGCTGGACAGACACAACTGCATGCCCTCGTAGATAACCAGACCCGTTGTCCTGGTTGGTATGGTGGATGTGGGTGACAATGTCTGTCAGTCTGGAATTCCTGAGTTCATACAGCCCACTGGAGACAAACATGAGCACTGTCCAACACCCTCTCACTACATCAGATCCAGTCATGTGTCTAAAATGACGCACTAAAAGAGGTGAGGCCTGTGGAGAAAGGAGTAAGTGAATTTTGAGCATATTCTACCCAGGGCAGAAATTCTGACCATGTTGTTCTTGGCTGCAGTAGGTGCATAGAGTCTCTTAATTTAGACATTTCACTTTACCACTGATATCCTGATGTGAGACTGACATTTATGTATAGTTGTTAATAGAAGGTCCTCCCTCCAAACCTGGAATGTGAATTGTGAATCATCTTTGGGGAGGCCATAGACTCTGAAAACATGTTAAAGGGCTTGTGCAGTCTATATGGTAGTGGGAAGACTCCTTAGAGAAATGAGACAACAGGACTATGATGACGAGAATAGTGTGAATTCATTGAAGGGAGATATGCCTTTGACGGATTTGACATAGTTTGAAGTTTCTGTAGTCATAGCTGGCCACCAAAAGGGTTTGGGTTTGGATAAGATGGGTTGAGAAATGCCAGGATGACCTGCACTGATGGAAGTGCAGACCCACTGCATGACTTGTTAAAAAGGCTTTGAGGAATGTATTGTTTACCAGGGGGACAGTGAGCAGTTTGCGGATCACGTTGTTCTTGCAGAACTTCTTCTATTATGTTTCAGGATACTGGGGCCAGGATAAACGAATGGGGGATCAGGAGTGCCGTGTTCCACGGTGAGGTCATATCGTCTGGAGAGGGCATCAGCTTTACAGTTTTTACTGTGAAAAATTACCGTGAACTGAAACCGGGTGAAGAATAGTGCCCATCGAGCTTGATGTGGATTCAGATGTTTGGCACTTTTAATGTACTCTAAATTCTTATGATATGTGATAACTTGGAAAGGACACATGGCTTCTTCTAGCCAATGACACCATTCCTCAATGGTTGCTTTCATCAATAGAATTTTTTTATTTCCCACATCATAATTACGTTCCGTGGTTAATCATAAATCAATTAAAAAATTAAAACTTGTATATTATATTCATTCACTACACACTGATTGATATGAAATGATTTTTTACTTTTAATTTTGAGGATTAGATCTGACAACTATTGAAAATCCCAAATTCAGTATCTTAGAAAGAAAGGGTTTTTAGAAATCTTGGCCAACTGAAAAGTGTGAACATGGAAAGTATGAGAATATACAGCACTTTTATGAGAGCCCAGGTTGCTCTGATAGTGGCCTTCAGCTCTTCTGCATTGTTGAGTCTGGCATATCGCATCTTCCTCTTCACAATACCCCATAATTTTTTTATGGGGTTAAGGTCAATTAAGAACAGGTACTAGTAGCTTTGGAACTGTGTGCAGGTGCCAAGTCCTGTTGGAAAATAAAATCTGCATCTCCATATGGCTGTGTTGACCTCAGAAAACAAAGCGGACCAACACCAGCAGATGATATGGCAACCCAAACCATCATTGACTCTGGAAACTTTCTTCCTCCAGACTCTGAGACCCTGATTTCCAAAGTAAAGGTAAAATTTACTTTCGTCAGAGAACCTAACTTTGGACCACTCAACAGCAGTCCAGTCCTTTTTGTCTTTTGTCAACAGATGCTTCTGATGCTGTCTGTTGTTCAAGAGTGGCTTGACACAAGGTATGCAACAGCTGAAACCCATATCTTACATACATCTGTGCGTAGTGGTTCTTGAAACAATGACTCTAGCTGCAGTCCACTCTTTGTGAATCTCCTTCACATTTTTGAATGGGTTTTGTTTCCATGGGTTATCCCTATTGCTTGTACACTTTTTCCTTCCCTTCGCCTATCTATTAATGTGCTTGGACATAGAGCTCTGTGAACAGCCAGCCTCTTTTGCAATGAGCTTTAGTGTCTTGCCCTCCTTGTGCAAGGTGCCAGTGGTTGTCTTTTCGACAATTGTCAAGTCAGCAGTCTTCCCCATGATTGTGTAGCCTACAGAACTAGACTGAGAGACCATTTAAAGGCCTTTGCAGGTGTTTTGAGTTAATTAGTTCATTAGAGTGTGGCACCAGGTGTCTTCAGTATTAAACCTTTTTTCGCAATATTACATTTTTCTGAGATACAGTGTCAGGGGTGTGGTTAGCAGGAGAGCGCACAACGAGCATAAGGGTAAATAAAATGTTTTAATCTACTCAGAGATGAAATAAACAATATAAATACAGACAGGCACACAGGCAGATAGGACAAAATCACATGCACATAAAGACGAGATCGGACCAACAGAACTGAAACCACAGAACTTAAATACACCAGGTAAATCACTAAATTAACCACACATGGCTGAAGACAATAAAGACAATTAACTAAAGTGGGTTAAACGGAACACATGGCACACGACAAAAACAATAACAAAGTCCAAAGATGTGACATACAGAAATTTGAAATATATCAGTCTGTGTGTAATGAATGAATATAATAAACAAGTTTAACTTTTTGAATAGAATTAGTTTTTTGATGATATTCTAATTATGTGACCAGCAACTGTATCAAAAGGTCAAGTTTGGTGTAAATGGTAGCTTTTCGTAGTTGTTCTAATGTGATTGGAACTAAGGGAAGGAGGTACGGAAACTTAACAGTTATATTGTTAAGGCCCCTGTTGTAAATGCAAGTTCTTCTTCCAGGAAGAAGAATCCTGCCACTGCAGTGGAAGTTGAGGGGCGAGACATGGTGGTAGCTGGGGGAAATTAATGACTCTTTGACTTTTGGGCTTTCAGTGCTGGTTGTTAGACATGGTTGGGGTTTAGTTTGGAAGCAGTAATTTAATGTTGACCACTGAGTTAGCTGACCGTCATGCCAGCAAATATTCGTTGTGGGCTGACAACCAGCGATGTCCCAGGACAATTTTTAGGAGATTCAATGACATACAAGTTAAAGGATTCTTGATGAAGTTCTCCAATTTGAAGAATGAGGGTTTGGTGTAATTCCATTGCCAATGAGGCTGTCATCAATGGCCTTGATCTTGGTGGGTGGAATGCAGGGTCGCGTGGGGATTTGGTACTTGATGAGATTGTTAATCAAATTCAGGGTCCCCTAAATCTATTATCGCTGTCAAATTAAGATACAGGGCATCAGTTCTTAGAGTAATAGGGATAGTGAATGTTTTTTTATTGAGAATTCAGAAATTTTTAATATTTACCCAGGGAGTTTTGCTGTGGCTTGTGCAAGCATCCTAGACTGAGATTACCTGTTTCTCCACAGTAATAACACAAACGTTATTGACTGCACCTCTCTCTTTCCTCATCAGGGGGTTCGAGAGGAAGTAATCTGCATGGGTTCTTCGTGAGTGTGGTTTTCGATGACTGGAACTCTGGAATTACTTTGATTTCCTTTGCTGCTCTTACGTTTAGATGCTTTCCTCATTAGATTGTTGATCTTGATGCTCCCTCTCCCTTACAAGCGAGTTCATTCCGGAGTTCGGTGTTAAGATTGCAGTAAAACATGGCTTTTAATGCTACATTGTTTCAGCCACTCTGTGCATCAAGCGTTCTGAACTCAATAGCATATTCGGCAGCTGTGCGGTTACCTTGAGTGATGTCGATGATTTGTGTTGAAATATCTTGACCCCCAGCAGGACATTCAAACACGTCATGAAGCTGTTGGAGGAAATAATCCACTGAATATCTTAGTCCCTCACAGCTGCAGCCCAGTCGATGATCATGGGAAAGGCACACTTATTTTCATCCGATTCAAACTTCTCCCCTTGATTATCAAAATATAGCTGTATTTGACGAATTACGGATATTATGTGTTAAATGTTTGTTTAGTTGGAGTTTGAATAGTTGTTCCAGTCCAGTGATGTTATAAAAAACTCTTTTACTGTGTTTTTGATTAAGTAAATCTTATGTTTGAAAAATGACTTAGTGCTTGACTTGACTTCACTTGACAAATGATTATTTACAAGCTTTAAGTTGTTAAATTTGGAATGTGACCTGGCTCTTGAGAGTCTCAAATCTCATCTTTAACTCCCTCCTCATGGTGACATTTAAAAAATGTCGCAAGTGAGAATCATATGAAGTCTCTAGTGTGAGTGAACCAAAGCCACACTGCAATAACAGAGGCAGCTTCTGTTCCTTCTCAAGGGTGAAGAAAATCTCCACAAGCACAGTTACATAATTGCTTTTTTTGACCTTTACGACCTTGTGAAATACATGACAATCACACTCCTCCTAAAGAAGGACAGAAGATCTTGAATTCCTCAATGCCAGCAGCACATTTGCTAGTAAGATTTGATTCTTATAATGTGATCCTCACAGGCTTCTAACAGAGTCTCAGTCAACAAGTTCAAACACTAGTTTAGCATTAGCTGACTTTGGCAAGAAAAACGGGAAAATTAAGATTCTGTTTATGGAATTTTTGTAGACGGGGAGTCATATTATAACTCTGTAGTTTTAAACATCCATTGACAGATTTAGCAACAGTGTACATTTGGCCTTTAACATTCCAGTTTACAGTGTAGGCGTACCGATGAACTATGCGAAAATGATTTTGTTTAGACTTAAATAACCTGTAAATTAAAGTACCATAATAAAGTGCACTAATCCTTGGTGTTGTTAGACAGGGGCTGTCATTCACTGTCATTGGGCCCTTCCTCTGCTGACTGATGAAGGATAACGACCTCTTCCTCTTTCTCTTCGGCCATTTTTAGAACTCCATTTAAGGGTTATTCTTTAATCAGTCAGAATGAACCGTCTGGAAAATAGCGGCCTGTCAGAAATGAGACCTCATCTGGATTCCCCTGCCCTCAATTTCATGTGTGATGCCAGGTCATGTATGAAAAACCCAGGATGCCTTGTTCTGCAATCTGGTTTGACAACCAATACAACAGGTTGGGCTTTGAAAATACTAGTTTTAAAATCCCATAAAAGGGGTGAGCAAAAGGTGAATCTGACAAAACGAAACAAATGTCTCAGGCATATTTCAGCCCAAATCAAAAGGAAACAATGAAATAACTTTTGCATGAAATTTTTTTATAGATGACCCAAAACAGCCTGGTTAGAAACTGTCTTTAAAATATATTCCTTTGTGTTCGGTAGAACAAAGTACTTTATACAGATTTGGAACTACCTGAGGGTGAGTAAATGATGACAGAATTTTCATTTTTGGTGAACTGTTCCTTTAAGTAAATGTAACTAATTACTCTATTTGAAAATCTTTTCGGATACTTTGTAGTTTAATTGAGTATCAAAGGCATTACACTTTACTCACTACATTCAAAATACATTATATTTTGCATGGCACCTCATGTTTCTGCAACAGTTTATTTATGCTACAAAAGATGTCATATCACCAACTACAGGGCAGTGAAAGTACTGTATCTTGCACATTTTATCATTACCCAAACTTGTCAACAAGGTTACTTTCCGTGAATGTGAGATGAGGACATGACTTCAGCTGGCAATGAGGCCCAAACCAGACTTTGACACCCACACCCACCCACCCACACACACACACACACACACACACACAAAAAACAATATACAAATCAGCTCTTCCTTGTTTTTGATGTGTATTCTGTGCCTTGTATTGGACTTCCTGTCTCCTGTAGTGTTTGTAGCCAGTTTGTATCTGATCTTGTTCAGCTTGTATCCTCATGTATATATACAGCCCTAGTGTTTCTTTAGTTCTTTGTGAAATGTTGAATGTAACGGTAGTCTTTTAATCTATCAATCTGTTCTTTGTTCCCTGTGGTTTCTGGCTTATTGCTTGTTCTACATTTTCATGAAATATCTTCACATAGATCCTTGCCTCTGCCTGTTTTCCCCAGCTTCCCCAGGCACAACATTACAGTTTTTTACTAGCATGTCTCCTTGACTAGTGCATCTTTGAGCTTATATTTAGTATAAGTAAAAGAATTTTAAGTACTGTTAAAATCAGATACTCTAATAATAAAGGTGTTTTTGAATTGGTGGTTTGTAACTTGTAGTGGAGTAATTTTCACTGTAAGGTATCTGTACTTTTATTCAAGTACGGTTTTCAGGTACTCTTTACACCACTGGAAAGGGCATTTTAAAGTGCCCATATATTATACTCTTTCCAGTATTACCTTTAATGCAGTGTGTAATGTAGCTGCATGTGAATGTAAACGGTCTGCAAAGTTGTAAATCCAAAAGTGCATGATAAAGTTATTGTTTCCCAAAATAAAGAATTGACTTTTATAAAGCCTAAATACATATTTTAATGCATATTAAATGCATATTTTGAAAAAACTAAAGCGTTTTTCACCTTGCATAGATATAAAGCTCCCAAAACAATATTAGGAGCCTTAAAATGACATTAAAACAGGGATAAAAAAGTACCAAGAAACCACTGGGGGGATTATAGATCATAGATTAGATATGCACATACACTTCCAAAAACATTTATGTTCAAACAACTTGTAAAGTATTTTTTCTTTCATCTGATGAGCACTTTAAAATGTTAAAGTGAAATAATTGAACAAACAGAGTCCATAAATAAGAATTTATATATATATATATTTGCATTTATGGTAATGATCATTTTACTCACAAATAATTCAAAAGTTGTATTGCAAAGCAAAAAAAAAAACATCATCATGATTGTAAATATATGTAAATCATTACTTTTACTATTTTAATATGACCTGGACAACCTTCTTTTGACAGATTTCATATTTTTTTATGCTGTGCTCTAGACAGAGGCTGCGCACTTTATTAACTGAGGTCAAGACAAAGGTACTAAATAAATAAATAAACTGAGACTCAAACCATTCCTGACCTAATTGAGGCACCAGAAATCGTTGGTCATTAACTTCCTGCCCTCAGTGTCTTGCTAATGGAATTGTCTCATGGATTTGACAGTGGACCTCAGATCCTCGGAGTGGATGAGAGTTAAGCTGCAGTGCAGAGAGAAGCCTCCTCCGCTAAAATCAATCTGAATGGGGACTTAGCTGAAGTATTGCGTGTCACGCTCATAGTATTTTGTTCCCCTGACCCAGCTGAAAAGTCTTGGAGGGAAATCCCTATCTGATGATATAATTCCATGACCCGTGTCCTGATCTTTTCTTGCAAAAAAATGAAAATCTGCTAAAATTTAGTCACCTTCAGGCCATACAAGATATAAATGAGTTTCTTCATCAGAGCATATTTTATTATGGATCATCACCTAGAATTCTGACCAGAAGTCTCAAATGCATTAATATGCATTAATAATAGATTTGCTTCCCAGAAACATGCAGCTTTAAACTTCATGAAACATTAATTAATGGACTGGAGTCGTGTAGGTTACTTGTGGAATATTATGGTGTTTTTCATTCTGATGGCACCCATTCACTGCAGAGGATCAATTGGTGAGCAAGTTATGTAAACTCAAAGGAATAAACTCATCTACATGTTGGATGGCCTGAGCTTGAGTAAATGTTCAGAAGATTTTTATTTATGAGTGAACTATTCCTTTCCGGTTCCTAAGTTGCTTGGATAAAAGGATAGCGATACTAGCAATAAACAAAAAGGGGAAAAAACAGTAACACTTTAGAATGAGGAAGACTTATTCACTATTAACTTTTCCCTCAATAAATTCCAATATTGCTGCTTATTAATAATTTTTAAGGTACTTCAGGTACGATTGTTAAATTTAGGGATGCAGAATAAGGTCTTGTAGAATAAGGCATTAATGTGTGCTTCATTTGTACTAATAAATGGCTAATATTCTATTAATATGCACACTTAAGAGATCCTAAAATAAAGTGTTACAGTGGCAAATTACAGCAAAACAATGTGTTTAAGCATGCATTTGACCATCCTGGATACTGGAAAAACACCTGGAAGAGATATAAACAAAAGAATCAGACGTTAATATATTTGTTCTAGTTCTTTATTTAGCAAGAAGCTGCTGAAAGAGTAAGTAGAATGATGTTTGAAAGAGAAAGTACCAATATTTAGAAATCGAGTCCCAGCACTTAAAGGACTTAAGCGGTTCAGTTGTTGGTTGTGTGCCTAAATTCACATTTACATTATAGGAAACAACATATTCATTATACAGAATGATAACAGACATTAGTGAGAACTTAGCTGGTCTTGGTGATTCATTTCATAAAAGGATACAACTCACATTTTCCATTAAAAGAATAGTTCACCCAGAGTGAATATACAGTCACTTACTCACCCTCATGTTGTTCCAAATCCGTATGCTGGTATTTTTTTCTGAAGTGCGTGAAAAGAAGACTTTCTGAAAGGTCCTCGTGTAGTTTCATAGCAATCATGTCTGTAAACCTTCCAAAAGCACACAAAAATACCAACATAATAACAGCATACGCATTTAGAGCACCATGTAAAAGAGATCACATTTTTAAATAATAATGCCGTCATTAAAAGCTTATAAGTTGTAACACCTATGAAGAAAAATCACCTATTATATTCAGACATTCTGTTCACAACATCCCATCTGAGAACATGAACCGCCGGCACATGAATGTTTCATTCAGATGTATTTGCATCGTCTTTCAGAAGGACAATGACAGAGAACTATACATTCTGTGTGTGGAAAGCTCTTTTCCATGCCAGGAAGTTTACATGTCACCACGTCTTTTTTTTTTTTATTGCTCAAACAGTTTCTGCATAACAAAGATGCAACCATCATTTAATACAATCAAAGCAATGTGAAATTTAAAGCAGAGCTTCAAAACCATATGATAATCACACAGAAAAAAAAGATTCAATATGTTAGCGTCGAGAAATAAAGAGAATAAATGAACACGTATACATTTCAATAAATATACTGTTAAATCAATTTTAGCTAAAAATATTGAAAAACATATTGACGCTTTGATATGAACTCTAAACATTAGAAAATATTTTTTTATAATGATGAACAAATTAACAATAATAAATAGTAATAAATAAGTGTAACAACAATGTATACCATTCCGAAACACTTTGATCATTTTCTATAGAGCCATAAAGGCTGCAGCATGCTTAAAATGAACATCATACATCTTTCCCTTAAAATGAATAACTTAAAAGCCTGCCTGAAATCTCTGCAATGCAGTTTTTTTCTGTGTATAAAACTGTACAAACAGACAACATAAAACAGGCTCATGGTAAATCACACACAAGTGTATAACAACACCTACATGAACAAATATTCCTTACATATATACAAAAAAAAAAGTTGTCTACTCTGTGACAGGCAATTGAAATTTGCAGAATTCAGTCAGTTACATTTATATGATGCATCATATTTTGCAACACACTGAATTTTAGGAATATTTAGCTTTGTTTTAGAGGGTAAACGATTGTAGTAAACATGCAGTAGTTGAAGCACTTCGGTCTTTTGGTCCAAAAAAATAATTGTCTGTAAGAGTTCAATTACAGGAAAGCACAGTGGCAAAAGAAGAAAACTACTGAACATGAAATCTCCATGATTATAATTTTTTAACATGTTCACTAATTTCCTTAGCTCCAGCATGAAAGATGAAGTGTGTCATTTCTGCATCATTAGCGGCACCAAACAGATTGTTTCCAAACACTCCCTGTCTGCCATTGGTTGGAAAACAAATAGCCCCGCCCATATCCGGCTGCTTAAAGTTCTTAAAGTGCCACAATGCCACAGTGTTTTCACTCTTTAAGAAGGCAACATCCAGATGTCTTATAATGGGGTTTTCACATTAAACCTGGACAAGGAGGAAGTATTTGAACATCAAAAATGATGCACTTCATCTTTGATGAAAGGATGTGAGGAAAGCTCAACTTGCTGTTTTTATAGCGGGGTCATTAAAATGCAATTTAAAAATAATAAAGAAAAACTATGCCTAGAAAATAGTTTTTAAGTTCACTCTGCAGTGAATGGGTACCATCATGGAATGAGAGTCCAAACAGCTGATTAAAACGTCACAGTAATAATCCATAAATTGATATCCATAAATAATAATCAAATCATTTTTAATATTTGGGTTAGCCGTTTCTTTTAAGCCTAAATAATATGTATTCCTAATCTTTCATCATTGACTTTGATCAAAATTTGCTTTCAGCTCTAGCCTTGGTGGCTGACATCAGATAGTCTTGTTTTTAAGTAAAACTGAATACTGTAAATTCCCAATGGGTTAGCTCAAACCTCAGCTTGCGTTTTGTTGCTGTTGTTGAGTAATTTCACTCAAAAATAGGACATGATGGAAATAATATGGCATGCAATAGTGGTTTCTTCTTCACTTCAAAGTTCAGGTTGAATGAGCTTTCCATACAACCCTGATGCATGCTGCTGCATTAGAGACCTTTATAAAGGGATGTAGTCAAAATCTGACAGTAAACAAATCTTCCAAAATGCTGCTAAAAGGAACATTCCTGGTTCAATAGAACAAAATAAAAAAAAATCACAGACGGTAAAGATACAGCAAAGTGTGTAAACGGTTGATCTCATATGTTTTTGTTTTTTTTTGTGTATGGGCCCAGCACAAAATATCAGACCATCTGCACAAAAGAGCTTGGTCTTATAAAGAAAATATATTTATAGGCTACTCAAAAACAAGCACCATCACAAAAAGATTGAACTTTTACATCAAATAAATAAATAAATAAATAAATAAATAAATAAATCACTATAATTTGCTAGTCTATATCACAGATAGAGGTCCAAAGTCAGATTCTCACAGAGCGAAACACAAACATAACACGTCATTTTCATTTTCACTACGTACATATTTACAAAGGCAAATGTCATTTCAAAAGCACTGCTGAAAAAGCTGTAGAAAAGAGCGACGAGAGATAGAGAGAGAGATAGAAAGGCATCTTGCAACAATCCACGACACGTCTGTGTGGAGCAGATGGGATAGAGCATCGGAGCGTGATTATATTCAGTCCCTGGGTGGTTTTGGCCTAGTCTTTAGTCCTGCTTAGTGGAACCCGTTGCAACCCTGGATACCGTCTAATAAGAGGGCATCATGTCTTTGATCACGGGTTCTCTGTTCAAATACGTCGCCCAGTAAACCAGGTTGAATGTCCCGAAGAGAACCGGGAACATGATGCGGGACATGCGGTCAATTTTACTCACGCTGTTGAAGGTTTTCTTCGCCTCGGCCGGTTTCCCATCGGCTTTGGCCTTTCCCTGTTCGGCTACGCTTCCCTTGGCAATGGTGGGCAGGACGGTGTCCTTGGTGATGTTGGGGGCGTAGTTCGCCACGGCGACGGCATAGGCGTTGTTCTTCTTGATGACTGAAGCTTTTTCCTTTTTCTGTAGGGAAAGTGAGAGTCACATTTTAAAAAGAAATTCACTTTTCAGTCCTGTTTGAGGTGCTTAATGCGATTCTGTTGATGGTTTAGTTGCGAAAGTGAGTGAGAACCATATTTTATTAACACTTTATAAGGAAGTTGTGAAGTTAACAGCTGCAATAAAAACTTGTTTTTGCTTAATTGTTTAATTTAAGAGTCATATGGTGCGATTTAAAGTTTTCCTTTATCTTTGGATTGTTGGTGCATTGATAAGATCCCTAAAGTTGCAAAGGCTAAAGTCTTAAAATCAAATAAACATGTTATGACTTGTCCACAACTCCTTTAAACAGCTTGTTTAAACACTGTTTTCTACGTCACAGAGTGGGTTTTACAATTTTTAAAATTTTACATCTGTAATCACAAATCTGTGCAGAATAAATAATAAATAAATAAAAATTGGGTGTTACACACCAGAATAAAACTACATTAAAAGCAAGTTTGCTAAAATAATGATTAATATCTATGTACTGTATGCTCTTGGTTAACATTCTCTAATAGCCTGTACAGTTTAAGTGATTAAAAGAATAAGTTTGGCTGCCATCCACGCTGACAGATTTCGATCTGAACAAGACTATTCCAGCCTCAAATATGGATGTCAATCCCAAACACTGTGGGGATGCGGCCCATGTGTGCTATACATCATCCACTTGCCAGAGAAAACCACACAAGTTGTAAAACATGAGCGGTATTATGATGAGGAGTTGATTGGACAACTGGAGATGTCGAGGATGAGCAGACTCATGATGAAGAACGGGAGGAAGATTCATGATTCAATAAGTTCTTGTCATAACAGCAGCAGAAAAATTCAGCTGTGCCGGCAACACTCACACGCAGAGATATAACAAGATCCCACGCACAACAAACAATCATTAATAACAACTTTTTCTCTCCATTAACGTGCACATGCTCACACACACACACACACATAAAAAGAGACATATGCAATTCACACAGATAAGCCTGGTTATATAGACTAATATGTTAAAATTATATATTACACAGCAAAAATATAGTAAAAAGCTAAAACTAAATGTGTGTGTATGCGTTTTTACTATTTTCTTTGTATATATCTACTTTTTTATTTTACAATTTTCATATAGATTCTTATTCAGTCTAACATTACGATTCATTATTCACATGTCGTGTCTGATTGGTTTATTTATTTTATCAGCAGCCAATGAGCTTGCTGCTCAGTATTCAACTACTCGGCTAATGCATGCTGCAGCAGTTGTAGTGTGTTTCAAAAACCCTCCATCTTCCCAAGCTCCAACTGTATAGATCTATTTTGGAGAATTTAATGTGTTGTATACGGGAGGTTATTCCACATATGTTAAATGCATCCTGGTCACATAAAAATATGTACCTCCTCTGTGCACTTTTTGTGCAACAACTGTTTTTACCTACCTGAATGCATGTTTTCCCCACAGATTCAAAGATAAATGTCCACTGAGTGGCGCTAAAACACAGGTTCAATAGGTGAACCATGGCACATTTTTATTATGTTGATATAGACTGTCACTAAAAGTTAATGCTCTGTCATGTTGGAAATATGCCCTACACCAAATCCAACCCTAAACCTACACGATAGTGTTAACAAACACAAAACTGATATAAAAATGCAATTGTTGATGCATCCGTACCATTTCAACTTCCCTTTACACAGAGGTTTTGTTGAACAGTAGTTACACACATATATCCAGCTTCATATCTGTGTAAAGATAATGCTCAAAAGCATTGTTTTTCCCAGCATATTAATTTTTTCATAACATTAGTCATAACACTCATAACATGATATTCTTCAAGTAACTGTGTTAAAATTATGCTTTATTAATTGAAAAATAATTTTACTGCCTCTAGTGTTCACTTCTTTTGAAAACTGCAGTGATGTGTATTTGTTGGTACATATTTTGTGGCTTGCAAAAAATTTCCCCAGTGCACGTTTATGCCATGAGACCAGGTATGTTAAATGTGCAGCCAGCAGTGTAGCAGATCTATTCTTCCAAGAGCAAACACACTATAATTTCCATGTATATCACCATGCTAAACTCTCAAAGAATTTCAGGCTAAACACCCAAAGAATTGTCATGACAGAAATAAGTTCCCCCCTCCACAAACATCCTGTTCGTGAAATTAAAGTGGTTTGTAAATGCCATTTCATGTTGACTTTAAAAGGAAGAGGTCCTGCCCCGAGTGATACAAGATGATGCAGCAGTAAAGCAGAACTGACTCTCGCAGGTGTTTTGATGGCAAATGCACTGAGTGTTCAGTATGTTTCTCCAGCTGGGTTATCGGCACATGCCTGCAGGCCCTGCTCTCATTCCCGGTGCTTCAAAACGCCACAGACAGACCTCCACCTCCACCTTCCCCCTCATCCCAAGAGCAGCACCTCTCCCTGATGCGCTGATGAATGCGCTGCTGGAAGCAACGCTGTGGTAATTAAAGAGACTGACAGGAACTAGTAATGCATCAGTCTAAACGCAGGATGGTTACTAAGAGAGGGGCCCTTAATACACTGTCAGCTCAAACACCACTGAAATTCTGCACTTAAACAATGTGTGATCACTGGAAATGAGTCTGACAGTTGCTGCTTGGATACCTTGAATAAAATCACTGAAGATCTCTTAAAGGTTCTGGTTGGGCTGAGATTCAGATTAGAGGGCAATACAAAGTTTGATAGCATCGAAAACCATGTCTTGTGTGTGTAGCTGTGCATGTTAAAATGAACACTGACAACGTGAGCATATTGTCAAACAGCCTTCGGTGAAACAAATGAAATGACACTTTAAAATCCCACAGAGCCTATTTCATGCTTAAATAATTTATTTATATGCTGTTTTAGAAAATTTATGTGGCAGATCCTGAGCAATCAAGTCAGACACTATGTGTACATGTGAAGTCAGTTTTCTGTTTAATAAAATAAGCCAGAAATTAAAAGCAAAAGATTTTGTTTGATATATATATATATATATATATATATATATATATATATATATATATATATATATATATATATATATATATATAAAAATAAGTAAATACACACATATATGAATGGGATTACAGTAATGAGAACAAGATCTGTTTGCATTGCAAAGAGTAAAGGGCTTGATTTTCTTCTAATTAAACATTTTTGCATAAAAACATGACTTTATCTTAAAAGTTTAGCAAATGTTCACTGTAGTGGCACCAAATCTATTAGAAACCCAGAAATGAACATCTACTCTCTGTGACTGTGACAGAACAAGACAGTGCAAAAATCTGCATAAACATGCCAATTCTACAGGCTGTCATTTCTGATTGGCTGACTGACCTTTAGTGGGAAGAATGTGATTTGTGGAGATTTGAAGTCTCATGAATAAGCAATGATCTTGTGCTACGGAGTCTGGCTAGGGGAAGGAAGAGACCCTATGAAACCTATATTAATCAATCCCAGATAACGAGAATAGGATTTCAGATTTGATTCTGTGGATTCTGACAGATGGAAAAGAAGTCTGTCAGTAAGACTGGGTGACGGTAAATTTCAGGGTTGACCTCACTGCATTACAATAATTCTTTGCAGAGCACTAAAATCTCAATAGTCATTAAAATCATTTGACTGGAAAATAGCATATAATGCAGTCTTAATTTTAACCGACTGTGCTGTCATAAATCTTGTCTGCTAATAAATGTCCAGTGCTGGTCTTGGATCATCTTTCTCTCATTATTGGTTTATAAATGAGTTAAAAAACTCTTTAAGGCTTGAGTATTAAATTTTGGAGCATAACTTTTCCCATACAGTTTGCATTTTGAACATGAATTTCAAACATGACATTTCACACCATAACTGCACTGTAAACCACATCTACAAAATCAGATATATTTTTGACCTCTGCAGTAAGCACGCTAGAACACCCTAGCAACATCTAGAACATATTAGCGACACACAGAGTATGTTAACAACCTCAAAGTAACATCTAAACATCATTAGTAATCCCATAGCAACACACAGAACATGTTAACTACCACACTGTAACACTGCAACACCTAGATCCTTCATAGCAACACATTGAACTAATTAGCAGCTCATTAGCACCTAGAACATGTTAGATACCACAAAGAAATGCCCTAGAAACAACTGGAACATCCATAGCAACACCTAGAATTCATTAGCTATCCCATAGCAACACATATAACACATTAGAAACCACATAGAAATGCCCTAACAACACATAGAACTCATTAGAACACCCACAGCAACACATAGAATTCATTAGCAATTCCATAGCAAAACAGAACATGTTACAAACCACATAGCAACGCCCTTGCAAAATCTAGAACTCGTTAGAACACCCATAGCAACACATAGAATTCATTAGCACTTCCCTAGCAACACAGAACAGGTTAAAAACCACATAGCAATGCCTTAGCAACACCTAGAACACATTAGCAGCTATATAGGAATGCTTCCAACAAAACCTAGAACATGTGAGCAACCACAGGCAAACACCCCATACATTTTCACTTAAAAAAACATACAAATGACACTTTCTTCTGTAATCAATCAGTCCAGAGTTTCTGCATGAATAATCACTAATGAATCTGTACTAATTGGATTTAGATGAACCATCAGTGTAATCTGAGTCTGTGTAGTTTCCCCTGGCTCAAATGAGCAGGATATGAGTGAAGTCTGCAGAGCTCCATGATAAGATCATAATGGACTAATCTGTGGTTATCTCATCCTGACCTGCAGCAGAAGTACGTAAAGCCGCATGCATCATAGACGGCGCATGATTCTATCAGCATGGCTTTACAGTCAGGATATCAGTGAACCGCTGGAGAAGAAATTACTTTACAGATAAATACGCAATGAAGTGAGATCTTTTAGCTGTTGTTCAGCATATGAAATCAAGTCAAGTCACCTTTATTTAAAAAGAGCTTTTAACAAGATAGATTGTGCCAAAGCACCCCCAAATCAACCCCTATTTACAGTATTAAAAAGGCAAACCATAATGAGACCCAATTTTTATTTAAAGGTCTTTTTCTTGCTAAAAAATGCTAAATTGCTAAATTCACATTAACCTGAAGTGCTCTTAAATTCGCATCAGTCACTTTATTTTTTTCGAGACGTCACATCACTCAAAAATTTACCGCACTGTCACCACGTCTATCAGTCGGTTCCATACTCCACCCACCCGAACAACACAAAGCATGCTGGGACATGATTAATGATAATTACCTTGTCATTAACCACGCTCTTGCCATCCCAAGCCCAGCCGCGCTTGGTGAAGTAGTTGACTGTGGCGAACTCAATCAGGGCGGAGAAGACAAAGGCGTAACACACTGCGATGAACCAGTCCATGGCTGTGGCATAGGCGACTTTCGGCAAGGAGTTGCGGGCGCTGATACTCAAAGTGGTCATAGTCAGTACAGTAGTCACACCTGAGAGGAAAACAAACAACAACACAGAGAAAATTACCATGATGAGCTAATGCAGAGTTCCCAAAAACATTCTACATCTGCCACTGGTTGTGAAATGCAAAATAAAACACCTTTTTAAACTAGTCAAAACTACTAAAAAAATTGCTATTGGTTGCAAAATACAGATAAACATTGCATAAATGAAACAATAAATAAGACAAACCAATTAAATTAAACAGACCTTTATACATCAACCAACCCAATCTCATGGCAATTCGTATATATTTTACGAAGTGGCTAATTCCTACAAATTCATAAGACTATTTAAAAGTTGTGCGGATTTTACATAGTGGCAAATTCAAATTAGTCGGATAGCATTATAAACAACCTGTGTGTCATAAGAGAAAGCGTTTTAACATCACAAAAATGACATCACCTTCAATAACTCTGAAAGACTAAACATCTCTTAAGCTTGAGTCTGTAGGGACCCTGCTGTTATATCTTCAGCGCACCACATTTTTTCCCCCAGTCTTGAGGCTTCTAATCATCCAAAAACACGACAACCCTTTGGCCTCTAAACGCTTGAATTGCTCTCATTCTTCTCCATTTCTGTCCCTTTCTAAGAACTCCGCTGTGTTTACTGAAATGAAAGTATTTTTAGAAAGTGCCTTGCGAATTACAAGGAAGGGCTTGAATAATTCTGTTTTTGAGGGAAATAATACAAGTAGATGACAGCCTTGTTCAGTCGTGGGACCGGGGAGACAATAACCTTAATGAGAATCTTCCGGCATTTTTGGTTTGCAGCGCTCTGAACGCTCTCAGCTGAGACTCGGTGGCATCGTAAAGGGATTCTGGAGAGGAACCTGTGCGTTCCTGACTCCTGCCTGATCCAGGTCTGCAATGACAGATCGGCCTGACAGACGGCAAGCTTGGGGACTCCGATCGCGACCATGCACGTAAACAAATGCCTCCAATTAATTTCCATCGTCGTCAAACTCTTCAGTATTCAATCCCAGGTGGGACGAGCATGACAGCAGTTTGAAACGGGCTGCCAACCAGAGAAGAGCAGATAGGGAGCGTAGGATGGATCACCTTCCCCTGACTGTCAGATACCTTCAGCCATAATGCAGATATCCATCCAGTGACAAAGCAGTCAATGCATCAGTCAGAAATGCTGCAGTGAAAGGCAAAACAGATCAATATAATCTCACACAGCGGATGCATTTCAGCTGACCATCTCAAATGTAATTACAAATCGTAGGAAGTGCATTAGCTCAATCTGCAAATATCATAGAGAACACATTTACACAGGAAGTGGAGAGAAATTTACCCATCAGTCCTTGTGAACCACCTCACTAGCCTTACTTCTCAAAATATGCCTGAAGTAAATGGTTACTAGGCAAAAAAGTGCACCATTTATGTGATTATAATGTTATTATTATAATGTTAATGTTATGATTTTTCATTCGAATTTCAATTTACAATAAAAATACACACACTATTTACACACTAACTACTAATCGGTTGATTGTTTTTATATTAAACATTAAAATATTTTTAAATATTACAATTTTACAGTAAGAAAGCACACATAAAGAAATTAGTCCTAATCAAATGTGCTAGCTTAAAAAAAAATTATAACTGTAAATGAACTGTAACAAATTAAAATTAAATTAAAAAATGAATACAATTTTTACACCTGCTGTGAATGAATCAGAATTTCCGAATATATTAAATCACATTTGACATTAATTAACATTAATGATTAAATCTAGGGAAATAAATAAATTATTCTAATTGAGTCTGTTAGATTCAAGTGCAACAATTATGTGATTATAACTGTAATAAATAAAAAATAATAAGTGCAATTTGACAACAAAATTGCTGAATTTTTTTAAATATTAAATTACTTCTGTCATTAATTCTAGTAAAATAATAAATAAATAAATAAATAAATGTTAGTCAGGTAGATTATGCTGTAATTTATTGAATATGGAGTCTATTAAAACACTGGGAGCAGTGAGGGCTGCGCAGGAACCCTGATTGCCTGGGTAGCAGGTGATTTGCTTGCTGAAGAGTTCAAATCTTTAATCATCTCATTCGAAGAGACGCGGTCAGACTCTAGACTGCAGGATGGAGAAGTATCAGTTTTGGCATGGAGAGAAATGTAATGGAACACACTTCAGCACTTCAGGGAGATGAAACGAACAAACTCCAAACCGCCTGAAACGGCTTCAAATGCCTCTGTTGGCACATTTCAAAAAAGCAAAACACCATCTGAAAAATCCTTCACACTAAATTTAGGTTATGAAATGGCACGGTGGCCGGCAGAATGGCTGAATTCTGTGTAATTATTTTTCAGCTTCCATCAAGTATCATTACTGACCGAGCTGCAAATAAACCCAGCTGAACCCCTAAAAAACTTACTACATTACTCCAAATCTGTTCTGATGAAGAAACAAATTAATTTACATCTTGCATGGCTTGACAGTGATCAACTTCTAGGTAAACTATTCTTTTAAATGCTTTCAATTATTTAAAGCCTTTGATCGCATTTTCACGCACAAAAAATTATCATTATTCTTTGATTATTTCACACGCGTCTCTCCAAACCCATATGACTTTCTTTCTTTTGTGAAGCACAAAAGATGATGTTAGGCAGAATGGCTGCTTATTTCCATTCAACAAAAAAAGTTAATGAGTATAAACGTGCTGTCAATCTCCAAAATGAACAAAAACATTACTACTCAATTAGTCCACATGACTCATGCCTTCTAAAGTTATATGGTAGCTTTATTTAGCATTTATTTAAACCTGTCACTACGCGATCAATCACGACATGAAAAACCGAGGCATTTGGCATCACTGTCGTCAAACCTGGTGCAATGTGTTTTTTTAGAAATCGTGTTTGAAATGAACGTGTTTGAAGATTTGCGAGTTGTCGCTGATGGCAAGATTTTCCGCAAACGGCTTCGTAATTTTGGTGTGCTCCTTTCACGAAGCTATTGCATCACATTAGAGGACTAGAGAATGTACCGCATGAGTCATACGGACCGATTTTATGGTGATTTTTTTGTTATTTTCAGAGCTCGAAAGCCCCAGTCTTCATTATAAAAAGCACTCTGGGCATTCCAGCTATATAACTGCTTTTGTAAAGGAAACCCATACTGGTTCGCGGGTGAGCAAAATCAACGCAATTTTCAATTTCAGCTGGACTAATCCTTTAATTCTTTACTAATGCAACAAACTGAAAAACACATGGCCGAGCTGTGTACATACAAGCGTCATAATAAAGTATACATTAGATAACGCTCCAGAGCTATTTAGCCTGGAGCAGGTTTTCAATTATGTAGCTCTCGACCGCCTTCATGCTTATCTGAGCTCCATTTTAATGATATTCTCTCTATTTCAACTTTAATAACTCAACACCTCATAAAACTCTAATAAGCAATCCACAACAAGTCAGAGCTTTTTTACAAATTCATCTGATGCTCTACAATTAATACACTGACATTTCAGGGTTATTATTGGACAAGGCGAGATCTCTTTTGGGAGCACTAACTCTTTTTTTGCCTGATGGCACGTTGTTTAAAAGGCTCATATAATAGTTGGATAGTGCGAGAAAGATAAGAGACAGAAAGAGTGACTGGGACAGCTGAAGAACTGCCGGAGGACTCCAGGGACAGGCAGAGAATAAAGACACAGGCAAAAAGAGAGAGACGGGCGGTAGGGGTAGAAAGACATCTGAACCTATGCCAGGAGGGCTCATCTTCTCAACGTTACCTGCTTAGCAACACAGAGCTCAGGGAATCTCCACAGTAACCAAATTGTTCCGTACCTGAGCTCCTTAAATCCTCACAGAAATGCTCAGAAAGGACCGGCTTCCCCGCTAAAGTCTCTAATCTAGGGCAGAGGGCCCTGGAGCCAGGGGCTCCCAGGGCTCCTTGTGCATTTTATGGCTTGAAGGTCACCTCTTCTTCTACAATAGTGTTTCTCAGTCATGATCCTGGAGCACGGCGACATTTTGGATGTTTTTATACCTAAAATAGCCAATTTAGGTCATAGAGACTCTATTAGTGAACTAGAATCAGGTGTACTGCTATATTGGAAAACATGCTCCAGTTTTTCTTCCACCAAAAAGTCATTTCAGGACTATTTTTCATTGTCTTTTTAGAGAAATACTAGCCTGTTTATCCTACTCTATATGTAAATATCTATTGGTTAGCAAATTTATTACAGTTTCCCCATGCATTTCTACACAACTTAGTAATGAATAGGTAACTGGATTTTCTTCTGTACCATAAATATTTCTCAGTTAATTTCTTCAGTGACATAAATTATTATTATATATAGACATGCACTACATACAGCACATATATCTATTGTTAGAATTGTCCATTTTAATCTACGAGCAAACCTTCACCTCTTTATTCAGCTCAGCGTGACCTTAGTCCTCCATTAATCTGTCACAGTAAATTAATTTATGCAGATTTTCTGCATCAGTTCGGCTGGAGGCCACCAGTGCGTCATAAAATCCTGCAGAAGTCATAAAATCAGTTTGGCAACAGTGACAATATGTTTTAATTGTAATCAACCATTATATTCAAACTTCAACATGTAACATGGTAAACACACTCAAAACGATTACAGTCCATTTATAATATTAAAACACCTAACGTTTGAATTTTAAGCAACGATACACATAAAAAATAGACTTTGAACCAAAAAAGTGCATATATGAAAGCCTGTAAAACTAAAGCAAAACCACTAAAGTTTTTTTTAAGTTGTCAAAATCAATTTTGCTCTCAACTGTGTTATTACCTTTGTCTTTGCAATACTAATATTGTGTCATATTTTACTTCTTTGAAATAGCGTCCAAAGTGTGAAATATTTCGTAACCCCAGATTTATATTAATGGTTAAGTTCGAGATTCACTTAGAAAATTAAACTCACCAAAAACAGTCCGGGCTGGAACAGACTCTCGGTTGAGCCAGAAGGACACCTGGGACAGGATGACGGTCATGATGCACGGCAGGTATGTCTGAATCACAAAATAACCGATCTTCCTCTTCAGGTGGAAGTGGGCCGTCATAACAGTGTATTCACCTGTGAGGACAAAAGAGAGGTCATGGGGAACAGTCCAAATTAAGAATAAAAACTGGCTTTAAGTAAATAAAGCCAACTAGCAGTTCAGTTTTGGGATCAAAACGCGAAACATGGTTTAAATCTGAATATTAATGCTACAATGTGCAAGTAATATGAGCAATTCAAATACATACAATACATACAAGCAGTTTCTTATAAAGGTTAATGAATGTCACATGACTTTTACAATGAAGGAAGCAATATTATTGATAGAGCATTTAAGTTACTTTTTTAGGATATATAATATATATAAAAAACATTTTATGGATTTTTAGCAAGCAGTTTTACTTTATAAGACATTAATAAATGTAATGGAGTGGTGTGAATTATTTGTTCTCACTGATTAAACTCTCATTCTGACGGCACCCATTTACTGTAGAGGACCCATTAATGCAATGCTCAGTTTCTCCAAATCTGTTCTGATGAAGAGACAAACTACAAAGTCTATGACCTAACAGAAAGTAAAATTTAGGAAACTTAAATTTTAGGTTAATTCAAAGAAATCGAATAGAAATCCTTTCAAGGTATTTAAGTGCTTTAGTTTACGTTTTGGATCTACATGAAGAGCGTTAAAGAATAAAAAAACCAAAAAAAAATGAGGATCAAAGTCTCAATGAATCATGATACATTGCAAATACACAACAGCTAAATAATTCCTTTGTCGGGTCAACAAATTATATAATATTAATGGAATAATGCAAAACACAGTTTCATGATCTGTAAGAAATATTTATGGCTGACGAAATTTCCCAGTTCACCCGCCGTCAGAAAGTGCTGACAAAAATCTAATTTAGGATCCTGATGGGAGATCATAAGTAAAGAGCGCGAAAAATGGGACCAGGTGAAGAAGCGGCGCTCTGTAAATAGAACATCAAAGAGCAGGATTATGAAACGCATATTGCGACCGAGGATATTCTGAAAGAGCTGATGTCACAAAGCAGGGGAGGGAAAGATAAATGTAATTATAAGCCGGGAGCTCTTTGAGGAATGCCACAATTACACCTCATCTCACGAAGCCCTGGATGAAAAGATCAGGTCAGTTTGTTACCGAGCAAAATGGCATAAAGAGAGAAAATCTCCTCGACATCATCATGAGGTTTTTAACCTCATTATCACAGAGCATTATCCCAACCGCTCGAAGAGACACAGAATCGTGGCAAGCCGCCTGGAAATGGAGAATCTCTACCGGCAAGCGGCCCACAAAACAGAAAGAGAGTGAGAGAGGGAAAGCATAACACGAAAGATGGAGGAAGACATTGGTTGCCCATGGCAACAGAAGAGAGAAATCTATCTGACGCCTTTGGATCTTGGTGGAGGATGCCGCGCTGGTGCCACTTGGCAAAGGGGGGGATCTCCTCGTCCTTTCTGCAGAAGAAGCACAGACGGATTTTAGCCAGCTCTAATCCTGTAAAACCCACTCTTCCTTTTCTTGTTCGAGTGCTCACAGCACCCTCTCGGAGTTTGTTTCCTCTTTTCACAAGCGTCGGTTAGCTCAGCACGGAGCCACGGTGGGGAAAATAAGCACAGATGAGGCTGAGCCACGTCTGATTTAATTTAATTAACAGCAGTCCACTAGAGAAACGGCATGATGAAATGTAAATGTGCGTAGAGAGAGACACAGGAAAGAAGGTGAGAGTTCAGGCCTGTACGTGTATGAGAATGTGTCTCTGCCGAAGATAAAGATAAGTATTTTAGAGACTGTGGGGAAAGAATAGATATCTCTACTGCTGCAGGATTTGGCAGGATTTTAAAGCATCATACGCTCACTCTTGACATGAAGACTGGTCCAAATGGTAAGCAGAAAACTAAAACTGAACCAAAGCTGAAAGTTAAATTTTAAATTAAATAGTGACGTTTAAAACAGAAAAAAAAAAATCATAAATGCAAACATAAAATTCACAGATCACAAAATTTAAATGAAAAAGCACAATATTATAATATTAGATTTAATAAACTAATATAAAAATAACTCTAAATAAATCTAAATAATAGTAAAAACTAAATAAAAATTAATACTAAAATAAATTAGATAATGAAACAAAACAAAACTGAAATGGACTGAAATAAGTTCAAGAACTAAAAAAATAAAACTGAATAAAACAAACTAAAACTAATTATTAATAGATACAATTTAATTTTATATTTGATTAATCTAATAGAAAATAAAAAAATAAAAAGAACCTAAATAAATATTAAAAACTAGTAAAAGGGCTAAATATTAACATTAATGCTAAAATAAATAATACAATACAATTTATAATAATACAGTAAAATGAGTCTGATCCTACACATGCAAACACAAAAGCATTGCAAAAATCACACCTAAATAAAAATGGTTTAATACAAATAACTAAATAAATTAAAATAAATATTACATGAATTTGAAAATGTAAAAAACAATAAAAAAAAACCCAATAAACAAATTGTAAAATGTAAACCAATTAAAAAAATAATAATAAATGGGATTTTTCCTTTGAAGGCAGTATATATTGAGGAAGCTCATTAGGTTTTGTAACTAAACTGTGTTAGTGTGTGTCCGAGCTGCAGTCTGTGCACCGTGAAGATGTTAATTAAAGCGTGAAGATGACGATCGGTCACAGGAGGTCACAGGAGATGCCGTGATTCCAGAAAAAACACGGGCTCCGTTCCAAACCCCAGTGAGCCGCTCTGCTGTCTACTATTTACATAAGCAGATGCTTTTTAAGACAGCTTCATAATCGAAATCAAACCCCCACGAGAAGCTGAAATAAAATGCTCTACAAATCCGGTAAATCCATTAATACTTAAATATAACGGTTCCTGTAATGGCATTGACGGCTCCATGAAGAACCTTTAATACCCATGAAAGTGAATATTTGAGAATATAAAGAGAAAAAAGTTGGGCGTGTGCATGATGCCTAAAAATGTTGTCTAGATAGACAGCTCCTTATGGTTTGGAACGGAGCTAATATATTACAGCAACACTACGCTTGACAGAAAGATTCTCATTAAGAAGCCTGACCTCACCCTGACCTCAAGACCTAAAAGCCAGCACAGTAATAACAAGAGAATGACACTCGGTTTTTTTTCCATTTAATGAAGACAAAGAAACGGCCCTCTGAGTCTGTTTAAAAAGGTGAGTGACGCAGCAATAAAACATCTGTTGAAAACTGTTATTAAACACAATGTTTTCAACAGTATGCAATTAATTATACTGAAAAAAAATCTTACTCATATCTTTTTAAATCCTAAATCAAGAAACATTTACACAAAGTTTTGTTTTCTGAAAAAATGTATCAAAATTAAGTCAGTTAACATAAATATCTGTCAGTGGGGTAAGAGAACTTTATCATTTTTTTCTTGTTTCAAGCCTAAACACACTTAATTTTTTTTAGAAATAAAATGTGTACTTTCTTCTCAAGTAGATGTATCTTGATATAAGAGTGTTTAGATATTTGCAAGACAAAAATAGTACATAAAAGGTAATATTTAGCATTTTTTCATGAAAAAATGCTAATTATTATACTAACAATTTCAGTGAGTATAGTTTTTTGGGCAATAATAAGCTGCTAAGTAGACTAGACTTTAAGTTGAGAGCCAGAAGTCTGATCTTACACATAAACACAAAAGCATTGCAAATGATGACAGATCTACAGCGCTAATTACCGCTAGCGAGCTCGTGTCGCTCTCTCTCGCCACAACCGTGACGCTGATCATCATAGTGATGCTGCCTGGGATCCAGATGTCTCATCTTCTAAGCACAATGTCACTGACAGTATCTAACATCATTTGATCTTTCCCCTTCTCTCTCTCAGTCTCTCGTTTTCCATCTTTTCGCAGGGGAAACCCAGACACTTTGATGAAACCATCGCCATCAAGCAATGTTCGCCAGTAATGATCTCACAAAAACACACAGATCTCAGCATGTGAACATCACGATGGACAGAAAAGATCAACAAACCGAAAGAGGGCTGAATCTGTGATTAAAGCAGTAGTTCACCAAAACAACCAAAAGGGTCATAAACTCACCCTCATGTTGTTTCAAATGTCTGTGTCATTTTGTACATTCAATGGCATTTTTCCATTAGGGTTTCTATAGACATTAGGGTGAGTGAATAATAACAGGTTTATCATTTTTGGGTGAACTAGAACTTTAACACTTGCAAGTTAATACTGTGGAAAGTTCAAGGGCATAAAGGAAAGTTACATAACATAACATAACATAACATAACATAACATAACATAACATAACATAATTAATGGGACCATTAAAGCATTAGTTTATCCAAAAATGTACTGACTTCATTGTATGGGCTAAAACAACACATAATTTTGAATTGAGGTCAGTGTTTTCATTTTGGACAAACTATTCCTTCAAGATCAGCTGCATTGTGACATTATTTTCATGATAATTAAGCACATTTCCCCCTCATTATTCTCATTACTGTAATGCATCTGGCCATTTTACTGACAGTGTCCCCCCCCCCGCCTTTTTTTGGTAATTCTCATTATTCTCAATGGAACATCTCATTAGATTCTCATTAACGTAACACTGCTCGATTCTCATGACAATAATGTGATAAAATCTTAATGGCCCCAAAAATAGGCTTCATGTTCTTTAAGCAAAATATTATTTCATATTATTTCCTATCCTAATTTTTGGGGTGAAATATGACCAGGAAAGAAAATTCTCTCATTGATATACCAACGTGTGTTCAATGTTATCTTAAAGCCAAGACAAGCCTGAATAACACATGACATCATGTTTAAGTGTCCACGGACACTGCGCCTTTCAACTGCACTTGATTTTTGTAAACACACCCCTTCGTTGCATCATTAATCAAGGCGAACACATACACACATAGACACAAACTAGAGTGGTTTTTACTCTAAGTGGTTTCCCAGCCTGCGGCCTCAAGGAAGAAAGGTATTAAAAAAATCCTTCAGATTATTACGAACACTCAAGTGTGCAAAATGTAGTGCACACTCAAGTGTGGCAGATGACCCAATTTCCTTCACACTAGACGGCATGTTCACGCGGTTGTAATGAATGATTAATCTCACATCACATGATGGGGACTTACAAGAGCCTCGGGATAAAAGCCCCAAAGGCGCATGCATGTGTGTTTTTGATGCACACATTTGTGTGAGTGTGTCACCGGTACCGGTTTGAGTACATCTGCTTGCTATGGGTGATGTAAACGGAGCTTAACAAATAGATCTGAGCAGAAGACACCAATCCCGCAGGACACAACAAGCAAAGCCATTGCTCGGCAGGGGTGTACTGTCTCAGGAAATTAAATGGAAACAGTTATCGAGTATTTGAGCTTAATGAACAGAATTACGACTTATTATCTTCATGCCTTCAAAAGATGATCCGATTTGGTTCAGTTCAGGTTTACATGGGCATCCACTTTCACTAACAATGCATTACAAAAGCAGCTTCTTCAACAACATTAGTCGAACATTAGTTGAGCTTAAACTAAAAACTGTCAGACAAGATATTTTAAAGTGGATTTTTTTTCACAAAATATAAAAGTTTCAAGAATGTGTCTTTAATGTTTCAGTTATTATATCATTTTGAAAATGTGAAAGAAGAAACAGGCTGTTTTCTGTCCATGTCTCTTTAAATGCAAATGAGCTGCTGCTCCCCCCGCCCCCTTTTCCAGAATACGGCTGTGACTTCACAGCTTGTTCCTCAGATGCTCTGCTAAAAAACATGTTTGGTTTTAATGATAATTTCTATTGCACTGAAATCAAGCATTTTAAACTATATTAGTTTAAACTTCTGGTACTATATACGGTTTTCTGAGCGCACACAATCGAAGCATGTGTATCGCGTGGGAAGAGGCCGTCACATGGCATTCTATTTCAGTTAAATAGCTACAAAAAGTTTTATGTTAAAAATGCGCATGAGTTACAAACAGTTGTTTGCGTCAGTGAAGGTAAACAGCTGGGAAAGAAATCGCATGTTTATATTAGATCTGTCTATCTGGTCTATCTATCTATCTATAATCCTGAAAAATGTATCACAGTTTCCACAAAAATATATAGCAGCATAACTGCTTTCAAAGTTCAACATTGATAACTATGTATAAGAAGTTGTTTTTAGCAACAAATCAGCACATTAGAATGATTTCTGAAGGAAACAATTCAGTCCTTGCCATCACTGGAATAAATTACATTTAGAAATAGATTATAGAAAACAGTTATTTTAAATAGTTTTACTGTGCATTAACGAAATGCTGCCTCTGTGAGCATAAAGGACTTATTCCAAAAGCAATAAAAAATTTAAACTTTAAAAAATAAAAATTAACCTCTGTTCTCTAGTTATCCATATTTTAATAACCCCATATGTGTTTGTCATAACTGTTTAGCAAGAATACAATCCAGCTGTCAGTATGCTATCCATTTGTTATGAAGTTAATGTTTTAAACATGACACGAGGTGCGTCTTTTGGGTGTTGTTGTTGTACGGTCCCTTTGCTCAACCGAACCGGCCTCGATTTCACCCCACATCGAGGATATGTTCGCTTTACTGAGCTACCAAATGCCAACACGCAAGAAATGTCACTGCAAACCAAAGATGTGCATGAGAGAGAGAGAGAGAGAGAGCGAGAGAGAAGACAGCGAGAGCGAACCACAGGAAGTGACAGGCAGGGTTTGTTGAGTCTTGCCCAGAGATCGTGTTAAAGCGCACAGCAGATTTAGCAGAACAGAACGAATGCGTGCTTCATAAACTATGATAGAAAGAAGGACAAATCTGTTGTGACATCAGACAATCCTTCAAAATCATCCTTGCATGTTTATCCAATGTGCGACTTTTAGAGCTTCTGTTTGAGGACAAACTTAACCAAAAAAGGAACTTCTGTCATCATTTACTTACTGACACGCGATTGACTTTGGAAGCACCCTTGAAGAATCTTTCACTTGCTTTTCTATATAATCAAGCCATATCCATCAATATGTAAGTGTCTCGACTCACCAGTGCTTGATTTGATGGTTTCGTTCCCCACTGTTTGTCCCAGCAGATCATACTGGTTTAATCTAGAGCTTTCCTCTTCTACCACCACAGAATTGGATGCGTTCTTTGTCCAGGTGTACGTCACTTCTGTTGTTGTGTAAGCATCTGAAGGAAGGGGCCACAATTAGAACTTTGCATATGCTTGTTTGAAAGTTTCCATCAAACAAGCGAAACACTCCATGCTGTTACTCACAGCTGCCGAACTTGAGAGGACAGGAGTGGAAGTCCATAGGGAAATCTTCAAGATGCATCGGACACTCTGCATGCACCGTCAACCTGTGATTTACATTCACAAACACAGCAAAAGCAGACATTTTATGCCATTACAATTACTAGCATGGGTGGGTGATTCTATATAGCCAAGAAATATAGAAATTAATTATTAACCAAGGACACATTAAATTGATCAAAAGGGACAGTAAAGACATTTAAACAGTTAAAGTAGACTCCTGTGCATGTGAACTTTCCATTTATCAAAGAAACCTTGAACATAACTGTGGACTGCAGTAAACCATATTAACCAGTACTGGAGCAATGACAATGAAGACCGGAGTACTGATGCTGAATATATATATTTAAAAAAATATCTATACACAACTATTTTTACTATTATTTTGAAATAACCGTTTCATTCAGCATCACTACTTCATTGTCATTGCTCCATTACTGGTTAATATGGTTTACTGCAGTCCACAGTTACAGTATGTACTGTATCTTTCATCAAATCTATCTAAAATCTACCAAAATCTTATGTAAAAATAAAAATAAAAATATTAAAGTTCTCCACACTGTCTTACTCACTCCTCATTTTTTCACTGAATGAGAAACATCTCTACTCTGTCCTATAAATGCAGGTTCATTTTCACATCAATTTCTCCTCTATTTCGCTCTGTCTGCTGCTTTCTCTTTCTCAGTCTCTCTCTCAGTTTGTCTCCTTTTTTCTTCCTGCGTTTCACGGCTGAGTCAGGCTCTCATTGATTTGGCAGCGGCGAGGAGCATTTGTGCTCACAGGAAGAGCTGCGAGCGAGAGAGCGATTTAGAAGAGAGAAAAAAGCAAACAAAATTGAGAGTGTACGTGTTGGAGAGTGTCATGATGTGTTCTGGAGCGGCGTCAGGATGAACAGAGGCGAGATCGAGTCATTATGAAAGGCAGTGTTGTTGGGGGCTTGTGTACACGACACACGACAATATATCACAAATTCTGCTCTTCCTGTTTCATCTGCAGGTAATTAAGGAGATTGATGATGACGTTCGCAGACTCTTGAATATATGTCGATTATAATGAGAACTGCACTTTAATAAGAGACAGTCACTGGTTTCAAAGAAATCGCCTCTTACAAAACTGAGTGTCACATTTCTGAAAACAGATGAAACATCTTAATTAGTGGCTAAATCAATACGGCCGCCTGTCACACTGTGGGAGCTGGTGAGGAATGAATTATTCTAATTCTCGGGAATACAAGGTGATTCAGGGATTTACATGAAGAATGACTCCATTTGCCTCCCACAATATGAGCTAAATGGATTGTTCACCAAAAATATAAATTCTGATAACATTATGTGAGGAACAGACAAAAAATTAAAGCCATTATTCACTGAAAAAAAAATCATTGGAGGGCAAGATTCCTCGGTTTGGGTATGTTCCAAAAAAAGAAAAAAGAAAACTTGGATTGTAGTTCGAGATAATAGGCCAGATCTTTTAACAGACAATATGATCATAAATCATAAATACTTAAAGCTGGTCTTACAATCCGATGTAATTTTATGGTGATATTTTGGGTTTAAGACTGTTAATATTCAGTAATATCTACCTGGTCACATGGCATGAATGTACCTTGGTGCACTTTTTTAGCGAAACACATACCGATAAGTACATATCACTGCAGTTTCCAAAAAGAAATGAACACTAGAGGCAATAAACACTTTTCGCATGAATTTACAGAGTTCAATTAATAAAGCACAATTTTTGCACAATTACTTGAAAAATATCATGAAATAACTTCAAAACAATATTAATATGCTGGGATATTTAAAAAACTAATGCTTTTGAACGTTAGGATCACACATATCCAGCTTCATATCTATGTTTTTTCATAGACTGGTTGTTTGTTTGTTCGGTAGCTCACAGAGAACAGAGATGTACTTGAGAGGAGCTCCGGTTTAAAATTCTGTGTAACTACGGTTCAACAAAACAGATATTTGCAAAAAGGAAGTTGAAATGGCACGGTTGCATCAACAAATGCTTCATCAGTTTTGCATTTGTTGCATCGGGTAGGTTTAAAGTTGGATTTAAAGTTGGTGTAGGGCATATTTCCTACATGACAAAGCATTATCTTTTAGGGTCAATGTAATAAAATTGTGCTAGGGTTTGAACCTATATTGAACCCATATTGAACCTATGTTTTAGTGCCACTCAGTGGATATTTCTCCTTGAAACGTACAGTAAGCTACATAAAAACGGTGTTGCAAAAAAGTGAACAGAACTATGTATTTGACAATATGATCATACATCATATTTTCACAGTAGGGGTCAATATTCAGTGTTTGAGAATGTCAGATGAGAACAAGATTTCAACTTGAAACTTTAAATGCACAGCTTTTGATACTTTGAAAGCACTTAGTGAAAGTAACACCTTGCGTACCTCATGGTGTACAGCAGGGTGCCATCATCTTGGATCCGCAGCAGTTTGTTGGGCATGGTCATGTTGTGCGCGACAGATTTCTTCCCGTTGTGAAAGAATGTGTCTGGAGTCCAGATCTTACTGGCCATCAGATTGTTCAAACGCAGAATGTTCATCGGTCCCTCAAACTTCAGCCGTTCATCCTTCCAGCTCTGCCTGAAGAAGACATCAATGGTGTATTCCTGCAAAAAGATAAAACAGCAGGACATTACAGAACCATTCTTTTGAATGCTTTGGGCTCGATGCTTTGGGAATGTCGCAAAGGGATCGAATAGTCTTTTGTTTGTGATAATTGAGCACACAATACCCTCTTACAGTGACTGATTGGTGGCAAATTTGCTGTTGAGTTCACAATCCAATTAACTGGACAACCTGGGTTTATGTTCCTCTTCAAGCAAAGCCTGTGAATGCAATACAAATTTAGACATTTTCTTACCCTCAAATGATCTGTGGTGTAACATTTTCTATCCACTTATTTTTGCTCTGGTGGATAAACACAGTTTGCCAACCGATTTGCAAATGGAGTTTACTGCATTTGAGACTGTAGGGGAGAGTCAATCGCTCAAACCTTTAACTAGTGCTGCTGAGGGTGATCAGATCCCACTCTCGGCTCCATAAGAGAGATTGGGCTGCCCAGAGATGCCATTATGAAGCTCATCATGGCTGGTAGAACAGAGAAAACTTTAAAAATGCTTTACAGAAATATTATGAGAGGGTTTCGGCTTTAGATTGGGAGGTGAAAAGGTAACAGAGTTCTCTCTAACAATCAACAGGTTTCCAGAAACAAGCAGTAAATGTGAAGCTGCTGGAACACAATCCCAGCCAAGACAGACATATTCACCAACGGTGTGCTTTGTACTCAGTTGTTTCTATGTGATGTTAGTATGTTGTATGGATACTTGTGTTTTTCATGCCAGAAACGGCGGTTTGAATCAGATTTGGAGCATGTTTAGTACATTTACAGAGGTTGGTTACACTTGCAATATTTGGTTACACTATATTTAGTCCACTTTAGACATTGTAACTATAAGTAGCTTTGTGACTACATGTCAATGAAATGTCAGCTATTTCTCATTAAGTAGCAACTAACTCTGAGCAGAGTAGACTGTTAGGGTTGGTTTAGGGTTAGTAAAATAAGTGCAATGCATTGTAAAGAATAAAACTGACTGGAATCAGTTCCTGATTTTAAACCAAAGCTAGGCTAAATTAAATCAGTTCTGCATTGAAAGTTCCAGACTAAGAGTTCTGGTTTAAAGCAGCTATAGTCTGTGTCACACTGCAAGCAGTTACAGAGAAGCACTGCGACAGAAGTTTTATGACCGTTCAGACGGTGTCTGAGCACTGCAGGGACTGTAGCCAGAGTCCTTCCGCCGCTGCAGGTGCTTTTTTTTGATGGATGTACAGATCATTCTCTGGCACGTCTCTCAGATCTGGTCGATTCGTCCAGTCAGCATTCTGCAATGGTTATGACCATCTAATTTCTGTCGAGGGGCTTGTATTGTCCCGGCTGAGGAGGGTTTATATGAACATCCATTAACAAGTAGAGATGAACCATGAAACCCCACCACCATGCCATCCCTGCACTCACATTATTAAACATACACCCACCACACACATGCACACAGACACAGACACACACACACACACACACATACACACACACATATAAGGGAGTAAGGGAAATAAAGATAAGTAGGTGGTGAGGTCAGGAGTGTTTATGAGATTGCTTCACAGGTGCTGAGTATGCATTTACATTGGATTACTTGTAGACACATCATTTATGTGTGCGTGTGTGTGCGCAAACTGTTTAGTTAAAAATATTTTAAAAATTACATTTACTCCTGTAAAAATTTTCAGCACCATTACCAGTCTTCAATGTCAGACGATTTTTTAAAAATCATTATCAATATCCTCATTTGCTCAAAAAGCTGATTTAAATAAATAAACAAATAAAATAGGATTACAAAATTAACAGGATTTATGTCAAATAAAAATATTTTTTGACAATACAACCAGAATTGCGGAAATGTTGGGATGTTTTTTAAATGTGAAAAAAAATATATATATATACATTTTTTGTTTGAAATCACATGAACCAATATTTATTTCACAATAGAACATAGTGTTAAATGTTTAAACAGATAAATTTTACACTCTTTTATCGCAACAAAGGGCTAAAAAAGCAACAGATTTTGAAAAGAATCAGCTAGGAGAACATCTAGTAATTAAGTTAGATCTGTAACATGATTAGCTATAAAAGGGATGTATTAGAGAGGCAAAGTCTCTCAGAAGTAAAGATGGGCAGAGACTCAATCCGTGAGAGAGTGCCTAAAAAGATTGGGTAACACTTTAAAACAATGTTCCTTGATGTCAAATTACAAAGGCTTTGCAAATCTCATCATCTACAATGCATAACATCTTCAAAAGTTTCAGAGACACTGGAGAAATATCTGTGTGTAAGGGATAAGGGTGGAGACCTGTTGGATGCTTGTGGTTTTCGGGCCCTCAGGCGACAATGCTTCACTCATCTGCAGGAGTCTGCTATTGACATTACTAAATGGGCCCAGGAATACTTCCAGAAACCTCTGTCGGTAAAACACAATCCTCCGTGCCATCTGCAGATGCAAACTAAATCTCTATCAAGCATAAAAGGAAGCCATATGTGAACCTGGTCCAGAAGATCTGTCGTGTCCTGCGGAACAAGGCTCATTCGACGTTCTTGTTGAAAATAGTGGACGCCGTGTCCTCCAGGTCAAAGAGGAGGCAGATCTTCTAGTGTGTTATCAGCATTCAGTTAAAAAGCCAGCATCTCTGATGATACATATGGTATGGGTAGCTTGCATGTTTTGGAAGGCTCTATGAATGCTGAAAGGTATGGCTTCATACTAGAAGAATCTGGTGCTAAATTGACCTGCTTTCACCTACAAAGAACATTTGGTGCATCATTAAATGGAAAATACGTCAAAGACAACCAGAAGCTGAAATCCTATATCAGACAAGAATGGGACCAAATTTCAACAACAAGCTCCAGAAACTCGATGCCCAGACATCTTCAAAACAAAATCTTTTGAAAAGAAGAAGAGATGCTACACCATGTTAACATGTCACTGTCTATTTTGAGACCTGTAGCAGGCATCAAATTTAAAACTAACTCATTTTGTGCATAAAATGTTTATCAGTTTGTCAGTTTAAACATTTGATACATTATCTATGTTCTATTATGAATTAAATCTTGACTTGTGTGATTTTAAAATTTGTTTAGCTTTTCCAAGTTCCAAAAAAAACTATGTAACCCAACATTTCTGGAATTCGAGTTGTAAATGTCTTTACTTTTACTTTTGATCAATTGATTGCTATGTTGCAAAAAGACAAACAAAACAAAACAAAAACACTTCATGACTCAAAACCTTTCTATGCTGAAAGCAGGGCTAGAATAAAAGCGCGTATAGACTAAAATGAAAGGAATTTAAGAATAAAAGCAGCCTGACGTAAAACACTTCTATATTGGACTGGACTGCAGATAAAAGCACTGCGACAGAAGCCCAAAGTTTTATTACTGCTCAGACATCATCAGAACACTGCAATGACTGTTCATTAAAGATGAACAGTCATTGCATAAAGTGTAATTTAGCAGACAGTCCACAGTTTTTCTCATTTCAATTAAGACACCAAACACAGTTCATATAAAATATTACTTTACTGCATTGCCACAAGCAACTTGATCTAGCATATGCTGTTGTTTAAAGGGGTCATTGGATGCAAAATTCACTGTTACATGTTTGAACTGAAATGTGTCTTGGCAGTGTATACACAACTACCCTATTATGATAGATGCTTATCAACTAATGTTGATAAATTGTGACAATGTCTGCAGTATATATTCTGTCTGGGATTCCCCATCACGGGATGGACAGGATAAGAACTGTCAGGCGTGTGGGAGCGGGAAGAAACACTCGACGAGGAATCTTACTTTGAACAGTCTTTAATGGAAGACTGGAAGGCAGATAAACAGGAATCACACACATACAACGACAAGACCGGACAATTTAACATAGAACAAACAGGAACTTATATAGGACAAATGAAATGACTTAATTAAGTAGACATGCCTGAACGCAATGAGACTTCAAAATACGCCTGAGTGAGCTTAAACAGTCTGACACTGTTCTGAGAATGTCTTCTAAGCTACTGAGGTGTTTTATTGTTGAAAGTAACAATAGATATAGCAGTCGTCATTTACTCCTATCATCTGAGCCTCTGAAGACACAGAGGATTACACAGACTATGCACTTCCAGTCTACCTAAATCAGTTTTGCTTGCTCTTTTCATTTTACACTGGGCTGCTTTGTAAACGAGGGCCAGTTCAAAACAGGTTTTGCTAAAAAGTTTTTCCTGAAGGATGTAGCTTGCCCCCTCTTTCTATTTTAATGTACTGACACGAGGTTCAGATGATACAAGACAGAGGTGGATTTACTGATTTATTTACTGTAAAGGAAGGTTATACTTCAAACGAAACTGAAGAACCAACTGAAATGACAACAACTCGAACAAAATAAGGCCAAAATTTTTGGAGAGTTCCTCTTTTGAGCTAGCATCGGTGGGTTTGTTCTGAAACACCACCTTCTTTGACACATTTTTTCTTCCCGGTTCGCTTCTGAGGTCAGGAAAGAGAGCGACATCTCCAAGTGACTATACATATAGCTGAGCTGCCACAGATATATCCGCACCTGTGCAATCGCTCGAGGAGAGACTTTAAAAGTTCAGCGAAAGCAATTAACTCCTACAAAGAAATTACAACGAAGCTTGTGACAACGACCCGGAGTTATGCAAAAAGCGATGTAGAGAAACACAAGATAAAAGTTTTCCAAAGCCGTAAAAAATGAAAGGAAAGGTAGCAAGCGAATAAATATTACACCATGCTGCTGCTGTCATTGTCGTTGTTTTTTCAAAGCGAATAAAGGAAATCAAACTTATAAGCTACATGTGAGCTTTGCGTCATGTTTACATTAATCTAGAAAATCAGAAAATTGGGAAACAGTAAATTCGGAAACACTCAGCCTTTTTGCCTCAAACAAAGAATGAAAAAGAAGTTCATTTGAAGCATATCAGGGCCTTAACTTATACTCCGGCTGCCACACAGATTTAATATAAACGTGCAATTTTGCCCAGATGATTACCTTCACAGATATAATTAACTGACTGTTTTTATTTTTTTTAATGTACACTTGTGTGTGAATGAGAACTTTTGATTACTCGCAAGCCTTTGACAGCCACTTTCTGTCCATGTCCTTCAGATGTGTGCAATCAGAAAACCGTAACGTAAGTTTAAACTAATACGGTTTAAAATGCATGATTTTAGTGAGCTAAACATGACAATCAGGATCAAAACAGATGTTTTTAGCAGAAACGAGATGTAATGGCGCATATCTATTCGGGAACGGGGGGCGGGGAGTAGCAGCTCATTTGCATTTAAAAAGACATGCATGAAAATCAGCCCCTTTATACTCAAAATTATCTAATAAATGATCTGTAGGGGATTTTGAGCTGAAACTTTACAGACACATTCTGGGGACACCAGAGACTTATATTACATATTGTTTACTTTCAAATTGATTATTTTTATTAAAGGTACTTAAATATTAGTTGGTGTTTTTCCATTAAAATGTAAATTTTCTATTAGGATTAGATGGTTTGCAAAAAGTAAGACTGAAAAGACTGAAAGGTCTCTAATGTCAAGGAAAACATTGGATTCCTAGACTTAAGAGTGTGTGAGTGTGTGTGTGTGTGTGTGTGTGTAAGTGCAATATGACAGCAGATATCAGTTCAGTTGAATCTCGGCTGTCCTCATATCACCCCAGCTGTTTACAAAAGCTCCTGGGGGCAGTAGGGCAGTACAGGGGCCAAACAAATACTACTCCCTCTCTAACCTCCCTCTCCATTTTTCTTGTTGTCCTTCCATCTCACTCGCCTCTTATTCCGTACCGTCTGCTCCATGGCTCAGAGGCACACAGCATTAATAGACATGATGACCTTCTGTGCTGGTGTGTGTGTGTGTGCACTGTGGCTTTGTTTAGTCGAGATAAAGCAGTACTGGAGGCTTACTTCAGAGTAGGTTTATCAGGATACAGAACCAGAGGTTCACCCTCATCCATCACAACTGGACATCTCACATGAAGATGATGTTGGTTTAAGATTCCCAGTGCTACCCACAAGTCATATCTGTCGCTGCACAGGCTGACAGAAACTAATGATTATAAAGAGGAAGAGGAATGATGGAAAAACAAAGATGCAGGATCCCATAGGAAGAGAAACCATAAATGAGATCTCTTAAACCTATAAAACCTACTGTATCATATATTATACACAAAAGCTCATAAATAATCTACTACATAGCTTCTGTTGTCTGATTGATAGTATATACTTTTTTATTGTTAAAAAAGTTCCCCTTCAGGTTGTGGTTCATGTGTCTGGTCTTGAAAGACCAGGCGGTGCAATATAGCCCGTTGCTCTGATAACCGCAGTAAACCAAGCAGCGCAGCACCTGACTTGCTTGCAGCGCTCATATTTAATCAGTTGAATCATAAGCTATATCTCAATTTACATGTTTATTGCTTTAAAATATTTTTGGAGCAAAGCCCCCCCTAACTCTTTTTTTGTTACTGCAACTTCCCGAACAGGCTAACACACACACACACACACACACATATGCCCACACACACACACACACACACACACACACACACAGGCTGTTGTATGCCTTATCAAAAAATATATAAAACACAAAAAATGTAATTATTAGTTGCATCATTAATGGTTCATCTTCACCACTTACAGATAATAAGAATGCATTTTTTTTATTACCCAACCCGCAAATATAACCGCCATCCGCGCATCACTACTGGTAAGATACCACAAGCATCACTGGGTTGTAGAGTTGCCAAGCTGAGGGGACAAATGGGTTGAAATTTGTGTGAGAAGGATGCATTTCATTCGAGATCTGGCAACCGGACATCCTTAGAATATGCTTACATGATTATAGGAGTTTTACCTAGCAATAAAATAACTAAAATAAAAAATATATAAAAACCTGCAGACATACAGTAAAACACACATACAAAAATCAATTAAATTATAATTCAGTGTTACCAAAAAAAAAAAAAAAAACATTGCCAAGACCAAACGATTTGAGCAATGCTAACATATCAGTTTTATAGCTCTATACTTTTACTGTACACTGAAAAAACGGAATTTGTAGTTTCTTGTAAATATACTCCAATAATATTTGAATATTAAATAATATTTAATATCTATTTTTTTACACTGCACATTTACACTTTGCCATTTCAATATATTTCCATTTCTCAGAAGAAACGCTTCAGACAAGCAAGGAAAATCTGTCTTATTATTCAATTAAGTCTCCAAAAGCAACCCTTAAGCAATAATATTTTCCACAGAGAAGAGGTGATTTTCTGATGTTCGTTTGACATTGCTCTTCCGAATCGTTCTGTGAATGCTATTTGTGTCACCTACAATTTAAACAGAATTACCCTGGTACTGTTTCACATATTCTAATAAACCCTCACTAACCGATGTCGACCTGACGGCAAACATGCTAACGCTCAGCGGCCACACCTACCCAACCTCTACAGCTCATTACCCACGAGTCTTTTCACTCAGCTGTTTACCTGAGTGTCACACGGTTCCCAGCAGGGTCAGCTCTAATGATGAGGGTTAGCATGGCCACAGGGCATTGAGACAGAGAGAGAGAGAGAGAGAGAGAGAGACAGGCCATCACTGTAAACCCACAGCGCAGAAAACTAAATCCACAGGCTTTTGCTAACAGCTCAAAGCTGTTGCCGATAACAATGTGACCTCTGACTTGAAATGAAATCACAAAACAACGAGCAAAAGATATTGTCACTTGTTTACTAGCGATTTACAAGCTAAGGAATCAAACCTGGACATGTTTTAGAGCACGCTACGCTCGCTGTAGCTATTTCTTCAAATTATTGACATGAATTATTCATCAGGGACAAGAAATCGTAAAAGGCTTTTCTTGTGGTGTGCATACAACAGCTCTTGAGATGGAAACTCAGATATATAGACTGTGCACAGAATGATGAGAAATGAAGCAAACAACACGGTACTCAAAAAAAGTATGTTTGTGTCTGTGTTTGTTCTCAATTACTTCATAATTTCGATTTAATTTTCAATTTATTAAAATAATACAAATAAAATGCAGTGATAAATATATCTTATCAATTCATTTAGCAATAAATAAAATACAGTTTTTAATAAGATTTTTTTCATCTCTTATCTCTTATCAAGGCTCCATTCATTTGGTAAAAATGCAGTAAAACAGTAAAATTGTGAAACATTATTAGAGTTTTAAAAGCTGTTTTCTATTTAAATATACTTTAAAACGTCATTTATTTCTGTGATTTATTTCTGTTAAAATGTCATTTAAAATGTGATGCAAAGCTGAGTTTTCAGCATCTCTCTTGCACCAGCGTCACATTATCTTTCAGAAATCCTTCTAATATGCTGATTTGCTGAAAACGCTTATTATTATCAATGTTGAAAACAGTTGAGCTGCTTTTGTAGCTAGAGTTTTCAAAAGGACGCCACTTTTTTGAAATATATATATTATAAATGTCTTAAATGCCACTGCTGTTAAATTTAATGTGTCTTTGCTGATTGAAAGCATTCATTTAAAAAAATAAAAATAAACCAAAACCTCTGAAAGTTAGCTTTCATTCTATAAAATTGCTTATTAAATTTTTTCTTTATGCAGTGACTACCTAGCTACCGCTTAATTACTCACTTGTATATAAACTCTCCAACCCCTAACTTTTCAACAGTATTGTAATCTGGAGCACCCTTTGCATTAAAAGGCTCTCTGGGTCACCAGGTTTCGAAGCAGAGCTGAGGTTGACACTGAAATGTGTATTTGCATGTTGAATTCCTAATGAAAGCATTATATGGAGAAGAGCTATGATTCAGTGAGGCAGAATGAGTTCTTTTAAATAATTGATAGTGCAAAGATTTACGTGCAGAATGAGGAAGGACTATGCTACTACGTTGAGAGGGAATCTATTTCAGAAGGAGTGGAGAAAAAAAAAAAATTGACCGTCAACTGTCAGAGCACTTGAAAAGAAAAAAGAGAGAGGGATGGTGCGGCAGAGGAGGATGATAAGCTCCGGGGAATGTGGAGAGGCAAAGAAATGGAACAATTTGTCTTTGAAAATGAAAAAAATATATCAAAGACTTAGACGTGCCTCTGTGAACTGCTCTCCCTCCTGCTGGAAAGGGTCAGCATGCTAACGTGTGAAGGCACGGCACAGACGTCGCTGTACAATGGAGAATGCCATGCATTGTATGTTTCAATATGGACTGCTGGAAAAAAAAAATGACACAAGAACAGCCGGTGTTACAAGGATTCGAGAATGAAGGGAGAGAGAAATGAGTGAAGGGTGTAGATGAGCAGAAGCAAAGAAAGAAGGCAAGCCAGCGATGAAGAGATGGAAGGAGAAAGAAGGGCTTGTTTTCTTGGTTCTGAGGAGCAGAAGGTGTAGCATCTGGGTCTAATCTCAAAGACACAGGAGATCAGGGCTGAGACGCTCATACTGAGACGCTGATGAGTGGACACACGGACGCAGACACACACACACACACACACACACACATGTAGCATAGCATAGTCAACTAGACAGCTACCAGATAACTACTGCTGTCTTCAAAGCAATATGCTAAACAAATAAAAGGTGGAAAGCATCTTAAAATCTCCAGAAATGTCTCTGTATTCATTTGGGTTCAGTACTCAAATGCCAGCTGTATCATCAAGTAATAAAATATTTTGTACTGAACTTTACTTATTTTAATAATCGTTACATTTTATGACATTGCCATAATAATGAAACTATTCATAAAAAAGCAAAAAAAACACTTATGGGATTTTCAGAGGTTTTGTCATTTCCTGTTTCACATGACAACAAAATGCACATTTTTATTCTCCTGACAAAGGTTTGTAAATATTTATGGAAACTTGTTTCCACCATAGATAAAAATATAAAAAATGTAATCTGGACTTGTTATCTTTCTGAATTTATCTTGTAATTATGAGTTTACATCTCACAATTTGCACTTTTTAAAAACATTACATTCGTGAAGTTTAAAGTCAAAATTGTGTATTTATATCTCACTATTCAGACTTTTTCCCCATTAGAATGATGAAATAATGTCTGAATTGTCTGAATAAAAAATTGCAATTACCTTAACCTTTTTAAAATTCTGTGGAGCAAAAGCGCTGCATAATTACTTTTGCATTTTTTACTCTTAAACATTGAAAAAACATTTAGTACAATGAGATGAATTCATTATCTTTAATTGAAGCATTTTTAATATTGTTTAACTATACTTACATCGCCGACTGTAGGAACTACTGCGGTGTTTTGCAAAAACGGTCTACATTTATCCAACTCCGTAATGAAAAGCATGAACGAGCTAACACCGCAAAGCCAAACAAGACTAGTGCAGCTGCATGTGCTCATTGTTAATTTGCTTTGTTAGTTTGTTTGCAGCTGAATCCAAGTTTCATTTAATTTAATGGCTTTCGATTAAAGTTCATTTGAAGCTCCAGGGTGGGCTGTTAAGTATGTTCGTAACGTACATCTTGTGTGCGTACAATCAGAAAGCATTGTTAGCACATATATTCATTGCGGCTTACATGAGTCATACGTTATCTCCCCAGAACAAAAACTCCATTAAGAAGCTTTGAATCCATTGAGAAGTGTCAGAGCGATGGCGTGAGTCATCGGAGTCACTGGCACTAATTCACTGTGTCACGGACGCAGTCAGGTGGCAAAGCCTTTCATTTCCTGCCTCGTTCCATCGGATATGAAACTCATCCGGGTCGCCGTGGACCGCTGGTTATTTAGCGCTGACCGAACAAAAGATCCGAACAGAGCTCGCTGTCACAACTTGATGTGTGTGGACATTAATACATTAGCAGTGGTGCTTTTCAAAAAGCGACACCTGTACAGATGGCTCTCTGTAGGCAGCGGTTAGATAGAGACCGATCAGCTGTTGTGTTATTCACATTTACATTTATGCATTTGATGCTTTCCTGCAAAGCAACTTACATTTGCACATAAGGCACATTCCCTGGAAATCAAACCCATGACCCGGCCATGGTCTAACATTTGAGTTGCATTATGAGCCAACAATACATTGCTTATCTGCATGATTACGTCACTGACATTGCTAAATGGGCCCAGGAATACTTCCAGAAACCACTGTCCTCCATGCCATCTGCAGATGCGAACTAAAACTCTATCATGCAAAAAGGAAGTCATATGTGAACACGGTCCAGAAGAGCTGTTGTGTCCTGTGGGACAAGGTTCATTAAAAATGGACTTTTGTAAAGTGGAAAAGTTTTTTATGGTCAGACGAGTCCAAATTGGATATTCTTGTTGGAAATTACGAATGCCATGTCCTCTGGGCCAAAGAGGAGGGAGACCTTCCAGTGTGTTATCAGCGTTCAGTTCAAAAGCCAGCTCTCTGATGGTATGGGGGTGCATAAGTGCATGTGGTATGGGCAGCTTGCCTGTTTTGAAAGGCAATATGAATGCTGAAAGATATAAAAAGTAACATATGCTCCCCTCCAGATGACGTCAGGGAAGGTCTTGTATATTTCAGCAGGACAATGCAAAAATACATACTGGAGCCATAACAGCATGACTTCATAAGAGCCTTTAGCTCCACTTTAGTTCCAGAACTAAAAGTATAGTACTACAGTACTGGGATAAATTTGTGCAAGCTCATGCTCGTTTAGCCAATCAGTATACACATACATCACTAATAGTACTTTTTTTAGATCCTACTCTGAAGTAGGAGCTAATTTAGTTCCTCCAAACTAAGTTCCTGGAACTAAAATCATCATGTTTCTGCAGTGTGAACACGCCAAGAAGTGTGTAGTTCCACAATTAGTTCAGGTACTACGAAATAGTTATTGCATGTGAAAGGCCCTACAGCAGAAGCGTGTGGGTGCTGAATTGGTCTGCTTGCAATCCAGATCTTTCACCTATAGAGAACATTTTTATAGAACATAAGCCAAAGACATCCACATACTCTTCAGCAGCTGGAAATATCAGGAACATCACCTATATCAGGAAAGAATGGGAGCAAATTCCAAGCAAAACTCCAGAAACTCGATGCCCAGACATCTTTAAACTCTTTTGAAAAGAAGAAGAGATACTACACCATGTTAACGTGCCTCTGTCCCAACTGTTTTGAGACCTGAGTAGGCATCAAATTTGAAACCAGTTTTGTGCATAAAATTGCTAAATTCTTCAGTCTAAATATTTCTTATGCTATCTGTGCTCTATAGTGAATAAAATATTGGCTCATGTGATTTGAAATTATTTTATTTTTAGTTTTATTTTATTACAATTTCACAACATTGCAGAATTCAGGTTATATATATATATATATATATATATATATATATATATATATATATATATATATATATATATATACATACTGTATATACACACAGTTTTAATGTTAGTTTTAATGTATATTTCTGTTTTCATTTGAATTTAAATTAAAGTATTTATTTAAGTTGACATTTTTATTATTGTTTGTCCGTTAATTTTTATTTCAACTTTAGTTTTTTAAGTATATCATGTTGGAATAAGAAATGCTGCCTTAGTAACTGAAATATATATTTTATTATTTTATTTTAGTTACATTTTAAGCGATGAAAATATTTGGTTAATGGTTTTAATTTTCGTTCCCCTGAAGAAGGAACGGAGACGTCACGTCGGATGACCACATTGGGATCTCGCCGAGAGACCAATCTACTTTGTATCTAAACGAGCCAATTGAAGATTGGCATGCGCTATCGCATCCAGCTGCCGCTGATCACAGCGCGTGTATAAATAAGCAGCGGGTGCAGCGCATATTCAGGTTTACTCGCTGAGGAGCGAGCTAGTGACCCGGCCCCTTCAGCAGAGGTACAACAATCGTGGCGGCGGGGCGTGTCTCCGCGGTCTTCTTCCTGGGAACGAGGGGTTACATCGTAACCGAGACGTTCCCTTTCAGTCGTTCACTCCGAGTCACGTCCGGATGACCGACCAATTGGGATCCTACCAAAACGCCATGGACGCTGCCTCTTCCAGTGTCCTGTGGAGCCCACAAGCCCCCTCAGTCTATCGGCGTAGGCGGGCTCAACCACAAGAAGCCAGCTACTTTGTAACACTACCCATTCGTAAGACTGGAACAAAATCCCACGTTCTAGTGAACAGGGGCGTCTAAGTCCAGCCTTCCCGTAGGAGGTCTCGGAACCAATACGCATATGGACAGTATTTCAGTTTGCATATGGAAAATTGGAGGTGATTGAACCCTCTTAGACGGGCAGAAGGTCTGCCGAAAAACACGGGAAGGCTATGCCATGGAAATATACACATAAAGTCCTCTTGGGGTACTTTACATGGCTCCCAGCCCTCACCGGTTCTCACGGATTCATCGAGAGGCCTGGCGCCGGGCGCTCCGCAACATCTGGCTGCCGAGGGGAATGGAGGAGCTCGACAGGGTCTACTGTATGGACGCTCTGGAGCGGTTAACAAGCCGACCGAAACCGGGCCTCTCAGTGCTTCTACCCGTTTGAGGTGAGAACACAGGAGGATACCGGTTCCACTGCGTGAGGCTATAGAATCTAGCAATCGTGTTCTTTCGCCCAGCCCGCAGCTCTACAAATCTGTCAGCGAGGTGCCACAGAATACCGCCCAGAATGCAACACTTGCTGAGTGTGCCCGCAATCTTAGGGGGGCAGGCATACCCTGTGCTTGGTAGGCTAGGGTAATGGCGTCCACTATCCAGTGAGCCATCCTCTGCTTGGAGGCGGCGCTCCCCTTCTGCCGGCCTCTGTGACAAGCGAGCTGGACTGAGGTCCTGAAGCTTTGTGTCCGGTCAGATAGCATCTTAGTGCTCGGACGGGACAAAGACGTCAGGGCTGGGTCTGCCTCCTCCAGGGCAGCGCTGAAGGTTCACCACCTGGTCTCTGAAGGGGGTAGTGGGAACCTTGGGCACGTGGCCGGGCCGTGGCCTCAGTGTTACCTGGGAATCAGAGCCCAAACTGTAAGCAGACAGACGACCGAAAAAGCCTGCACAGAACTACTACTACTCTTGATGGAGGCCAACACAGCAGGAGCACACGTCTTCATAGATAAAAGAACTTTAGCACAACTGCTGGCAAGGGTCCAACGGAGCCTACTGCAGTGCTGTCAGCACTACAGACAGGTCCCAAGAGGGTACTGTTGGGAGCCGTGGAGGATTCAACCTCCTGGCTTCCCTCAGGAACCTGATAATCCGGCCATGCTTACCCACAGACCTCCCATCTATGGGGTCATTTTGCAGTGATTGCAGCCACCTAGACTTTAAGGGTGGAGGGAGACAGCCTTCGCTCCAACCCTTGCTGCAAGAAGATAAGCACGACTGATAGGGCAATTCCGGGGTCTTCACCCTGAGAAGAACACCACTCGATGAACAGGCTCTACTTCAAGGCATAGGCCTGTCTGGTGGACGGCACTCTAGCTTGAAGAAATGGTGTCAACTACCCCCTTGAGGTAGGATTCACCAGAGCCTCTCAGATCCCATCCAGGGACCAGACATGGAGTTTCCAGAGGTCTGGGCGCTGGTGCCAAGGGTGCCCGTCTCTGAGTCAGAAAGATCCTTCCTCAGAGGATCGGCCATAGGGCTGTCGCGAGGAGCACAAGTTCTGGGAACAAGTCTTCACCAGTAGGGTGCTACTAGCAAAGACCTGCTCCTTGTCCTCCTGACCTTGCACAGTGTCTGTGCAAGAAGGCTCACTAAATACATACTTGCAAAGGCCCCGCGGCCAGCTGTGTGCCAGTGGGCAATGGGAATTTCTGGAGAGGCAAACAGGTTTACCTGGTGGCTCGGAAATGTTCCCAAATCAAAATCTGCACGGGTTGGAGTCTCCATTCTCCGGGTGGTGCAGCTCACGACAGCTGTATGGCTGCCTGGTTGCACACTCCTGGAATGTGAATGGCGAGAAGCGACCTCAGAACTTCCGACTCCATAGGAGGAGGAGGTGGTGGGCTAGGATTGCGACATATTACGGGAGCGTAGACCACCTTGTTGGTTGATGTACGCCATCGGTCAGTATGTTGTCTGTGCGGACTAGTACATGCTGGCCTCAAAGGCAGTTCTTGAGACTGCCTAGGACGAGATGTACTGCCAGCAACTTTAGGCAGTTGATGTGCCATTGCAGTTGAGGTGTCCAAACCCTGACACTGCATGCCCGTTAATGTCTCAGCCAGTGGTGGAGGCATCCGTGAAACCACAGCATACCTGGAGACCTGCTCCAGGGGCACTCCGGCCCGAAGGCGAGAGGTCTGACCACGGGGTGAAGGTTTGGCGGCAGGCGGTGTTATTTGAACCCGGTGAGTGCCACTTTGCCCGCGCCACCTCGGATTTCGATCGTGTAGCCAATGTTGAAGCGGTCTCATATGGAGTAGTTCCAGCGGCATCACTGTGGCATTTCATGCCATATGCCCCAGGAGCCTCTGAAAATATTTCAGTGGGACCGCCGTGCTCTCATATTCAAGCAGTTCAACACTACAGGTGCACGCTCCTCTGTGAGGTGTGCCATCTGATCGATCAATCAGCTCCATCCCAAGAAAAGAGATCCTCTGCGTTGGACAGAGTTTGCTCTTCTCCTGGTTGACCTGAAACCCCAACTGGCTGAGGTGCTGTAGCACCAGATCCCCGTATTCACAACTGAGCCCGGGACTGAGCTGAATAGATAGTCATCCAGTTGGTTGAGAATGCGACGCCTTACTCTCAGTGGAGCAAGGGCTGCCTCGCGACTTGCATAAAGACGCGTGGCGACAGGAGAATGACCAGGGTAGGACTTGTACTGATATGCTCGACCTTGAATCGAAAATGGCCTGTGGCGCGGAAGAATCGACACATGAAAGTACGTGTCCTTCAGAACGATCGCTGCAACCAATCCTGGGGACGGACGCACTGAATAGGCGTTTCTGTCAACATCCTGAGCAGGAGTGCTCGATTCAGGACTCGCAGATCCAAGATTGGTCGTAACCCACCGCCTTTCTACTACTATGAAGTATGGGCTGTAAGCCCCAACCTCACATATCGGCTGGAGGAACCGGCTTTATCGTTCCTTCACTGGAAGGACAGCAATCTCCGCCCACAAGACAGCACATGCATTGTTCACTGACGTATAGCAGATCCCACTGAACTTGGGGCGCCGGACGAACTGAATCATATAGCGAGTCGTGGATTACGCAGGAGCCACTGGGATAGCCTGGGAAGATTCAACCAGGCATCCAGAGCCGAACAAGCGGCTCGAGCGGAACCACCACGGCAGCAGGCGATGGGGCAGCGAGGGGAGTGCAGGGACCCGCTCGGGGCGTCGTGGCCGGTCGGCGGGGTCTGAGTGTGTGCAACTCTTACCTGCATCCCCGCAGAAGTGAGGCGGGTAGGCGTTGGTTGTCCCAGTCTTCCCACTGCTGCATATTAGCCCAGAGACAGAGGAACCCGCCCTTGTCGAGGTTTTAGGTAGCGGCAACATTCTCTGCCCGGCAGGCGGCTTCCTCCATCCCCGGATCTGAGGGCCTCTTGCACCTGCGCTTTCCTCCAGGTTTGGCAGGAGCCTGGACAGGCTGGGTGGCTGCCCTGCTGCCAGCTCCATGGTGCTGCCCTAGATGGGGCTGCTGCGTTGGCTGCACGGGAGCGAGGCGGCAGCAGGGGGCACCCTCGGCGACAAGCTGGCTGAGGCGGGCCGTCGGCGGCTGGGTGAAGGCAGCAGCTGCACGCGAGGCAGGATGTTTCTTACCTCAGTCTGCTTCTGGGCAGCGGAGAACTGCTGGGCAAAGTTCTCCACTGCGTCCGAAGAGGCCGGTCTGGGACATGGGGGCATTCAAATGAGTGTCCTGTCTACCTCGCGCATGTCGACCAGACACAGCCACAGATGGCGTTTCTGGACCACCGTGAAGGCCATCGCATAACAGAGACCGCGTTGTGACCTTCGCTCGCTCGTGGCGCGAGTCCATCACGATACAGAGTTCTTTCAGAACTCCGGTCATGACCACCCCTGTGCAGATCCTTCAGTGCCTTGGCCTGATGAACCTGCAACAACGCCAAGCGTGTACTGCAGAGCGCAGCTTGTCCACAGGCGCACAAGGCACTGCCGTTCAGAGCCGGCAGTACCTGCAGGCCTGGGAGTACAGGATCACCGCACTAAGCGGAAACGGCATTGGGACACAGCTGCATCCCAACTGACCGCTCCACTGGGGGGGTGATCACCGTAACTCCCTGGCTGTGCCGCTGTCAAGGGTGGTGAAGGAGGAGGAGCCACTGGGGCAGTTTCTGGCAGTGAAAGGTGCTTTCCACATCCCAGTAAGCTCCTCATGCACTTCCAGGAAGAAAGGTACCAGGGTGGGGCCCTGAGAACCAGCGCGAGCCACCCTTAAATACCAATCATCCAGCCTCGAGGGCCCGGGAAACAGTGGAGGTTTCCACTTGATCCCGATCACCTCGGCGGCCTGGGCAAGCATAGCCACCATTTCTAGATCTGTATCCAGTACATTCAACGTCTGGTAGACGCAGAGCAACCAGATCTTCACTTCCAGAAATGTCTGGCTCACCTTCCGATGCAGCGATTGACTTCTGATCATCAGGGGGAGCCCAAGAGGGTACAGCTGATACCCCACGTGAGGTCAGACTGCCCTTTGCAGCTCCACTGGTTGCAGAGTTTAAGCTTTGTGTCACAACGAATGGAACCCACCTGTCTGCAGCCAGGATGAGAACCAAGTCGAGCAAACACAAGCTCCGCCTCCTTTTTTCAAGGCGACAGAGCCCGCCCATCACTCCGAGATGACCATCTCCCCGCGAGGAAATGATTCATCCACAACCGCCACCTCAGCGTGCTCAGCCCAGGCACACGAGGCAACGATTGTGACCATCACCTAACACCAGGTAACAACCGCATCCAGAAACACACGGGTGTCGTCGTCTGAAGCAAGACCCACGCTGTCTTCCAAGACGCGTCGAGTTTGCCAGACGTAACGTCGTCTTTAAAAACACGCACCGCGAATGCTCTTTTAGTGCTCGCGGCAACAGGGGATAGCCGTTTTGCACACAAACAGGGGGTAGTGCAGCCTGATTGTGGCAATCCACTCGACGCAGGAAAGCGACCTCCGCTGAAACGCCGTACTCCAACACTCGTGAGATCGTCTTTGGAGCGGGAACAGTCACGCTTCGGCTCCGGCGAAAGCTGAATATGCGCTGCACCGCTGTTTATTTATACACGCGCTGTGATCAGCGGCAGCTGGATGCGATTAAGCGCATGCCAATCTTCAATTGGCTCGTTTAGATACACTGGTAGATTGGTCTCTCGAAGCGAGATCCCAATTCGTCGGTCATCCGACGTGACTCGGAGTGACCGACTGAAAGGGAAATTTGGTTAATGGTTTTAATTTTAGTTTCAATTGAATTTTAGTTATACCACATTGTAATTACTATAATTTTTTTACCCTGATGTGTGTTTTCCAGTCATTTCCTGTACTGTAAATGATTTCAGATTTACTAGTTCCTCTACAGGTAAACAATCGGTGGTTGGTCAGGCGGTCTGTTCCTGTCTAAGTAGGTGGTTCTTGGCTTGAAAAATCTGTGAAGTGCTGGTCCATGACGATGATAGTGATGGCAAAGGGATGCTTACTGTCCGTCTGTGACAAATATATGCAAAAAAATAATTTCACTCACCATGTCGGTGTCTGAAACAGGGCCAAAACTGGTGACGTAAATGTCTGTCTTCACTGTGGTAACTCGATCTGGAAAAACAAAAAGAAGAGACATCAAAATGACCGATGTTATTTTCCCAGAGTGCAATGGCAAAAGCCCTGTCTCATCCACCTTGAAAGGGGCAAAACCGCATTGTCCAAGAAGAGAAAAGATTTGTGAAATTCACATTTTCTTTACAGGTTCACTGCAGAAAGAGCATCTTTCTTTCCTGAGATGAAAGCGTGCATTAGGCAGAGGGAAATGTGCTTGCGCTTACTGGCCCCGTGTTAGGTTGGCTAGTAATCAAATCTTTCTGTTTCTGCTTCAGTATATTATTCCCCCCTTTCTTTTTCCTGAGATTTCTTTCTGGCATTCAAAAGAGCTCGATATTTCCTCTGATCAATGCACTAAACAACACAGGTACATTCAGTCAGACAGACAGCAAAATATTAAATACAGAACTACTACTACTACTACTACACACACACACACACACATATTTTTACTAATACTTTAAAACAGACCCAAATAACTTTAAAATATAATGCAAATAAAAATACAGCACAATTTAAAAATGGCATTTTTTAGGACTTTTTTAGTCCAAATTGCACCTGTATTTTCATTGCACTGCAGTTTCTAGGTGAAATACTACTACTAACAATAACTGTTGTTGATTTTCATATAAATTATGATTACAGGGGCAGATTACTGAAGAATAAAGGCTTATTTTATAGCAGTTCCTTGCAAAATAAAATATTATTACCCAAAAACACTTGTATATTAGTGCTGGGCAACGATCAATCACAATCAAAATAAAAGTTTTTGTGTACGTAATATGTGTTTGTACTATATATATATTTAAAACACAAAGCATGTATATATTTAAGAACAATGTATGTTACGCATAAATATTACATGAAAATACATGTAAATATTTTCCAAATACACACTGTATGTCTGTTTTTAAATAGAAATATACACTGTACACACACATATTAAGTGCACAAAACTTTTATTTTGGATTTGATTAATCGTTGCCCAGCACAAATGTTTTGATGTTTACATCAATCAACTTCAAATGGTGCATGAATATGTGAAGCCACTTTCAAAAAGCTCAAAGGCTTGTAGATGGAAAAGCAAAACTGGCAAGATAAATGCATTTTGATAAATGTTTGCTTTTTCGATAACATTAGGTTTATGGGATTTCAAAACACAATAGAGCATGAACCTTTTAGCTCCACTCACTGGACATTTCATTTTTGAACCAGCATGTTATATTTCACATACCGTGTCATTAAACGTTGCCGCTACAGGTGGACCGATTGATCAGATTTATCAATTTTATCAGCAAAAACGTGTGCCAATAATTTTTCCAGGTTGAGACCAGAGATTTTACACTTTTTCTCGTCATCCCTTTATTCAATATTTTGTTATTTTGATTAGATAGTAATCAGCAGTTAACAATAGAAATGACGGTTTACGAGAAAAAACGGTTTACAAGTTTCGTAGAAAGAGAATGACGCGTACCAAATGAGCCGCTGTAGAAACTTAATACGAAATAGCTCAACAACGCAAATAGAACTGCATGTGAAATAAAAATAATAAAATATTTTTTTTTTCTATGCATCATATTCAATGCTTCAGTTTGTTTTTATACTATACTATTATATTATATTATATTACATTTTATAAAGCAGTTAGTTCCATTCCTGGATTGTGATTGGTCAGCAGCTGAGTTTTATTCACGATACAGCACGACTTTGACCGCTTAGCCTACGATTACGTGTATCACTGAGCAACCCCCCTAGCAACCACCCTTAGCAACAATCAAGAAAACAGCATTAAAACTGCTCTGTATAGTATGTATTTTGGTTAAATTAAACGTCTGTTGTCAATTTAATGAAATATGAATGACCCTTACTGGCCTAATGCTGCGTCTTTCATCTTTAATTTTGAGACCACGCCCTTCCCCACCTAATAAATGCTTCTCATGCGCGTGTCTTTGTGAAACCATTCAGTTTCCGCCGTCAGAAGGGAGTATTACGGTATATTTTAGCTTTCTGTTTCGGGTATGATTATATATATTCATATGTCCATCGGTTTGCAGTGATGCATGCAATCTCAAGCTACTCCTGTTTTAAAAATAAATGAGGGAAAACAGACATAAATATCATATATGCCAGTGTTAAGAAATGATACAGTGGATGATAAGCTATTCTCTGCTATTCTGCGTTTATTTAAGCTCCGTTAGATTACTGTTTCTGTCAGGAACTACTTTTAATGGAAGCACTGCATTTAACGAACTTGCTTCACAAACACATATTTTTAGTTTTAATATCTTGTATTGTGTGGTAACCGTCGTTAGCGCTCTTAAGCCTCTTATTCGCGATACATCACAGCCTCTCGTACCACATTGCTTGCATATTATATTATATTATATTATATACTGTTTTACAGAGCACTGTAAAAAGGTTTTCTCAGGCAACCCTATTATATATTTTTTTTCTCATGACACCTGCAATGGAGAAACACGATTCAGCTTATAATACTTCTTGTGCATCTTTTTAAAAAAAAAAAGTAGTTTTGCAGAACGGTAGGCAGAGCTGCATATTTCTAATAAGCCTAGGCTGCTACAACAGTTCTAGAAATTGATTTTGAAATACCAAAAATTAAACAGCAATAAAAATTCTGCTTTGCTAAACAAAAAAAGGAGTTTCGATGCATACAAATGCAGAGCAGCGCCCTGTCCCATATGCAGATAAATATCAGAATGAATGATATATTCTCATAAATGAGCTCATAAGTTCAAAGTGAGAGCCCGGGGGTCTTCAGTGCTTCTTTAGTGCTTAAAGTGGCGAGTGTATTCTGAGCTTGGAGAGGCTGGTGTGTTATATTAATAGCTGGCTAATGTAGGGGTGGTTTATTCAGCGCTGAGCAGGAGGAGAGAGGCTCGGAGACACCAGGATGCTTTGATGTCTTTTCTGTGGGGTTTTTTATTCACTTTATTCTCCTGTTTCACAAACGAAAGCTGATAAAAAAAAAAACACTGAGTAATCAGCCGACGACAACAGCAATCAAACAAACAAGAAGAAATTAAGACTGCTCATCTCAAAAACAATGTCACTCTCTTTCTGTCTGTCTGTGTCACGTCTCTAAAATTGCCCTAATTATACAATGTCGCGCTTGTCTGGGCGCCGACCCAATGAGGATAGAAAAGGGGGGAAAAAATGCATTGATATTCATCTCTGGCTAGATTTTGCATGCTGTTTCTGCACGGAATCGATAGACTGCTGGGAAAGTATAAAGAGACATCGAAAAACATTGAAGTTTTATGCAAAACTAGATGTTTTCGTCTTCTCAGGTCTTCTCTGTGTTGAGGGTAGTTGCTATGCAGTTTCTAAGGTGTTGGGAGTGGTTTCTTGTCCATTGCTATGAGAAGTCTAGATGGTTGCTACAGGGCTGAACATTGTGGCTTACTCAGAATATAAAAACAGAAAGACTGCAATTTCATGTTGTTTTACATAAAAACGGCTCATTATCTGATGCTTTTAGCATATCACCTTTTAATCAGACTCGAAATGAAAAGTTTTTAAACCTGTTGCTTTAAATGCTTTTAAAAGGCAGGGAGCCTTTAATGGTTAATGGTTTGAAATAGAAATTAAGACAAATAACAGCCATAGAATAACATAATTATTACTATTATTTTATACTTTATATAGCTACTAATACATACTAATATATATACTTTTTTACTTTACTCTAAAGGTATCATTTAGTGTTGGGCGATGATTGATCTTGATTAATCACATCCAAAATAAATCTTTATATAATATATGGGTGTGTACTGTGTATATTTATTATGTATGCATAAAGACACACACATACAGTATATATTTAGAAAATATTTAGATGTATTTACATGTATATATTTATATTCAGATAATTTATATTAAATATGAAATATAAACAAATTACTATATGTGCATGTGTGTATATTTAAATATATGTAATTGATATACACAGTACACACACATATATTATATACACAAAAAATATTTTAGATGCAATTAATTTGTGATAAATTTTACATTTATATTCCTTATTTTTTATAATTATTATTATTAATGATATTTAATTTTTATTATATCTCCTTATTATTTTTAATATAGTTATTTTAAAAAAGGGACACATTTTATCCACAACTGTAATGTTATCAGAAGAATCAAACAATGATCCTTTTTTATGTACTTTTCAAACCCAAAAGTGTTCATCCTCAGATCTCTATGATATTCTGGTTTTGAGTTCCTCCTTCAGCGTGTCTGTGAGATATTCTTTGTTCATTCACTAGGTGAAAATTATAAATCGCTTTTTGTTTTTGTTTTTTATTAGAAACCTAAACAAGCAGCTTTAATAAAATAAAACAATATGCAACAGTAATGATAATGCTAGTCTACTAATGGTACTAATAATTAAGACTACTCATCTTCAAAACAATGGCTGTCTCACTCTCTTGAATTGCCCTAATTACTCAATGCCACGCGAGCGTCTGGGCACCATCCCAACGAGGATAAAAACGGATGAAAAAAACAGAGAAATTCCACTGAATTGACGTTCATCTCTGACAGAGATGAAAGACTGCTGGGAAGGCATAAAAAACCCTACTGTTTTAAGTAGCTTTTATAAACCGCAGCTTCTTTTGTGCATGGCTATCAGGTGCCATTATTCTGAGGGGGTTAGATGGTTGTGTTGTTAGGGGTCTGTGTGTCTGAGTGAATGTAAAGTGGCTCGGCCGGGTCTCCGAGGGACGGGGGAAGGGTTGAGAGACTGTCTGAAATGAGACTGGGGGGGGTTATAAAGAAGTGCTCTTATATACATGACATTATTCACATATGCAGCAGAGCGATGCGTAACGTCTGAGGGAATGCCCTTTCTGTTTGACTTCACCTCTCTCTACAGCTTTGCATTCATTCTGTGAGACCAAATCTCTTACAAAACCTATTGACCTGCCTTGCTGCTATAAATATATATGTGTGTGTGTGTGTGTATATATATACATATACATATATATATATATACATATACATATATATACATATACATATATATATATATATATATATATATATATATATATATATATATATATATATATATATATATATATATATATTTATTTTTTCCCACAGGCTAAAGACATTTGATTAGTTAAGGAGAAAAAATATATATATTCATTTTATAACGGTAAATCAACATTATTATTATTATTATTATTATTATTATTATTATTATTATTATTATTTTGTAAAAATAAATACATTACTGTTGCAATAATACTATTGTAGTGTAAAACAGAAACTGTAGTAATAAGAAGGTAAATAAAAATTCCTAATTAAGATATTATTTCTATTACTATATTAAATGTTACTATTACTATTACTTTTTAACTGTGAAAAAATAGTATTTAAAAATTACTACTACTACTACTACTACTATCATTTTTATTATTATTATTATTATTATTATTAATATTAATATTATATTGGTGACATACACATTTAATCAGTAAACAAATCATTAATATATAAAAATGAAATCAATAAAGAAATACTTTATAATAAACTTTAGAATGCATTTTTATTATTATATGTGAGACACAGATAACATTGGTGACATTATCACAACATGAGACACGCCAACATCGCCCCAATCCTTTCATCTCCAAAATTCCTGTACAGCAAATTTTTAGATTTTCATATAGAGTACATGAAAATCACCTCTGATATTTTCCGACCTTAGTTAAGACCATTAATAACAGCCTGCATATTGTTTTTCTCCCTGCTTCACTCTTCACTCCTGTATTGTCTAAACACAAGAATCAATGCACAATTAATCTACAGTGGCAAACTCAATTAACAGCCTTAAAATTACCGATGTGGGAGTAACTCATGTAACCTCTAGTTTGCGATGAGACATCAAACACGCCTCCATCTCTTCTCCGTTTGCTCTTCCTGCTCCTCAGTCTGCCAGGTAATCATTCCCGAAGATCAATACACATTAGTAAAAGGATCCATGTTCATTTTTCATTGTCTACAAATAAGCCTTTTGTGGCTTCGGTGCATTATAACAGTAATAAAAAGGCAAGGTCTGTAATTTTTCTTGCGACAGCATTTTCAAAATAGCCCAGTGTGTGGGAAAAAAACGAAACCCTGGCAACACCGACAGCTCACTAGGTTTTTGAGCAGAGCTTAAATTCCTTTTGTTCACTGGCCAGATCACAGTGAATGATTCAGTTTGATTCATTTTGTGACGCTCTCTGTCTTTGTTTACAACAGAAGGCGACAAAGACTCCATCAGCCTAGAATCACAAAGGACACACGTTCTCCATCCAACCCCTCCGATGTAAGAAAACGCTCGCAATGGCAATAACAACCCCGCGAATTCACCTTGAAATAAATCAATACACTCTCGAGGACGAAACGATTATCCGAGTCTGGTTTATGCTTCTTCTAAATGTTTCATTTATTAGGTCATTATATCCTCGTTCCAGCGGTGCTAAACTCCTCGACACGGCGAGAGGCGCTCTTTGATTCGCTCGCAAAAGTTAATCAGCCAAACATAAACGCTATAACAACACATTCAGATTTACTGACACATTCATCCATCCGGAGATTGACTGACTGCCGTATTGGATCGAGGAACAGGGGGTTTGTGGGAGTTTGGCCTCAGCAATGATGAGTGTATTGACCGCTCGGGCTGTTTTCCCCAGGGTCTGTGAGCGAATCGGCATAAGGACGACAAAAAAAGCATTTCCATAAACAAACATATCATTTACTGGATTAACTGTTAACACAAAAATCAGTCTATTTAAAATATAGGAACATCGGTGTGTTCACATTATTAAAATATTTTAATAATTTTGGTAACACCGTTTGTTAACTAGATTGGCAAACATGAACTATCAAATTAGAAATACTGTACATCTAAAGCAGTTATTATTTTTAGTTCATATTAACTTTTACTAAAGGTATTTAATAACCAGTGTTAATTTTGTATCATTGTCACGAATGTGGTTAGCAGGAGAGCACACAACGAGCATAAAGGTAAATAAAGCGTTTTAATCTACTCAGAGATGAAAATAAACAATATAATTACAGGTAGGCAGACAGGCAGGTAGACAGAACAAAACCACACGCACATAAAGACGCAATCGGACAAACAGAACTGAAACCACAGGACTTAAATATTCAACGTAATTACTTAATAAATGAGACACAGGTGAAAACGCTAAGACAATTAACTAAAGTGGGTTAAACGGAACACAACAAAAACAATAACAAAGTCCAGAGAACGTGACAATCATTTAGATAATATTTAGATAATATTATACATTTTAATTCATATGTTGTTTTATTATTATATTGCATATAAATTGTTATAATAAATGCATGAATATTGCATATTCTGTTGTTGTTATTATTATGGTTATGTCTGTACAATTAGTAATTACAACAGTAATTTGCCATGGTTATTTATTAGTTTATTTTAGTTCTTGTTAAGTTTAGTTAAGTTTTAATTCAGCAAACGTTTTAGTAATTTTGCAGTAAGCTTTTGTCGTTTTTATTTAATTATAGTTTTTAAATGCCTGTGAATTAGTATCGAATTTGTGTTCTGTTTTATTTCAGTTTTAGTTTTTTTAATACATCAGTTTATCAATTGATGTATTAAAAAAAAATCTATTCATCAATCAATTCATCAGTTTTTAATATTTCATTTTGTTTGCAAATATGAGGTAAATAATGTGTGTATATATATATATATATATATATATATATATATATATATATATATATATATATGTGTGTGTGTGTGTGTGTGTGTGTGTGTATATATATATATATATATATGTTTGTGTGTGTGTGTGTGTATATTATATATATATATATATATATATATATATATATATATATATATATATATATATATATATATATATATATATATATATATGAATCATTTTAGAAAATCTGCTCAGCTGAAAAACAAACAAACCAAAATGAAACACCACTATTACTCCAGGAGCACTACGCAGGAGACAGATGGTACCAAAACCTGCACGTGTCTGGGAAACCCTGAAGGTTCGCAAAACATGTGACTAGTAACAGTAATTCTTGTGAACAAGTCATTGATTTGATTATTGATTTTTTTATGAAATCTTGACAGGATACTGCTGGAAACCCACAAACAAATCTTCGACCATGAATGAATAACCTCTAACACGGAGAGACATCACAGCAGTGATGCAAGACGCTTCACTCAGTTAACATCAACAGCCCTTGACCTCAGGATTAATGAGCCGGTCTGACCGGACCTGGGGGTCAAAAGTCACAGGTTAAAACTGAGCCGACTGAGAAGACCGGAAGAGAATTGAGATTCAACACGTGTCGAGCGCAAACAGCTCATTCAGCCGTGCCGTTAAAAACTGTTCAAAGGATGTGAAAAGATGAAAAGATTCAGCCCTCCTCGCTCCTGAAAATATGCACCTTTGCTTTGAACGGCTGAAACAGAATTACTTATTCATTCTGCTTTGTCTTTTCAAGCTCTCGTATCATCACCAAAGTGTCAGCGGCAGGTAAGTTTTATACCAGCTGGTTCTTTAATATGCTAAGACCAGCTTGAACTTCCTTTGAGCTATAAACACGACCTGCCTAGAAGAATGTTTTATTGCTGATGCAGTTTAATGCCTTTCTGCAGCTATGTTTCATTTAGGGTACAAATTTCCTTTTGGTATAATTTAATCAATTTCGAAATGACCGCACATACAGTACGTTGCTGCCATTTCACACTGAAGACTGAAGTAATGATGCTAAAAATTCAGCTTTGCATCGAAAGAATAAATAACATTTTAAGTTATTTTAAATTAAGGAGGGGCTGTCCTGCTCTATAGGTTTTAAGAACATGTCACCATATTTTGCACATTTTAACACTGGCCTTTGATGTTGAGATATTGAGGTTTGCCGTCTCTTTGCTGCAGTAGTTCTGTGTCGTTTACACAAAACCCTTTTTAGTGTTTGACAGTCCCTATCATTCACCTTCAGTTTTTTGCTCACTTTTCTTCTTCGCTCTCAAGTTTTGCCTTGCTTTGTGTTTGCAGTCATAATCGTAAAGACCGTTGTTCTTAAAACACCAACCAATTGGGCTATTAAGGTTACAGACACTCCTGCTAAATGGGCTTTTTGGAAGTGTGACAAGTCACCATTTCACCGACCACTCGTACTAACAGCTTCTGAACACAACGCATACTATACTGCAGTACAAAGAAAGATAACAAAAAAACAACTACTTTTTTCATTTATTGTAGCAAATTATTAATTGCAATTAATCACGTACAAGATAAGTTTTTGTTTACATAATAAATGTGTATATTGTGTATATTTATCCTGTTTCTATATATATATATATATATATATATATATATATATATATATATATATATATATATATATATATTGAAGAAAAAATCAATTATTATATTTGTAAATTAAATATAAAATACAAATACATACATATAAATGCAATTAAATATTTTCTAAATATATACTGTATGTGTGTGTTCATACATATATAATAAATATACACAGCACAGAGACATGTATTTTGGATGTGATTAATCATTTGAAAGCACAAATTTATCATATGACATATAAATACATTTGAACAGGATGAAGTTTTTTTATTTAAATATAATATTTTTATATTTAGCACTGCACCTTTGGAAGCTACGGAATATATTTAAATGTTTCCCAGAAGACAAAATTAGTACATTAGTACAAAAAAAACTAATTATTTTAAATAAAATGTAAATTTGCAGGTCAAATGGTTTGTCTCGTCTCAATCGGGAATGGAATTCAATTCACTTTCAGGCACTAATTTGTGGTTTTATTACCTGAATGACTGTTTCTGGTGAAGTGAATCAAATTCACTAGTGTTTCATATTAATACAACTATTTAGGTGAATCTAACAACTCAAATGAGTAAAGCGATTGAAAATAATCAAATGATCTCAACGGACCAAGCTACTGGAATGAATCAGACTCCCTGCTACTAGTAATCAATCTGCTCTAGAAGGCAAAAAGTAGCTCAGATCATTTGGTCTTGGAAGAATTTGATGAGATCCATTTGAGTCCATGCGATCTGACTTCTGATTGCAGAGTGAACACAATTTGAGACATTGCAATCTCTTCTAAAGCCCCAGAGTAGACAAAAGTGAGATTACAGGGGTCTTTACTTAAGAAAGAAAAAGTTCTGCGAAATTCTCCTTTAATTTCATTGATGTCTACGAGACATTAAAGAGATTTTCATTTGCGATTTTCTTTTCTATGACACTGCTGTGAGCTCACAGTCCTTCTACGCCTATTAAAGGATGAATGACTACATCGGCAGACAAATCCATAAGGTTCAGTGAAATCCTGCATATCGTTATGGCCTTTGTTAGCTAAACTAATCCGCTAATGGAAAAATGTCACTGACACTTAAGTAGTGACAAAACATTAGAAAAATGCCTCCTTTTATGCCAGTCAATAGAGAGCTGCTTTATAATAGCAGCGCGTACATGACCGCACAAATCAATAAAAACAGGTACTCAGTATCTTTCTTTAATCTGGGCTAATGTACTTCTGTTGTCACCATAAGCACTATAATGTGTTCCTGCCTTCATCATCACAACATCAGACACGAACTACACCGATAAAACCACGGAGATAAGCTAGATCCGAATGCACTGAAGGTCTTTGTTCAAATCCATTACGCCACAGATTTAGCGATGCTTGAGGAAAGATAAACTTGATTCTAGAGAAGAGCAGAGATGATTTCAGCCTTCATATGTGCTCTTATTACAGCATGCTTTATCATTACCGGGATATCAAATGCAAGCTATTTAAAGTGCCCCTATAGATTTTCGAAAATTACCTTCCATGCAGTGTGTAACACGGCTCTAACTGAATCAAAACATCCTGCAAAGTGTGAAGTTGTAGCATGTCTAAAGTCGTCTCTGGAAAGAAAGAGTCAGCTTTGAATCACTGAAACGAGTCATTTTTAAAACAAAATCCTAGGTGTTTTGTGTCGACATCAACGTAAAACATTGGCATATTGCCAGCCGCTGTTGGTCTTTTCTCATTGGTCTGAATGAAAATGCTAATTCATTCTTTGCCACTAGGTGCCGCTTTTGAAGCGGTAAGATAGCAGTTTCCCTGGTAACGCTGTACATAAAGCCCACTGCTTTATCAGGCATTACAGGCAAGACCAATCAGACCAATCAATGCAGATTAGCGTCACGCAAAGGAGGAGTTTGGAAAAGTGAATCGTTAAACGAATCATTTGGGAGCTGTTGAGCAGATATTGTTAAAATAAATCACATTTTTAAGACCTAAAGTGTTTCTGACCTTGCAAGCATGTGAACCTGTTGTTGGGGGCTCCCGAAAACAAAATATGAACCTGTAATTACCAATAATAGGGGTATTCCTACCCGTTTCATGGCATGATTGTACCTGGGTGCACCTTTTTTAGAGACGCGAAATACATACAACAAACGCATATCACTGCAGTTTTCCAAAAGAAATGAATACTTGAGGCATTAAAACTCTGACACACAAATTTACTGAATTTCTATTAATAAAGTGTAATTTTTGCACATTACTTGAAGAGTAAACATTACTTCAAAACAATATTAATATGCCAAGAGATTTGAAAACTGATGCTTTTGAACATCACACATATCCAGCTTCATATCTATGTGTTTTCAGACGGTAGGTTTGTTCCGTAGTAACTACGGTAATTACAGTTAAAATGGCACAGCTACATCAACAAATGCGTTTTTAGATCAGTTTTGCATTTGTTAACACCATGAGGTAGGTTTATGGTTGGATTTGGTGTAGGACATTTCCAACATGATTGAGCATTAGCTTTTAGCAATGCATGGATGTACGCAATACGTAACTGAAGCAACGTAATAAAAACACAGCAATATATCAATATAATAAAAATGCGTTTTAGCAAGTCAGTAGACATTTCTCTTTGAAACTGCCCTGATACGTGCAGTAAGGCACGTAAAAAACTGCATCGATGTCGTATTTTTATGAGACCAGGTTGTTCAATTCACACACTACTAACTCACCTCCCAGTCCGGGTCTCAGCCGGTTGTCGTAGCCATCCAGCAGGCGGTCCAGGATGCGTGTGAACAGGGTGATGTTATTTTTGAAGGCATCTGTTGTGGCATCTGCGGACACTGACCTACACAACAAAGTCGAGAGTGTGCGTGTGAGCTTAACAGTCTCACGAACAGCACTGGAAAGACTTCAAAGACTTCAAAAATGAGAGCGGCCAAACTGCAGCCTGAGTGAAATGAGGAATTACCTGATCTTCACAATGTTCTTGACATCTTTTTAGCACTTTAATGATCCTAGTTTCATACGCAGCGAGTTACAGCTCTCATCTGTTCTGAGAATTATTGCGCCAGATTCAAATAAAATTTTAAATCTTTGAAACTCCTTTTAGCCGTCAGACCTATGAGAAGCTATTCTGAAGACAGCACCATAGTTCGACTAGCCTTCACAATTAAGTTTTTACATGTTTTGGATACTAATCGGATTGCATTATATTTTTTTAGACATGAGATTAGACATAAAAACCAGATCTCAATTAAGGAGCAAGCAACCTGTTTACACATAATAAAACACTGAATAATGCACTGAACGATTAACTTATTGATCAAATTGTTTAAATTAATTATTTGCGCAAAGGCAATTTTATGACTTAACTCAATATGATGACTTTTGAAACACTAATGACACAAAAATGTTAAGCGTAATGATAAAAAAAAAATTGTTTAATAAAATATTTAAATAAATGAACACATAAATACATACTTTACATGATTATATTTAATATATATGTATTTTGCTACCTAAATGAATGAATTGTAAGTGATGATATTTAACCTATTTTTTAAACACTGAAATAAAAACATTACATAGGAAAAAAACTGATTTTTCTAACTATTTATTTTATAAATAAAATAATTTTAAACAAACAAACACATAAATATCAAATGGCATGCAGGTAATTTAAACATTTTTTAAAGCATTAAACATTAAAAACAGCATGTTTTATCTAACTACATTGCTACTTTCTGCAAATATCCCCTATGCTTCTTTCTGAAAATATTAGTGTTGCTAACTCCCCAACACTGCTGTGATGTGATTAGAGCACTCTTTCACTCTGTTTCACATGTTCTACTTACAGGAAAGTTTATGTGAAACGCTTCTCAGGAATATAATTAACATACTTAAACATAATTGGCTTAATTAGCATAAGCAATCATGCATGCATTATGAGCGTCGACTTGATCTGTTTGCTAGCTGACTGTTAAAGCTCTTCAACTCGCTCTGTTTCAAAGCCCACGAGCGGACGATTGAGAAAGCATTTAAAGGTGCGTTTTCTTCCCGAAGCTACCTTCTCAGGACACCGAACAGCATGCATGAATGCAACAAGCAAGAACAAATATCAGTCACAGAGCATCTTAGAAGAACTTAGAAGTTGTTGCCTACATAGGGCGTTCCAAATCAGTCAGTTAGGACGCTGCAGTGCAAGGCAGCTGTCTATGTAGGCAGCAGTGAGGCAGCTCACTAGGTTTTGGAACAAAGCCATACACCATAAATGGACATGACTGAGCAAGTTCTTCTGAACGTGATTTGAGTAGCTCAGCTGGAATATTCAGCATATGTATAATTCTGCGCTCTGCCACGGGGTAATACCTCATTATAGAGCAAATTTGTAGCTAATTCCTACATAAGCCTCACATACATTGAGAGCATTTAATAGGTAATTATGCAGCTTTGAAGCCGGTCATACTGCTACCATCTGGGGGAACACAAAGGAACCTGAAGGGACAGTATCGACCCATTTAGAGTTATAGAAAGCACTCTGTTTTCATGGTTCCTCTAGAGTTGGAGGACAAACCTCCCCCTAGCGCTCCTTTCGCGGGGAGCATCCATGCGTGACCCAGATTAGAGGGAGTTTTATCTGATGCCATCCCGATTCCAGTTATTCAGAGTGAATTCACAGCTCGTGGAAACAAGTAAAGCATATTTCATGAATCGACTTTATGACACAAACAGGAGGATGGGCTTGCTTATCACATGAATTATCTAGATTTATATGATATTGCTTTATTGATTAGCAGCCTAAGGCGCAGTGTGACCATGCTCACTCCCAGGAGAGGGTCTAAGTCAATGATTTAATATGAATAAAAGGAAAAGAGTCAATCATATTAAGTTTGTATTTAACTGGCAGTGAACTTGAGCTGAGTGTGTACAGAGCGGTCAGAGTAATTTTAATCCATGTGGTCACTATTTAATCATGGCTTTGCAACAAAATCAAGGTTGCACCTCTTAATTATCATTATTTATTTATTTTTTACGAGCAAAACTTTGACCAAAACACTCACTGGGCGATCCAGTATTACAGCATAGCCGTTTACTGCACTTAAGGAAGGTACTACAGGCGTAAACAGGATTTTTACAGTTTGCACTTTCCTCAATACTTGGAATAAAACAAATTGCATAAAACACACAAAGTGCTAGCCAATTTAATACATAAACATTCATTTCAATGATTTCGCGTCCTTCACCCATTACATAAGCATCAGTATCTGTGAAAAGCCATTTTCGCGTTCAAATTGAACATAGTATTTCATATTTTATAATAGTTAGAGAGCCCTAATCTGAAATTGCATTTTTTCTTTTCATTATTATGAATAGATTTCTGAAATGAGGGTTTGGAAATTCATGATTAGTGTCATTCACAAATGATACGAATATTCATAACGCTTTTTGTAGGCTATTTTATAGGCTTTTATCTATAGACATAAGGTAAATGTCTTCATAAACGTTAATATGCATTTATATATATGTGTACTTTTTATGTTTTAAAAACCTTTTGACTAATCGACATGGCAGATGACAAATCACTGAGGTCGCGATCACAAAATAAGGCTAAGTGACATTTTACGTATCGATTTTCATTTTCTAATATGTAAATACATTTAATAAGATGCTTAATATTTAGTAGGATTGTGCATAACTGTAATTTTAAACACCTGATTGGGTGCATGTTTTTAGTTTTCAGTTTTAATTTCAAGAGAAAAAAAATCAGCCTATGCACCTGTAGTACCTCCCCTGGATGAGAAAGCGCTCCTCATGGTTCCACGCTGTTCTGCACCACCTAGAGGATTCATTACTGTTCACCTACAAAAAACCAACGATTTCTAGAAGCCTCTCACGAAAAGCCAATTTGCATGAATTAAACTAGCAATAATTAGCCCTCATCAGACGAACAGAAAGCCGGTCTTTGTCAGTCTTTGTCATCGGAGCGATTTCTTTCGGTCACCACCGGAGTCGTGCGCGTAAAAGTCTCCAGTTACGCACGGAGACGAGAGGTTTCGAGGCGATCCCAGTCTCTTTAAATTAAACTTATCGCGATTATTTTTAAGCAGTGCATCCTCGAGCCCATTCAAAGAGCGTCGTCAAGACTGTCAGTCCTACCTGGTGTGCCAAAACAGCGTCAACACGAAGATGAGAAGATGAAACGCGAACCTCTCCCTCATTTCTGCCACTCAAGCCTGCGTACAAGAAGACAAATCCACAAATCAGGTGAAGAAAGCGGTGTTTGTTTTAGTAAAATACTGCCAATCACACACTACGGTGACGGGTTAAGTTGGTCCATGAGCGCACACGGTACGTACGATCCACCTGCTGATCTTAGATGATGGATCCCAGACATTTCATTAATATTTACAGCGTGTAACAATTCATGATACGAATATCAATATTTCCTAAAAACACTTCAAATCACAAGAAGGGAAAACCACGAACAAGTGACCACGGCTCGCGGCGCGATGATGATCTTCGTGTAAATGGCAACATATGGCCGGGTACCATTTACACACATGGCCAGAAACACAATATCCTGCACTTTATGGAGAGGACACCCACCTGTGATCCACCAGATCCGCTTTGTCCTTATGAATAAAGGATGATAAATAACAACCGGAATGTGAAAGTTTATTCCCAGCCGAGGAAACGGAATCGCGAGTGTTATTCAAGAGCGCGCACGTGGATCGGGGACGAGCGTTAATGAATTCCCATAATAATTCACTATAATATCAGATGCATGTGAGCATCACTGAGGGTCTCTGATCCTCCACGGCGTCTCTCTCTCTCTCTCTTTAACGCACCGCACGCGTCTTGACGCGCCGTGATCTCAGATCTTCTTTACTGGATCTCATACTGTTCACTATTTATTTTTTTTCTCCTGAAAGAAAGAAAGGGGGATAACTACAAAGAAAGAGACAGCTAGCTGGGTCCTAAAGGCAGTTATATTATGGCGCTGTTCTCTCGCGCGCGGTCTTTCCCACACACATACACTTGCTTGAAGGTGTTCATTTATTTGCATTATTACATTTTTATTATTAGTTTAAATGATAAAATAAAAATGATGTAAGATTTTTTTTTTTTACTTACTGTTATGTTGTGCCGTCAGAATGACAGTCTGAACATAAATATAAAAACATCACAGTAATCCACACCACTTCAGTCCATCAATTAATGACTCGTGATGTGAAAAGCTGCACGTTTGTAAGAAACAAATCCATCATTAATCCTTCTTTTTTTTATCTTTGAACCATTGCTTTCAGCTAAAATACGAGCCCTCTATCCATGACATTGCTTTTCCCAGTGAAAAAGCCACCTAGTCTGAATAAGAAGAGACATATGCACAGATTAAACAGCAAGTGAAAACAGTTCTAAACACATATGTTGGTGGATATCGATGGTAAATGACAAAAGGGAATTGACTTTTTCACTGGAGGAAGCGTTATGGATTACGGCTCTGTCTGAAGTGGAAAAAGCCTTGATGATGGATTTGTTTTCTTACACAGCTTTTCACTATGGATGTTAATTGCTGGACTGTAATCATGCAGAATTGCTTGTTGTGATGTTTTTATCAGCCGTTTGGACTCTCATTCCGACGGCACCCATTCACTCCAGAGGATCCATTTCTGAACAAGTATTGCTGAATTTCTCCACATCTGTTCTGACGAAAAAAAAAAAAAAAAATTCTGGCTGAACGTATCCTTCCACAGATTATTCCACAGATTATTCTCTCGTGGAACACAAACAGTCCAAAAACGCTTTTCATATGCAATGGATATACATAGCGATCACGGGCTGTTGCAATTTTCTTGGTCTATTTAAACGAAGAAACAAAATAAATACACAATGGTACACATCATGAAACGATGCTATTCTTGACAGATAATACATGTACACAATGTTTGCCATATAAATATTAACCCATTTGCATAGTCGCGGAATCTTTAATGCCCTACGCCTGAAAGAGACAGAATTAATAATGATAAACATCCTCACAGATGGATGAGCAGTTATTAACACTGCTTGTGTCCTGTCTTTTCCAATCCGCTGTTTAAACCCATAAACTCAAATAGGAATATGCAAATAAGTATTATTACGCAGCTTTTGCACATAAAATCCCGAAACCTGGTAACTAAAGATAAATTACTTCCTCAGGGCAACGTACGAACAATATGAAACACAGAATTCAATGACCAAGAAAGCCATCGGGTTAAAAATGACTCCCAAAAATGGCATGAATATTTCACACTGAGTCCCCATTTTTGGAAGAAACACATCCAGAAATAATTACACCTAGATTTTAATCATAAATTTGTCAGGGGATGTATTCTAAAAACCTAAACAGACACCAGGCCGTTTAATTATGCAATTTTAATACAGAAAAAAAAGATTTCCACATAAAACACATCATTATTCCAAGCCCTCTATCGCCAGAATATTTGACGTCCCCCTGTGATATCAATAACTGGGGGTGTCGCAGTAAAAACAGCCCATATGTGTGTGTGCGGGCGCAAGTTGCATCATATAACCAAATGCAAACTTTATCTTAATCTAGGAAATCTGCAATAAACATAATGCCGTTCAATAATATTTTATGACCCAATCTGCCTCGTAATGTTTGTTTATGCTTGGGTGGCATTCATACATAAATAATCCAACAGACACAATGAGATCCCGCAATGCTAATATAAAAATAGGAGACAGCCAATAACTTTTCCCAGCATCGTCTATAAAAACAACAACAACAACAACAACAACGAATGAACAAATCTCACTCATGCCAATCCAGATATTCAGTAATTTAATTGCAAATGGCTGCATTGTGGACTAATTGTGTCTGTCTGCCGAAAGCAAACGGGCGAGGATGTAACTTCCCTTAAAAGCATTTTATTTATAAACCTGTATTAGCTATTGATCAGGTCCAGATGATGAATTTCTAATTGCTCCCATGTCCCCTCCAGATTCTGCATAAATATTTAAAGCAAAAAGGCAGCCATGTCAGCCCGCGGCCCCAAGAAGACTGATGAGAGTGTAATGCTAAATGCCAAAGCATGTTTGTCAATGCAAATACACTTTCTACACCGCATAAGAGCGGTAGCTTTTGATGCAACACGGCGTTGCTTTAAAAACAGCGTTTCTGTGTTTCAAGTGATGCTATGTCAAAGGCATGGGTTTGCGTTCAGCCAATTTTAAATGTTAAATTTAATTGTTCTTCAATATGACAATTATTTTGTGGGGTCCATTCCTTACAATATCGTTCTGACCTTCAAAAAGAAGCTTTTTGCTGCTCTTGGTGACATTTGCTATTGTTCCGAATAGCATAATACTGTTTCTGCGGTATATACCGTACTTAATATGCAAATTTTCCATATGCATGAAATGCCCAGGTGACCTACTGCGTTTGCCAAAATGTGCACGTGTCCCACTCTGCAATGCATTGAGCATGACCTTACATTTCAAGTGTGATGAATGAACCAGAAGTAATCACCATCACACTGGAAATGTCAGCCAAAACTTGTAATATTGTTTTCTTGACTCTTTTTTTCCTCACCGGAGACTTAAAGGCATTTTCACACAAAATTGTATCAGAAAGGCCAAATAACCATTTTTATTATGTAGAGGATAATATAAACCTGCGAGTACTAACATAATGTGCCCAGAATGTAGCATGCTAATGTTTCATATATTCATGCATATTGCATCCTTTTTTTTTTTAAACGACAGCAGGGATGTTTTTAGCTTTTCATAATTTTCATCATACGTATACCTTTATGGATAGGTTTTAAGGTTTGTGCAGAAATTGTTTTTACTTGTGTGCACTACACATCTGCTTTGTTGCTCACAAATTTTGTTTCCTAAAATGAACAGTAGGTAATATCCACCTCATCTGGTGCTCTGTGTGTTCTGTTATGAAGTATCCTGCTATTATTTCAATGCAAGCAACCACTGGAAACGATTCAGTAAGTGAGTAAACAGTCCAAACGAATCAAACTGAATCACAAACAGTCTGACTGACTGGATCAAATGGGTGATCCAACCATTTAACATGAATGCCTTCTGAACCTTTTGCTAATGTTCCTGTTAAAGTCATCTAGCCTATTTGTTGAAAATGTTCGGTTACCCAAATTTTTTCCCAGGTAGCACGTTACATAATTTACTAGATGGCTAAATCGTAGAAAGTCGTAAGAAGTCGTATGTGTTTTGCGTGTGGCCAATTTGCGTGAATGACCTACAGCTAACCCCTAAACCTATCCGCCACTGGGTTTGAGACGAATCCTGCAGAATTAACCACCTCGTAAAACACGTACGAATTAGTCGTGCGACTGTGTTTTGCGTTAGTTCTTTCCTCTCAGTTTCGTCTCCCATTTGCATTCAGCTCTCATAACCGCAGCGCTATTGTGTCACGAAGCCCGCCATCTCCGTTTGAGTCATCAAGTGTCCCATAAGGCCGCATGGGTGATGATGGCATTTAACTGAAGCAGTTAGCAGGCTGGAATTTGCCTGCTTGTGAGCGAATAACCTGAAAAATGCTCGCGCTCGGACTGCAGGCTACATAACAAAGCGTTACCCGAGGACCTTTCCCTCGCAACGCCTTCCCGGCAGAACGCTAATGTTTGACTTCGCGGAACAAAACGGGCGGCGTTTCGAGTAAATTCGATTAGAGGACAACGCTCCAGTTCTGCCTCGCCGCCTCAGTGGAAGTAATTCAAAAGTGTGATCTTCCGAAATGAAAACAGGCTTGCATTTATGAGGCTCGCTCTTCCCCCGGATAAAGCGGTGGTCAAACGCTGTCTTTTGGTGCAGCGAGTCAAAATGATTATATACAGTCGCCTGGAATCCGAGCGCGCCGCTCCGCACTTGAGAAAATAAACACGATCTTATGCGAGCACCGGGCCCGTCAGATCTGGCACGAGCGCTCAGGTGTTCAGCTTCACACGGTTATGCACATGTCGGGGCTGGCACAGGGCGTCCGACCCGCAGTGCCAGACAGACTCCGGCAGAGCTCCTCGCTGACCAACGAAACGCCACGGGCCGCGCTCTTCCGGGCGTTTTCGATGAGATGAGGGCGTCTGGAACACAACAGAAGGGTTTGATTTGAATTTATGAGGTTGTGTGGGATTATCAGGTGCGCTGCTTCTTAATAACATGCTTTATTTGGATCCTTTACCTTTGCAACACGATCGAGGTTAGTAGGAGGTGTTCCTCTGTAGCGCTCACACAGACGCATTATATAAAAAGTGCAATGAGTCACATAGTTATTAGCCTAACAACCAGTCTGAGATCAATGAGCTCAAATATATCCTTAAAGGAACAGCTCAATTAAAAAATAAAATTCATCATTTAATCACGCTCATGTAGGCTGCTCTTAAAAATTAAGTTATTTATTGGCCTTGATGGTTCCACAAAGACACTTTCCATCCCACAGAAGGTTCTTTATAAAGAAAAAAAAAAGATGTTTCTTTTAGGAAAGGTTTACCGAAAGGTCATTTAAGGACTGGAAAATGGTTCCCAAAATGGCATTGCTGCAAAACCACCTTTTGGAATGTTATTTTTAAATGTCTTCAAAAGCTATATGGCAAATAATAATAAAAATAATAACAATAAAAAATAAAAACAAGGGAAAAAAAACAAAAGCTGGATGACTTTCTTTCCTCTGCGGAAAGCAAGTTTCTCTTTAAATCGTAAACTGACAACAGTTCCAAAAGATAAACAACACAATAAAAAGTTAATTACAAGATGCAAGAGCTAACGGTGTGTATGTGGCGTCTCACAACAACATCTGGCGGTGTAAAGTCTGAGAATGTACATTTGAGAATAAGCTTTGATAGTTGCAACGACGTTATCAGTGAATAATGTCTATTTTTTTTCCTTACATAAAGCAGCAAGACTTTGAATTTAGTGTGCGTGTTTATGTTTAAGTTTTCATTATATTTTGTATCAGCTCGACAGCATGTTGTCAGTTTGGGATTCCATCGGGAAAGAACTGCATGAACCTGTTTTTGAAAGACATAAATGCATATATACATCAAGGATGCATTAAATTAATTAAAAAGCGACAACACATACGTTTCATATTGTTTTAAAAATCTATTCATCAAACAATCTTGAATTAAAAAAAAATCACAAATTATATAAATACAAAGCTGCACAATTGTTAATTGCTAATTAGCAGAAATGTTTCTTGAGCAGCGAATCAATATTAAAAAGATTTCTTAAGTATCACGGGAGCGAAGACTGGAGTTATGATGCTGAAAATTCAACTTTGCATCGCGGGAATAAATTACATTTTTAAGATATATTCAAATAGAAAAACGTTTATTTAAAATACTAGTAATATTCCACAAAATTACAGTATTTTACAGTAAATTTACTGTATTACTTCATAATCAAATAAATGCAGCCTTGGTGAAAATAAGACATTACTTAAAAAAAAAAAAAAAACATTAAAAAATCTTACCAACCCCAAACCTTTGAACTGTAATGTATCATGAAGCAAATAGCTCAAAATGATTGGCAGTGGGAAATTTCTAACTATAAGCTGAAAATGAACGTTCCGTGTGGGTGAACAATATCTTCTTAAATCCTGTCATATATTTAAAATGCATGAGCTCTGAGCATTGCACACCTTTCTGCTGGAGTGAGCATGTGATATTTAAACTCACTATTTCCCTCTGAGTAACTCTGAGGAATACAGGAGACGTGCCGTCGTAAACCAATGAAATCCTTCATGCTATCTTGACAATACTAAGTACATATGTCAGTTTTCAATCTGATATTCCTCTAGGACCGTGTGGACACGTTTGTTCAGCTTTTAACAGCCTTATAAGATGATTTACTGAAACCCATTTGAAAGCGCATTTGGTGTATGTCTTCATCTAATTCCAGCTTCTATATTTCCGCCTAAATCCCACAGGAGCTGTTTTTTTTTTTGCGCGACTAGATGCAAATGTCTTGTTGTGCCTCTGAAGTATGGTAACACACATGCTCTATGGTTCCTGCGAGAACTGTGGGCGTCCAAACACCGTCTCCTTGGCTGATAAATAAGGTTTTCCCTTCCTCAAGCTCAGATGCAATTTTGATCTTTCCTTAATTGCATTCTCTGATTTTCCCCGTCTCTCCCTGAGCAATACCTCTTATCAGCAAAATCTGAAGACTAATATACCAAATCTTTTATTGGTTTCTGTCTCACGTAACGGTTTGAAATCTTGGATTTTCAATGCCTGCACAGTTTTGGACTGATAAGATGAAAGATTTTCTTTGGTGAAGTCACATGCAAACATGGGCCAAAAGGTTCTTTGTTTTGTTGCCATTTTGATGCAGAGCTCATATGCTTGTAGGCGGACAAGTTAATTTTAAAGGTTAAAAAGAAAGAGTAGACTGACATGGCAAACTAACACTAACCCTAATGATTTACTACTTGTGTTTTCTAAGGTGGGCATCACTATTGCTATTACTCATAACGGTTAAAGATTCAATCGGTCCCTAAGGATTTTAACATGCAACTCATCACGTATTTTTTTGTGCTAGCAGTGTTGTTTTAGTATTATTTATATACTATTGTAGAATTTATACATTTTTTTTACACCAGTAGTACTGGGAATAATTCCACTCTTTAAAAATGTTTTTGAAATTAGTTTATACAGTAAAATACAGTAAAAACAGTAATATTGTGAAACATTTTTACTATTTAAAACAACTGCTTTATATGAATATGTTGTAAAATGTAATATATACAGTTTTTACTATTATTAGTCCAATCATTAATGTCACATAATCCTTCAGAAATCATTCTAATATCTGCTCTAAATAAATTAATAAAATAAAATAAATATTTCGATTTTTTTGCCCACTTTTGGCTAGTATTTTAATTTAATAAAAATATGCTTTAATTTAATATAACTCATGCAAAACATATGCAACCGCACATCACTGACCTACAGTAACACAGGGGAAACACTCATTGAACTAAAAGTCTAAAAATCTATACTAAAGTGATAAAAAACAGATTACATATCCTTTTGAACCAGTTATAATGTGTAAAATAATTTTTCAATCTTTTTGAAAACCATTGAGTCTAATTGTGCACAACCAAAGACATTAATCCAGTAGTGACTCTGAGGAGAGAAAAATCTATGTGGTCCCATAAAAATATGAAGCGTTAAGCATATGCAAGGCCACAATCAACTAGATGTGTTATTCAATAAGTGGAGATGGAGGGACAGAAATCGAAGCAGTAGAAAAGAAATAGTGTCTTTAGGTGCCAGGATTAACCCAGAGCTCCTTCACTTCAATCAATTAATCAATAGTTGCAACGACACACACACACACACACACACACACACACACACACACACACACTACAGTCATTCCTCAGGACTTTAGGTTTGTATTCAGATTTAACTGTATATCTATTATTGCCATCATTTAAACCAACCAAACTTCTTTCTTTGTGAAATCTTTGGTTTGAGAAGTGTTGCACTTAGGTTGCAGTGACATTCAAAACACTTTTGGGGCCACTGCCCTGATTATCCGGTCCTGGTTCTGTAATGCATGTGTATGTATGTGTGTGTGTGTGTGTGTGTGTGTTCGTGTTGTGGTGTCTGTGCTTTACCTGAAGGCTGTCTGTACCCTCAGGACGGGACGCACCGACCCCAGGAACCTTCATTCCAAATGCTGTCAGTCATGATTCAATCAGTTCTCATGCTCCACTTCATCAGTTCTGAGTTTAGCTCGACCACTAAATCTCACAATTACACCCTCTTTCATATGAGTAGATGCCCTGTGTGACATGAGCAGCAGAAGAGGCAAATAAATAAAACATGGAGCCACAGCAGATGGGGATGTTATTCTTGCATTCATATCAGGTGAATCTAGAAACCTGTCAAGAAGAGTCTAGGTCACACTTTACAGCAAAAAATAACTAAATAAAAATAAATAACAGCTATTTTAGGACAATTCAGGTTAGAATTAGTTGTATTGTGACAAGGTTTCAGGCCAAATAAGCATTTTATATAGTTAAATGGTAATTTTGTGGGGAACTGTGCCAATTAATTAGTTTCATGCAAAATACTACTACTAATAGCAATAATAATAATAATAATAATAATAATAATAATAATAACAATAATAATAGTCCAAAAGGCTTTATTTATTCAAAATATCATATAATTTTTCTAAAAAAAAACAAAAAACATTTTAATTAAAAAAAACGCATGCTTAAATTTGTTTGATATTTGTCAATTTATTTATTTTAATCTTCCTATAAATGGAGATCTCCTGAGGTAGTGCATGATTTTAATGTTTCTCTTTTATTAAAATACTGGCTCAGATGTGTCATATTCCGCTTCATCGCACAAATGTCAATAGACCACATAAGCAAACACCAAACGTGAAACGATCAATTATGTATGAAATGTTCTAATCTATCCAATTACCTTAATTCACAGTGAGACGAGCTGCTTGACATCACTCAGGCTTTCTGTTGCTGTAAACGAGAACAGGGGTGTTTTCGGGTCCAAACCCCCACCTGAGAGCCAGGGGCCCCTGCTGAGCGCATACGCCACCTGAATGCAAACACTTTGTTTGTGATCATAAGCTTTCAGCTCTTTACATTGCACCAAATTACATCACCATCTGCACCACTTAACACACCTGTTTGGAATGATAATGTGGAAACTATAAATGCTTTGTTACAGTTTAGCACATCACAGCAGTATTGCGGCGAGGGTCACCTCTGAGATAATGGCCCACATTTCTCATTTGAGTTTCATGCACTGAGCTGCTTCATGCAAATGACTGTAAATCACACACCAAGCTCCTCCACTGAAACTGTTGCCAGTTATTAGGAAACAGTGACCTCTAGTGCTTTCATCAAAAAGTGCATGTTACAAACAGGCATAAACATAGATTTATAATTTAAAATCTCCTAATGGGCATTAAAATGGGTACTAAAATCCGATAGACTTATACTAAAGAAGGAACCTCAGTCATGACTAATATTATAGAGACAGTAAACAACCATCTAGTAACAAGCCAGAAGCCAGAACTCTGAAGTATTCACATTAAACATCTCAATAACAATGTAACAACCATCCAAAACAGCCTAACATCCACCTAGCAACCACCTAGAAAACCCCAACAACTGCAAAAGCCCTAACAACCACAGTAGCAACAATACAACAACCACCCAAAATACCTTCACATGCTACAACATAGCAACCACCCTGGACAATCTAACAACAATCTAATAAACACCCTAACATCCATCTAGGAACCAGACAGAACATCCTAGCAACTTCTTTTAATACACTTTCAACAATCTAAAATACATGAACACTCTAATAACCACCTAGCAACTAACAGAACACCACAGCAAAAAAAGTAACAATAGCCCAAAACACCGTAACAACAACAACAACATCCAAACAACTGCCTAGCAACCAACAACAACATCCCAGCAATTCCGAAAATGCTGACAACAACCTAACAACCACCCAAAATGCCCTGACATCCACCTAGCAACTACCCACAATACCCTAAAACCACCAAGCAACCAGCTAGCATACCCTCACAAAAACCTTGAACACATAAGCAGTCACATAACAACCACCAAAAACATTTAACATTCCCCTAACAACCAGCCAGAACACCTTATCAACCACTCAGAACACCTTTGTAACAAACACCCAAAACACCCTAACATCTGCCTAGCAACCAGTCAGAACACCCTAACTACCCCAAACGCCCTAATAACTATCTTGCAACCACCTGGAATATCCTAGCAACAACCTGACAACCACCTAAAACATCAAAAACAACACCACACCACAGAAGCCACCGAGAACTCCTTAGCAACAAACAAACCTAATGGTCAGCTAGCAACCAACCAGAACACCTTAGCAACCACCTGGAAAAACTCCAACAATCCAACAACCAACCAAAACAAAGTTGAATCCACCAAGCAACCAGCAGGAACCCCCTAATAACCACCCAAAACAGTCATTGCAACCAACTAGAATCAATCTGTTGAAATCCTGTTGCAATCACCCTCACAACAATTAAACAACCATTCAAATTGCCCTACAAGCCCCCTAGTAACCAGCAAGTATACCCTAGCAACCACCCAGAACACATAACAACAATTTAACAACCACCCAAAATATCCCAACCCTAATAACTAGCCAGAATTACGTAGCAACCACGACAAACACCTTAGGAACAATTAAAGGACCCAAAACAGAAGGAGCACCCTAACAATCACCTTGACAACCACCTTAGCAACCAACCAGAATCACCCTGTTGAAATCCTGTTGCAATCACCCCTGCAACAATCCAACAACCAATTAAAATACCCTAACAACCATAGTAACCAGCAAGTACACCCTACCAACCATCTTAGAAACAATCTAAGAACCCAAAACACCTAGCAATCAGTCAGAACAGCCTAATAATCACCTAGCACAACCTAGCAACCAGCTTTATCATCCTAGCAACCCCCCACACTGGCGCTGTGGCACTCATGTTTCTTCAGCCGGTTGCTTTGTTTTCAGTGATGTTCTGACAGGCTGCCACATATATATTCATGGAGAGTCACTCTACACTGCATTCATTTCTGGTTCCCTGGAGACCGATGGACAACAGAATGGACTTCAATATATTAAATACTCCATATTAAAAACTCAAATACAGACAGAATGCTATTTATTACAAAAGAACGACACAGTCGCAAACACTTCAGAGCATCATCAGGACAACTGTGAAGGATACAACGTGTCTGTCTCTCATCACACGCTCATGTGAACGGCATGGCAATCAGCTGATCTCTGCTACTGATGCTGCTGTTTCCAGCTCTGTTGCCCGGGTAACAGCATCACTCCGAGAGTGAGGGAGGAGGGGAAAGAAAGAGAGAGAGAGAGAGAGAGAGAGAGAGAGAGATAGAAAGAATCACTCATGCATAATCTCCCACTAAACTAGCTTTAGATAAACTATACCATCATCAAATAACCATAACGGCCCTTCTGCTCCAAACCAAGTACTTAACAAAAGCTGTAAATCATCATTAGAAATAATGGACTGTGTTCATTCAAGATACATGTGTACTTTGTCATTTTAATGCATTACATAAAGGAGGAATAAAAAGTAGTGATAAAAAAGCGCAGGGAGTTATGGTTAGTCACTGGAGAGAAAACTGAAGAGCGGGAGATGCTTTTTTTTGCAAATGCTTTTCTCTATGGTTTTGTATGTTGGTTGGTAGTTTAGCTGACCTTTTAGTTCAAAATGATATTGCTGACCTTTTGACATGCCCTTTTGTTTTTTTATTGGTTTATTATGTTATTGTAAGGCATGCTTGTTACACTGTAATTATACATTTATATAATGAGTAATATTACTTAACTACATGTGTTTACTATATTTTAGGATTAGGGTTTGTCTCAGGGTTAAGTTGATATAAATATGCATAACTAATTTTAAAACATTAAGTGCATGCAATATGTGTAACAAGGGCACCTTTAAATAAAGCAATTTTATTTTATTTTATTGTTTGATTTAGTTTTTATTTTGTTTGCATTATTTGAACACTTTTTAAACAAGTGCAAACTGTACTCAAGAGGAACAAATAAAACTAATGTTGCAGCCAATAAAGCTAAAACATCCTTCTGTAATATAACAAGCATCTTAATATTAGTACTCTGAATAACTTCAGTGATCACTTTCATGTAATATGCATGTCTATATGAAATTTAATTATAACTCATAAAATCGCATTTTTTTTTTTTACGCAAGCAGAATTATATATGTATATATGTTAACTAACCAGCTAACGAAATTAACTAAAGTTGTAATTATTGAATTATATTTACAGATTACTAAAATATGTTTTACAAAATAAAACTTTTTCCACACTGAAAATCTGGTGTATGATTTTCACTCAGAAATTGGATGCAGAACAATAAAACACACACACACACACACACATTACAAAGAATGATTTAAAAAAAATTAAGCAAAAAATATTAATTTAATCTTAATTTTCTTGTAAAGCACGTTCTAATAATCTTTACAATTTAAAAACAAAAATCAAACTTTCACTTTTCGTTCAGTGTGTTACCCGATGTTTCTGTATAATTAATTCTGAAATAATTAGATCTGTCCAAAAATAAAATGATCACCAATTTCTTTATATATATATATATATATATATATATATATATATATATATATATATATATATATATATATATATATATATATACACGATTCTACACACAATAATCATATGACACACAGAACAACCCGATAAAGCAAAGGAAATCACAGAAAACATAAAACGGCAACGGTGGTTCACTGCTCAGAATCACAGAACAATTCCTCATTGTTTGCTAATAAAAGCCACGTCCATCCCCACACAATATGCAGGTCCTATTCACCGATGGGGGTTTCTCAGCACTTTTAATTGCTAATTCACTTCAGAGTGGTTTCCAGGGAAACCGTTACTACGGACTCACTGCGACTGTCAGAGTTTATGGAGCTTTGCTACGCGTTGCATCACATGATAGCAACAGAGCGTCAGAAACAAACACGCTCACGTACTGTAAAACATTAGGAAAATGCGATTTCTGACACATCTTCTGCTGCATTATGGATCTTATTGAAATATGCATTGTATTATAAATTAATGTGGTTTCATGCATATGCACTAGTGTTGCCATGGAGATGCAATTTAACGAAATGAGTAGAAAGGAGACATATGAGCTGTCTTCTGCGCGTGGGTAGCTGACTGTGTGTGTGAGTGGGGTTATCCTAAAATCCACAAGAATATGTGTGTGTGAGGGGGCAGAATGTGAGAACATGCGCTTCAATGTGTGTGTGCCCGTTATTCATGCACTTGTGCAAGAAGCCACGGCAAACATTTCCCGCACAGAGCATAATTACCGTAAGTGAGTTGAGATTCAGACACAATCTGAAGTGCAGCCAACCTGCGCCTACTCTTGACAGCTCAGCATATGATCTAACAGAGGCAAACGCCCACCACTCTCCTCTCCCTCAGATGCCTGAACCAAGAGCATTTATAGCACAAAAATAACTTTCACAGCTGTATCCCAAGAGCCCTTTAACATCTAAATGTACGGCCGGGATCGCTGTCATGGCCTGTGTGAGAAAACATGCTTTCGGGTTTACCTGTAGGATGAACCGGGAAACTTTAGCCTGTGCTGTCAAGCTCGCTTGTGAAATACGCTTACAGATAGTGAAAATCAGGATTACCAATTAAGATATGCTGTGTCATACGTATGAGGAAAACATTCAAAATGATGATATGCTAAGTCAAAAAAAGAGATTAAAAAGTCATAAAATGATAAAAAAGGATGAAATGATATCTATGATATACGCCTACATTTTGATATAAAGAATCATAATCTTCATAGTAAAAGTCAATATGATGACATATTAACTTATAATTAGGAAATAGTTCTGGGTTTTATTTAATAAGTAATTGTGAGACCATTTGAAGTCAAATAAATAAAAAAATGTCCGATTTATGAGGAAAAGAAAGTCAAAATGATGAGACACTAAATCATAATTACGATTTAAAAAGTCAGAATTATGAAAACATGAAAAAAATTAAAAATTATGCGATAATGGAATATTGTAATTGCAATTAAGACTTTTTATGTCATAATTATGATATTACAAAATTTTCTTATGTGGCCAGAAATACACAAAGGTACATTATTATTATTATTATTATTATTATTATTATTATTATTATATATATGATGATGTTTTCTTTAATATTGTAGTTTGTGTCAGTTTAGTTAACAAAGAAAAAAAAACTTGGCAGAATGAATCTTGTTGCAGTACCAAGTTTGACCAGTAGAGCTCTCCCCTCTTTCTAAACCGTAATGCAATGTGATCAGGACCCATATTCATGAAAAAAGATCAGAATGCCCAAAAGTTTCAAGTTTTCGTTTCTGTTGCTAGATACGACACTTTGATCGGCTGCCCGAGAAGAAAGAGAGAGAATTAAAAAAAAAAAACATGCATACGTCTCTTAGCATTAAGCATTTATTTTCATGGCTCTCATATCATATTCTCCAAGAGAACAAAATCGCTAAACAGAAGAAATGGTGGTGATTGTTCAGTATAGTCACAAGCGCTCATTTACCCACACCGGGGTGTACCTCACTCTCTAGCGCCGACGCTGAGATGCTGTCACATTCAATTCATTATTACAATAAATTATACTGAGCCGCAGAAAGAGAAAGAGAGAGAGAAACGACAATAAACACAAGAAAGCGCCTGCAGTGCGTGTGTGTATGTGTCCAGTCCTCCGCTGGCCGAATCTGAGGCCAAATCTTATTATCAGAGTATAATTGCTTGGCTTAAAACTGCCTCCCGCAAACTGCCCATTCAAAACAGTCACAATAAAAGCTATTTACTGTTATTACTTTGAAGCAGCTGTTGCCATGGCAGCAGCGGTTATTTTTGGAGGGAGGCTGACTGTAATAAAGAGGCCAGATTTGCCTGAGAATATTTTTAATGTGATAATTCTTCTTCAGGAATTATGATAGATGCTGATTGTTTGATTAATGTCTCTTTACGGAGGTGAAGCACGCTTCTGTGGAAAGCTTGATGCTGTGAGCGTGCGCATCCGTCTGGTTTTATCAGATAAAAAGGTTCGCCTCTCAACACGGGCTCTAATTTGTCAAATCCTTGTCGTCTTTTCTTGTCGTAACTCCCCAGAGGGGCACCGAGGTCGTTCTATCACATCTCTGGAGGCTTAATGGAGTTCTCAATTAAGTTTCTGCGAGGTTACAAGATGTTTCTTTTAACATTTCTTTTGAGGAATAAAAATAGACTCGGATGAGGCAATTGTTGACGCACATTAAGAGTAGGCTACATGTGGATACCGGCTCAAATGATCTGGTCTCTGATGAAATCGATGAGAGATGCTTGAGATCAAATCTCGGAATTGTGAAAGTTTGAGATGCTGTTGAGATATCTTTCGAAACTTTAGAGATGCTGGGGTCTCTGTGGGGCAGAAAAACTATACGGGACTTTTTTGGGCTTTGCCGCTTAATTTACGTGACAACGGCTTTTTGGATCTCAAAATGCAAGCCTTACGAACAAGATTCAATGTAGAGCATCACCGTAAGATGACAAAAAAATGCTAAATTGTGGAAAGGGCGATGTTACGTTTAGTCAAAAAGAAAAAAAAGTAAATAAAGATTATTAGGGTAAATTTTAAAAGCATATGTTTAAGTTTCTTCCTGCTTCTGATGTTACTCGCTGTTTCTTTGTAATTACAGTGTTTCTCGGCTGCTTTGGCACATTTTTCAAAACAATCTTAACAATAAACGGTAATTGCAAGCGTCTCAACTGTTCTCGGCTCCGTTGCATACATTCAAAATGTACGACCCCTTCTAAAATATTTAATTCAAGCTGTGTGTCAGTGACTTGGCCAGTGCTACCAGAATAAAAAGGGCTTTTGTCGTGGAGCGAGCCACACTGCTTAAAATGTTGTTAAAAATTGCCATAGAACTATGTGTCATATGAATATTCCATTTAGTTTCATGTTATATGCAAATTGTATTTTGTTATGTGCAATTATATTTCATATTTGTTATATGCGGTTGATTTATTTTTTGGTTTGGCAGACCTCTTTGTGCGCTATACAAGAATGTCTCTTCTGTCTGTTTATAACACATTTTTGATAACAGTAAATGTGCTGAAAAACGTCAGTGATGTAGTACAAAAAGAAACTGAACATTCATGCAGTACATTTATTTTGTAGAAATGTGTTACGGCCAGTTCATTTTCACATATTGTGTTATCTTCAACTTACACCACCACCATACATCCTTACCTCCCTACTGCTCTTCCACAACACGTGAAAGACAAGGATTTTTACATCTACCACATTTTTAAAGATAAATGTAAAGCTCTGATATAAATGTATTTATACAGCACTGCTGTAGCGGTTGCCATTTAGGGTTGTGATGTTCCTGCCTGACAAACTCCACATTTGCTTCTAAATTTGGTAAAAGCTTTCCAAAATTCCTAAAAAAGTCTGAAAAGTTTCATAAAATGTGGTGCCCCTTTGTAACTGTAACTTACACTCTCAGAAATAAAGGTGTTATACAAGGCTATAAGAACAATAGAAAAATTTTTGTCTAAATGGTTTTATTGAAGAACCTTTTATTATTTCTGGCAAAGAAAGGTTCTGTAAAGAACCTTTGACTGAACAATTCTTTGTGGAACCAAAAATGGTTCTTCTCGTGAAGATCCTTTTAAGCATCTTTATATTTATAAGTGTAACATACATTATATGTCAGATATTTATGGCATATAACATATTTTTGACTATTTGAACACAACTGAACTGCATCGTTTTGCATGAGATGGCCGAAACAATAAAAGAAATGATTAGAGTTTGTCAGTATATCAGTTTCAGCTTATCAAGCCATGTGCATTTAATTATTGAGCAAATTGCAATCAGTTGTACTTAATCCTTTGCACACGTGCCAAAACACACGCGGTTTCTCTAAATCAATAAGGAATTCAAATCTGAGTTTAAATCAATAAGAAAATCTAATCTGAGCCTAAATCAATAAGAAATTCAAATCTGATGTAAACAAAAAAATATACTTTGTTTAGACTTTTAAAATGATTGTTCTGAGGGAAAACTTCAAGCATTTAACCGATGCACGGCGAGATTTAAATAGCAATTTTTTTTCTATACCTGTTTTTCAATGCATCCTTTGCCAAATAAATCTCAGAACACAAACTCACATGGTGCAGTTAATAAAATACAATAAATAAAACCTAGAAATAAGGATCATGTAAAGACACAAGGACGTTTTGTTTATACATGACAGATGTATGTTTATTTTTTTCTCTTTCCTCATTGGACCGTGAGCGATGACCTCATCATTGCAAGATCACAGGCACCTGTTCATCAGTTCTGAAGTAGTTTTCTTGCATAGGGCAGTAAGTAAAGAATATTAATAATAATAATAATAATAATAATAATAATAATATATACACTACAAAACACTGATTGTATATTTTCTTCATTTTTATAAACAGACATTCAGTTACTTATATGAGTTATATACAGAGGAAGCGGTGTGATTTTTTTGTTTTGTTTTTTTTTCCTCCAGGTCGGAGCTTGACAAATGAATCCGAACAAAATCCATTTCCCACTCAATAGCAGTTAGTCCATGTTTTCTTCCCTCTCTTTGTGTTACGTCTCTCTTCTTTTTGGGCTCCATCCAGAGGAAGATTATGGATATTTGTTCTTATCACCGCCAACATGATAAACTCTGTAGGGCACGATAAACACAATCTCTCTGTCTTTCTGTCTCCAGCAATACACGATGTACTTTAGTTTATCAGTTCAGACAGCTACTGGCCCCGAGACGCTCTCATCTACTCCGAGGAGGCTTTTGAGTGGCGGTACAAATGACTTCTTCGCTTTCTGTGTTCAAAAAGTCTTATAAAACCAATTTTTCATTGCGATAATAAGCAATAATTAGAAAATGACTGATCACAATGATTTTGCAGATTAAAGAAAGACAAAGAAACTGAATTTAAAAAGTAAGCCCGCTGAAGTTTCCTTTCTAGATGCATGTAGCACGCAGATCTGTTTACTGGATTCACTCTTAAAATAAAGCATCCACTCAGAACCAATAAGGGTGCAGTCTGATGCCAGAGAAGAACTTTCTATGTTCCTCAAAGAACTTTAACTGACTTTGTTAATTTCACAAAACCAGCCAAAAGAACACGTGTGTGTCATATTTCATTGGAAATGTACATTTCAATCAAAAGAAATGTAGTTAGAAAGATTTGAGCTTTTTCCAATACATAAATAAATTGCATTAAATAATAATAATAATACCTTTAATATTTAACTATTCATACATATTTACTTTTACTGCATTTTTAATTCATGTTGACTTCAAAAATAATAATAATAATAAAAACAATATAATGAGAATGGCCATATTGGGAATTACTAATAGTAATAATGATAATTAATAATAAATGAATGAATGAAACATGAGTGTATATTACTTTTACACATTCAGAAAATGTGTACATCGTTTCCAAAGGGTCTTACGAAGAAGAACAAAATCAGTTTGTCACATTTACAGCAGTGAGAATAGCATCTAACTGCTAAAATATTAAAGGTCTAAAAATAACAGGCTTCATTTTCTTGATGCAAAACTGAATTTCTTAATTTTCCCTTCTGTGATATTGAGGTGAATGTGACCTTAAAGTTTTTTTTTTTTCCTGGCTTGTTTCAATGACTATATAGCAACACATGAACCATATTTAGTTTAAATGACTTCAAAAAAAAAAAAGAAAAGACAAATGTTCTTTGTTGTACCTCAGATGAACTTTATCTTTGAAACTCTAAGGTTTTTCTTAGGGGTATTAGTGTGCTCAGTACAGGCCAGGACATTTCTGGTCTCTGGGCGTCTCACGTAACATGTCTAATAAAGCAATGCCTCACTGGAGCAAAAGAGTCTTCTGTGTTTGAACGATAAGCTGCGGTGCGCCGGAGGAGATGTGTTCAGGCAAACGGCCCGCGGGGGACACAAAGTGGGAAGTTAACAGTCATGCACTTCTCCCATTTCTACACACACTCAACCCTCACGGCACCAACCTAAAAACAGACCCACACTCAAAAAATACCTCATTTTAATATTTTACGTATTTGATTTGCATTAAAAATTTCCACCCATTAGTATCCCGCAGTTTTAGCATAAACAAACTAATAAGCGTAATGTGGCACATATATTTGTCAGCCAAGCCTAAATGAAACGGGTAAGAAACGGGCAGCATTTCTCAGAAAATCAGGACATTTATTTGCATCTATTTGATTTTATTTAAATGAAAACATTTTCAAAATGTGTTTATTCAAATCATTTAGACTCAAAATGTGAAAAAAAAACAACTATCATTAAAAATGTGCTTTAACTGTGGAATAAATGATATCCAATTAGTTTAAATGTATGTGATTTAAATAAAGTGGATTTATTGATGATGAATATATAAATCTGGTTATTAATACACATTCGTTTATTATTACTACTAAAGAAACCTCACCCGTTTCATTTATCAGTGTGATTGACAAATACGCAACGCTCTAGCTTTATTCTTAAACAGAATGGGAGCTTATGTTAAAATGGAAATTTTGCATGCAAATACAAATGCACATTTAAGCCTAAATATGTTTTAAGTGCAAAACCGCAGCTCAAATGAGCTCTTGTTTCAACTACCGCTGGTAATTGACTGAGATACACATGCATGGACTCATGTTTGTGAGTGTAAATGTATATAAACACATATTCATCATTCTGAATGGGTAATGTTGTCAGAGAGAGACCAATATACAGGACCATTAAAGTGGCAGGTTAACGAGGTGTGTGTGTGTGTGTGTGTGTGTGATGGAGGATGAAGGTACAAAGTCAATTTCACACTAGGCTGAGTTCCCAGGGAAGCCAGACATTTTGATCACTCCATCACGCTGCTGATAGCCTGTCCCGCTCTCTCTCACACACACACACACACACATTAACACAGAGACTGAAAGCAGTATGCAGTATACTGTGCAGCACAGTACGCTAATTTTTAACACCGAACCCAACTGACCTTTTGTAAAGACCGTGTCCGACAAGCCACTATCACAGCGCACGTTCTCACGCAGTAAAAAATACATCGTGGAGCAAAGAGGTCAAGCCATCATCTCTTCATCTTTACCAGTTATAGCATGAAATAAACGCGAATGAACATCAGAAGGTATCAGTTCATACCATTTTCCAAGTTCAAGTCCACTGACGGTAATCTGCTCGCCTGTGGTTTGTTTAACAACACGATTGGCCAGATCACCTGTCAATCAAACTCCTGGCGAAAGGTCAGTTGGCCTACTATATTTAAGAATGTACAGTATTCATCCGCATACTGTATCCTACAATGAAACACACTATGAAACTACTAGTGTGCAGAAAGACAACCAGCCTGATTCAGCCACACTGAGTCAACCAATGGTATGAGTTTTGGTTGTTATGGAAATCTGTTTGAAGACAAATCCACTTGGTTACAATACTGGGCCAAAAATAGACTGGAAAAGAAAAATAACTATATTTAGGCCAAATTCTGAGAAGATAACTAATGTATCTTACTTATGTAACCATGCAACATACTGAGGACATGCATTATTTATTTTCTGTCTTGCTTTCTTGAGATCTACTCACTATTTCTTAAAGAATTAGATCAGCATCTTACAAATATCATTCATTTAGCACACACAGTCCCTCATGCTGTATGACAATGAAATTTAACCGTTTAAAACAAAACTAAACAAAAAACACGTTCATCCATATGCACTACTGGGCAGAATGTTAATTCATGACAGATTCTTAATGTTTTTTAAAGAAGTTTACCAAGGCCGCATTTATTTGTTCAAAAAACAGTAAGCAGTAACATTCATTAATATTACAATTTAGAATAAACGTTTTCTGTTTGAATACATTTTAAAATGTATTTTATTTCTGTGATCCGAAGCTGAATTTTTAGCATCATTACTCCAGTTCAGTATTACAGGATCCTTCAGAATCCATTCATAATATGCTGATTTGCTTCTCCTTATTATTATTATTATTATTATTATTATTATTATTATTATTATTAATGCAAAATATCATTTTTGCTTCTTAATGTTCCTGTGTAAAATTCTTTCAAAAACATAAAATGTAATTATGCCAAATGTTTCACTACTAGTGCATGTATACTGCATATTGCACTTAGAAATCCAAGAGAAAACAAGCTGTAGTGTTTTAAATAAAATAGGCAATATACAGTATATAATGAGCAATTAATTTAATAAGCAATTTTATGCTTATTAAAATGTTTTTTTCTCTCTCTCTTTGACCAGTAAATTTAAAAGCGTTTATGGTGGAGACAAAGTGATATAGGGAAAGTAAAGTTAATGATTCATTAGATGAACTCTGCTGCTTTCTTAACATGTGAAGCGATCATTAAAGATTCAAGTCTAATCAGTGGGACTGTCTTTATCTCCATATTAACTCCAAGAAATATCAGCACATCCACAATCATGCACGGGTCTAATAATACACATGCACATTTGTTCTAAGTAATCAAATTATCATTTAATTAATTGTATAGATTTAATTAAATCGAACTAATTTTTGCCATATAAGCTATGTTTTATGCTGCATTTTAACAGAATGGTGAAATGGATCCATTGAAAAGCCGTCTGCTAAAATCACCCCAAATATCACAGAATCATTTCAGCAGTCTCCAGCAAAACACCACGAGTCAAATAAATCAAACTTTAAAGGGACAGTTCACCCAAAAATTAACTTCATGCTGTTCAAAACCTGTATGAACACCACAGGATATTTTTTTTCTTCAGTAAATCAGTTCTTTGTTGGGATCTATGATTGTATGAAGAACATTTTATACCAAGGAACCTTTCAATGCACCCAAGGGTCTTTATAGTGTAAAAATGTAGCCTATTAAAAGATTTGTCACACTAACAACAGTTTTGAATAAACTTTCATTTGGGGATGCAAATATGGTTCTTCTGTGGCATCACTAAGAAACCCCCTTTTTGGCACCTTTAGTTATGATGGTTGTAAAGCCAAAAAAAACACCATGAAAGTAGTCCATATGATTATTTCCATATATATATATATATATAATCTTTATATATAAATAGTGTCAATGCAAAAAAAGCATACAGTAGCTTTGCTCAACAAGCAAATATTGATCGTTGTTGATGACTTCACTATGTTATTTGGGCTACTTTTATGGTGCTTTTTCCCCATTTTAAGGCTTAGACACCAAACGGTCCACAAAAAATGTTCTTTTCTTGTTCATGGGAACCATTTTTGAGTGATCTATACCTTTAACACTGATTTCTTTTGTGGAAACTAACGACTGGCGGATAATGAAGACCTCAACCAATCACTGTTTATATCCAATACATACAAAAACAGCCCTATGTGGATCGGTGGAGGTTTTCATCGTCCTCTGGCTCTTGTGTGACAACATCAGTCTGTTTAACCCTCTTAACTGTTCTAAATGACTCCAGAACCATCTGGCCCCGGTGCGGTTGCCACGGCACCAGGCTCCAGGGGGCCCGTCGGCACATGCTGCGTGCTTCGTATGGTAAAACTCCTTCCCTGTGTCACACTTCCTTCTTTATAGCAGAGAACGTAATCAGCTATAAGACAAAAAATACTGCAATAATGAAAACGAAACCCAAACCCGAACTAAAAACAAGCCATTCAACTTCAGAAACAAAGAGAGAAATTCATCATTTGTGCTTTAACGACTTAATTTGTAACGACGAAAATTCTTAAAGTCTCTTTAAAAAATAAAAGACATGCATATGTGTTTTTCACCAATCAGGACGAGCTCCCTTCCAACATTTTCTCTCGGCGAGAGAACACAGGATAGATACCATTCGTGTCCGATAGTTTACATACACCATGATGTGGTTTAAAATAGATTTCATCACAACTGAAAGAAATATGTCAGAAATACGTCTTCTTGGCAGACATCCGCATGGTCAGTTAAGATCTGTCAGGTTTCTGAAAATTCCGTTTCTCCGAATGAAGGATATTTTCCAGAAGTGTCTCTATATAAAAATAGACTAAACGACCCTGGTATTGGTTTTACTATTCAGTGGCACTGTTCCTTCTTCAGTGTGTCCGGTGATAAATAGGACAGACTGGAAATATGGCTATTCAAACAGACAACAGATAAATCTATGATTCATTCCTGTGAGATTGCTTGGATTGTTTTTAATTGAATTATCTTGACTTATTATAATATATCCACATGCTTAATCTTGTGTACGGCCCTTTTGATTACCAACGAAAAAGTTTTAATATTATTTCACCCCGATAATCTCTTCTGCGCGCTTGTGCAGTTTTGTCTGCTGTAATATAATTTCGTTTCTTGGAATTGCTTGTTGACGTAATCCTTAAGAGGGCTCTTTATTTCATTTGAGTTGTAGAAAAAAGAACAATCCTCTTCTTGTTAGCCTCCCTTTGCCTCCATGGTGTCTTTAGATAAGTAAACCACCCAGTACACCATGTTGAACGCCCCGAAGGACACTGGGAATAAAATACGTGCGTATTCGTCGATCTTGCTGGCTCCTCCGGTTGGAGGAGGGGTAGGTTGAGGGGCAGCCTTGGCTTCCTTCTTTTTAATATTCTCTAATTTAGGCCCGAGGAGATGATGAAGAGGGGCGGAGCCTGTGGGTGCGCTGGGCGACGGTTTCTCGGGAACTGTTGGAGTTGAGGGCGGGGCTGGCGGAGTTGTCTTTGAGGCAGAGGATGAAGTGGCTGCATTTGATTGGCTGGCGGAACTGGGGCTGAGACGTGATTGGCTGGAGAAACTGCTGGTACCCTCTGAGGTGGAAGATGATTGGCTGGTCAAGGTCGGTTTGGATGCAGCTGTGCCACTCTTGCTAGACGTTTCGGTTCTTTGGGTTTTCTTGGAGTCTGGCTGAGACTGGACATTGGAGTTGACGCGTTTTCGTAAGTTTCCATTGGTGTCTGAGTTTTGCTGTTGGGTAAAAGGGAGAAAAATGTAACCGTAATGCATAACGAAGTCTCTCAGCTAATGCTGTTTGAATACAAAATAGAATTTACAGTATATACTTAAAAGAATAGTGATGAAAATGTGCAGAAAAATACTCAAATCTCAAGTCTATCTAATTTGGATATGAGTTTGTTTCTTCATCAGAGAACATTTTGACTTGCTCACCAATGAATGGGTGCCGTCAGAATGAGAATCCAAACAGCTGATAAAACCACGAAATAATCAACAAGCAATCCACACCGCTACAGTACATCAATTATTGCCTTGTTATGTGAAGAGCTGCATAACAATTATTCCTCATTAACATTTTTAACTTTAAACTGACGCTTCTGGCCAAAATATTAAGAGTTCATAAGAGTTCATAATCCAAATGAATGCTCAATTAATCAAGTCCATCTCAGGTTGTCCCCTCACATCAAAATCCATCAGTCATGTTGATTACTTTATTATTATTCTGATGTTTTTTATCAGCTGTTTGCACACTTATTCTGACGGCACCCATTCACTGCAGAGGATCCATTAATGAGCAATTGATCTAATGCCAAATTTTTCAAAATCTGTTCTGATGTAGAAACTAACTCATATACATATTGGATGGCCTGAGGGTAAGTACATTTTTAGAAAAAAAGTTAATTTAGTTCTAAACTATTCCTTTAAAAGTTAGCGCTGACAGTAGTTTTAAAACATTAAAGCAAGCATTGCTACAAAAAACTTTGTCTTCTGAAATGCGAAGCAATATAAAACCCAGTTTTGGTTTAATAATCTTTTCTAAATGTGTTGATGACACTATTGCATTGCCACATCTGAGCTGCCAAACTTAAGTTTTTAATGAGAAGACACGTAAGAGTCTCGCAACAGCTTCTGAATCAAACCGGTCAAAGCAAATCCATAACCCATTTGAAGAAGCGATTTTAGTGCAGCAGCCAAAAAAACAAAGCTTTATTTATTTGCGTAGATAATACTTCTACACGCAATATGCATGATTGAAACCATTTTAAATAAGATATCAGGAACGGAATGAAGTGCACCACGCAGCGAGCATGTGTCTGTAATGTGCAACTGAACAGACGTCACGCTTGCAGTAGCGTTCAGGGCTGTAAGGAGCTTTTATGATCAGATGGTTTGCTGTTTGTGGGTGTATGGAGGAGGAGGAGGAGGGTGGAGCTATTCTATAAACAGCTTTTTTCATATAAACAAGGACAAGAGAGATGAGTCCACTCAATGTGTGTGTATGTGTTTGTGAGTGTGTGAACAAGTGTAACAGATCCAAATGATATCAAGGGAGGAGATTTTACAGCAAAGGCTGATGGGAATTCATAGTTGAAAGTGCATTTTTATGAGCTTTTCATAACAGCATTGACAATTCAAACATGTTAGTGACCTGCTCTCCGTCTTCTCTGATACTTTATTTACTTATTTTATATTTTTCTTATTTATTTTTTTCCTTATATGCGTTTTATTTTATTTATTTCAGCCCTGAATAAATACAGAACTCTATAGATTCTCACCCAAAGTCGGCATATCAAATCTGAATAGAAAATGTAGAGATGAATGGGTGTTTTTTGTTTTTTTTTATACCGAGTGCTGTTCTGCACACAAGATAAACAAGTATACCGGGACTATAGTAAAGAGAGATCTTTCTTTTTCTCACTGGACCTGATAGCCCAGTTTCACCCTGATATTTTTCGCCATTTCCTCTGAGAAATGAACAGTTGGCAAAGTGTAATTGGTGTCTTGTGGTGTGTGGAAAATATGTTAGCGCAAGCTGTGAGGAGAGACAGAAAGAGACTTAATACTTAGCTCTGAAAGACGTAAACTGCGTCCAAATTTCCTGTACCTTACTTCTATACACTTCATTTGATGAAGAATTTCTTGTACGTTGATATACGTTCTTTAGGTATGAATGAATGCAGTATAAATATACTTCATACCCACAAGAAGCAATGGCACTTTTCACAGAGCAAAAATAAGAACAAGAACGTAGTTCTGTAACTTCAAGAAACAACTTTCCGGGTATCTATGGCCGCTTACTCTTTAAAAAAAAACCTCCTGGTTCACGATCCTCTCCATTTTACAACTAGATCCTCAGCTCTGATGGCCTCATGGGATATAAAAAAGTGTTGCAAGGTTCAAATCTCAGCAGATGTAGTACTCGGACAGGGATTGAAAAGGATTGCTGGGATCAAACCCATCACGTCACTTCCCTGATAATTTGTATACTATACTTGTTTTTTTTTCCTCTCTCAACTCTCAGTCTCTCTAGGAAAAGAACATTTTCTCTTACGTTCTTTATTCCGGCACAGAAAAACCTATTAAAAGAGGCACATTAATCCGGGGCCGTGCTGTGGTCAGCGTGTACGTACATAGACTTAAATTGCTCCATATTGGGATTTTCTCCTAATGTTCCTTAATGGGTTCAGATCAAGCATATAAAAACCCAAGAGGGAATTTGATTAGAATAGATTGCCCTTGCTGATAGTGCTGTTTATTTGCAAGTACTGTCTTTAAAAAAATAAAAAAATTCAACCCCCCAGTAAGATGCAGCACAAATGTAAAACAAATACTTTCAAAAAACAAAAAAAAAAAAAGAAAAGAAAGTGTAATATTGTAAATCTTTGTTATCATTTAAAGTGGAAAATTTAAGTGGAAAATTTTCTATTTAAATTCTAAAAAAAAAAAAAAAAAAAAAAAAATGTATTCATGGCATAAAGCGGTTTTCAGTGTCACATTCTTTCAGAAATCATTTAAATAAGGTCATTTGGAGAATAACTGATAATGATTATATTATTGATAATTACTAATAATGTCTTTTGTGAATAGAATTTATTTAAAAAAGAAACATTTTTAATATTTTAAAATGTCTTTACACTTTAATTACTTTTACTGGCATCAGCAACAAAACGGCTTTTAATATTAGTAATAATAAAAACAAAGTCTTATGTGCAGCAAATCAGCATATTCGAATGATTTCTAAAAAATCATGTGACACTGAAAACAGAAGCAATGATGCTAAAAATTTTGCTTCCGTCACAAGAATAAATGAAATGTTTAAATATATTCAAACATTAAAGTCAAAGCTGTAATGATATTTAACAATATTGCTTACAATATTAAATAAATTCAGTCTGGGTGGGCATAAGAAACCAGGCGTATTTCACTCCTTTAACTGTTAACTGTTAATGAAACTCTAGCAGCACTGGACATTTAGGATGTAAGCGCAGAAAAAAAGTTGTGAATTCCCAGGCTGGATTATTTGTAACGTGTATGAAGTCGAGCGTACAGTAGTTCCTGCTGCGCTGTGCTCACTGACTGAGTCATACGAGACTTTCACAGTAAAGATCCCCATCCTTCTATTCGGCAGATAGAAATGCGCGTTACGATGAGCGGGAGAAAGAGAGGGAAAAAAGAAATATTGGTGATTTGATTTGAAAGACTTACATTAGATAAGGGACATTAGCATCTTTAACAGCCTGTAGAAATAAACGACATAAAAAAACAGGCCCGTAATATATCACGTCAACAGTCTGACAGACACACTCTCACTAAGTCTCACAGCTGTCAGCATGTGCCACTTCTAATCCGCCATCTCAGCTTACGAACGATGTCCCAGCAAAAGACCAAATCCACGGCTCACATGCACGCTCTGAGTGCTCTGGCCCATCAGCTGTAATTAAACTAACATACGATTCCGATGCAGAACTCTAGCTACGGACGGTCGCGTTAATCAATGCAAAAACATGAAAATATGCATATTGCTTTTACACATCATACTTTTTCAACCGACTGAAAAAAGCTAACTGAATAAAAGTTAAAAAGAAATGTTTACTGCAGTTACAGTATGAGATAAAAACCTAGCATGAACAGGTCAGGTTCAAAATTGATCCCAAAATTAAAAGAACATATTAGTGCTGTCAAATGAAATGAAATATATATATATATATATATATAAATAATATAATATATAAGAATACAAATATATAAATGTATATTCATGTATATATTTCTGAAATATATTGTATGTCATATGTATATATATGCATAATAAATATACACACATATATTATGCAAACAAAAACATTTATTTTGGATGCAAGTAATCATTTGGCAGCATTAATAAATATGTAATCACATTTTGCATTAAGAAAATCAAGGCTTTTTAAATTCATTATAAAATTAATAAGGTAACATACATATTTATACATCATGTTTTATATGATATATTTCATGTCATATAAAAACTTTAATAGCTTATGAAATAGATTTCATTTTCTTTATGCAAAATGAAAAATATTGATTTTGTTTTCATCCTTTTTTCAAATACAATTAATTTTGCGTGCTGCTGATGAAAAATATCAATTAATCTTGCCATAAAATATGAAATATGTAGACCGTAATACACTGGCAGACTTGGGGGAGCAAACTACACTTCCATCTGTTATATTTATCTGAATAATCAAGAGTCAATAACAAATGTAATGCACATTTTGTTGCACCAACCCTCAAAAACCTTCCCGCTTTTGTATTATGTATTTATGTATTTATGTAAATATGCATTTATTCATTTTTAAAGAAATTTGCCAAAGCAACCTCTTCTTTTTCCTGCTGAAAGTGTCTTTCAGGCTTCTAAGTACAGGTAAGTAGAAACGTCTCCAAAAGACTTGAAGGCTGCACCGAGGGCTTGGTTAGTGAAAAGAAAAAAAAGAATAATAATACTAAATATTCCAATGCGTCCACTTTTTCCTCTGAAATTATGTTTGGCGCTTGTAAGTAAGTAGGAAACCCTCAAGAGGACTTGAAGGCAGCAGGAGAACTGTGCAGTGTGGAGCATTAATAATTGAATTGCTGTACAACGTAACAGCGCACCGCATCAAATTTTAAAGGCAGAACTGTGTGTTTTATAATGTATATGTGGTCTCTGTAAAGTGTGTAACATCTTCTCACCTGTAGAACCTCCTCTGTGTCTTTATTTTTTCCTGACGGCACGGAGCCCTTGGCAGCCGCGGCGGCGGCAGCGGCTTTGGCCTGTTTTCTTTTGGCTCTCTCTGCCTGAACGTTGGTGAAGTAGTTCACAGCCGCAAACTCGATGAGAGCAGAGAAGACGAAAGCGAAGCACACGGCGATGAACCAATCCATGGCGGTGGCGTACGAGACCTTGGGCAAAGAGTGACGGGCGCTGATGCTGAGGGTCGTCATGGTCAGAACAGTGGTGATTCCTGGAAGAAACAAACATCGAGTCTCATGGCATGAACGTACCTGGGTGCACTTTTTAGCGAGACACGAAACAAGTACCAATAAGTACAAAACTGTTCAGATCTGTGTAAAAGGAAGTTGAAATGGCACGGTTCCATCAACAAATGCGTTTTTATAAATCCGCTTTGTGTTTGCTAACACCAGGTTTAGGGTTGGATTTGTACATTCCTATATCAATGTAATAAAACCACAGCTATATGCACCTATATCAACGTAATAAAACCGTGCCAGGGTTTACGTATTGAACCTGTGTTTTAGCACCACTCAGTGGACATTTGCGAAACATGCAGTAAGGCACGTAAAAACGGCATTGCACAAAAAGCGCACAGAGGTACTTATTTTTACGAGACCAGGTCGCATTCAATATATGAACGACAATGATGTTTATGATTGTGAATGAATGAATTACATGCCCTGTGAACCTTTTTATTTGATATGCTTTGGGTGATTAAGGTGGTCTGTGATGAGCATACTGCTTTTTAATGGTAATTCCTTTTAAATGATAGCACGTAATGTGCGTTTTAAAATCCTTATTGCTTATAACCAGGTAAAAATGCTTCACCTCTGACTGAAAACCATAAATGTAAACAAACTCATCGAGTATCACTCCAATCGTCCGTAAGTGTCCATTAGTGATTATGCTCTTCTTCTCTTTATTCCCTCGGCAGCGCTTAAACTGACCACGGCACGAGAGCGTAATTTGCCGAGAGTTTAGCATTAAACTAAATTTGATGAGCAAAACTATTAGCGCCCCATCCGTTTGCCGCAAAAGTCCATAACATCAGGCTAACAGAAGCAACCGCGTATTGAGACGCATTAAGGCGCGATGAGACGATAACTCAAAGAAGGTCACTCTCTAGGAACCATCTTTGAAAAAGTACAAGTAAAAGTACATTAGAACAAGCAAGTCAGCCCGGAGGCCACATGCAAAAACGACATCATTATCGACATCATTAACCACGCCCCTCCAACTGTCAGCATTCATTTCTGAATGAAACGCCTACTTCATTACATCCAATCGGTGTGCAGCAAAACAGTATGTCCTCTATTTAAACAGTATGTCTTCTTTTTTACTCCTCCTGAGCTAAATAACATTACACGACTATCCACAAGCTGTTATTCGCACTGAAATAACGTTTCCAAGCCCATTAATTATTTGCAGCAGGCCAACCATCTGATAATAACCACACAAATAAGCTTTTTGCTATGCTACTTTTATTACAACAGAAAATTCTTTCAATTTTATGATAAAATACGAACAATAATTGCGCTTTTATGCTCTTTAATGGGTCATCAATAAACTCTTTAATAGTTATTTTTATTTATTTTTCAACATGGCACTAAAACATGGACGTGTTTTTACTGGACGCAAACACAATCTTGGCACAGCGGCCCAAATGAACAAAACTACCCACTCAATTTATTTGCATTCTCTGGGCCTGTAGTATTCTCTTGTCCACGCATACTTTTTTTCATTAGCTTAGGTTTTGAAAACGAACCCTCCGCTGAAGCCACAGTGGCAACAGCCAATCAGAATGAAGGAAAGAGAACTGAAATGTTGCAGATGTTACTGAAGCTGGACGTGATGCTGTACGGTCTTTGGGCATGAATTAAGCATTGGCTCCTTTGTTTTAATTGAAAGTTCTGCTTCGGTGGACCCACATGCACCTGGTTACCTAAATGCTATGCCCCCGCTTCAGTTTTTTTTCTTTTATGAACCAAAAGTTCGTGAAACCATTTTTGATGTCAGTCAAAAGAAAGAGTTATTTCAGCAGCTCTTTTGACATTCAGCTCGGAATACGCTCGCAGCAAAATGTAAGGGAAGCATTTTCCTCTTTTTAGTTGTAATTTTATTACATTTCAAACGTATAAAAACAGTCATCTACACCGCAGTGACACTCCGCAACAAAGTTCAGCTTTAAGAACATCTCCGAGCGCTATTTTTTGATCCATTTACTAGGTTTATTCGTTTTTTGTTTTGAACCATCCGGCGGGCCTGACACAAATGTTAAAGGTCAGATGCAAAAACGAGGTAATTTCTCCAGCAGTAACGCTGTGGACCACCAGGGGGAGTCAGGAATTCATTCTTAACCTGAATGTCTTGAGTTGGAAGCGTTTCTCTCCTGGTGAAACTAAACCCTGCCACAGAGCAGCGAGCATGCCAGACGTGAGTCACACATATACACCAACACACAAATACACACAATCACGGAGGCAGCCAGTATCCCTTCTCCTCCCACACACACACACACACACACACACAGAATCTCTCTCGACTCACACATACACCCACACGCACACGCTAATAAAACATAAGAAAACACACACAAACCTCTCGCGCATCAAGCCAACCCCGCACACAAGACAAACACGCTCTCCTACATATTCTCTCTCTGTATTCTGGAGTTTGCGAGATGTTAGAAATAAACATGGACATAAAAAGGCGCTTTCACACTATTAATTTGTTGGTTGTTGGTTGGTGTGACAGCTGTTTTGTGTCACATTTGAAATAAAACCTGTCAAGAAAGCGGCCGGGCGGATTTTAACTCGAAATATGAAAAAGAGATACATTTGCTTAAAATTAAAAAGTGCTTTTTATGACCATCTGTAATGTTTGCGCTAGCGTTCTTTTCACCACAATTAAGCACATTTGCCCTCGATTCTCATCATCGTAATGCAAACAAAATCTCATTCTCATTACTGTAATGTGTAAAGAAATGATACATGATGGTAATATTTGTTCTACTGCTTTTACGCTGATTTTCATGAAGGCACTGCATTACAGTACATTTTATATCATAAAACAATAAAAATACAATGCTACTGTGACAGTAGCAAAAATCATTACAAAAAATCATTACAAAAATTGGAATTTAAAAAATATTTAACAAATAAAAACAACCTAATCTTACAAAAATCATTACAAAAATTACTAAAAATTTGTGGAGAGTGTGTTTAATTGTTATAAATAATATTGACAAATAAAAACAACCTAATGGTTCAAAAATAGGCTTTATATATTGAATAGATCTTGTAAAATATATGTAAAATAAAATAAATGAACAAATAGAATAATAATGTGCAAAAATTAGTATTAGTTCAAATCGTATTATATAATATATATATATATATATATATATATATATATATATATATATATATATATATATATATATATATATATATATATATATATGTGTGTGTGTGTGTGTGTAAAAGTCAAGAAAAATACAGTTTCAAAAAACTATTTATATAATTGGTATTGACTTGTGAGAAATATGTTTTATTTTCATAATTTCTGAGAAATAATAACAACCTAAAATAGGCTTAATTGTCTTAGTATTAAAAAAAGAAAGAAAAATCCTAATTTGTTACATCATACAATATTAAATTTATTTTATTTAAATCATTTTATTATTAATGTATTCGCTTTAATTAAATTATTTTAATTTAAATTATAACAAAAACTGTTGCATATAGATAGATCGATGATAGATAGATGGCTAGCTAGCTAGATACATTAAATAAAATTAAAAAATTAAAAAACAAAACTGAATAATTAAATTAGATAAAATTTTCGAATCTGGGGTTAAGCATGACTTGGGCATGATCTCTATATACATGCACTCTATAAAATTATAAAATACACGTCTCAAAGCTGTTTATCTCTGCAGAAGATGCCTCTGGTGAGCAGTATTCTTCACATCTTTCCTCACACCTGCGGTAGACGAACACAAGTGTTGTTCCACGTATGTAAATTTTTGTTAGTAGCAGCAAAAGGACAAAACCATGAATAAAACAGTGAAGTTAACATCTCCACCTGAGTTACCTAGCTACAGCAGTAAACAGGTGCCGCCGGTGCTCACGGTGGCTCTCAGACCTGCGGGGGCAGGCCGAGGGATTTGCATCCAACCCTGGTTCAAGCCAAATGAAACCCAATGTAAAACCGCCTATAAGATGAGCTCACGGCTCTGGAGAATAATCCACACTCTCTGGAAAACTTCGCACGATCACAGTGCACTCACAAACGCCCACGTGCAGACCGATCTGGAACGATCAATAGGTACATCACAGGCTACATTTAGCCAGGGGTGCTGGATGTGTTTTGCACTGCCGAATCCACAGAGCTGTGAGAGCTTTGCTTTAGTGCTCTTGTGTGACTGGCTGAGAAGAACGAGAGAGCTCTGTCACCCAAATGAGCAATAGACGGATAATGGAACAAACAGAAGGGGTTACAAAGCGGGACACGACTAACTAATAACTAACAGAAAGAGAGACGGATTCAAAGTAAAGGTTCACCCTGTCGATATTTACCGACCTGTGTTTTATTGCTTCTTTTTTTAAAGACATTCTGTGAACTTGGCATGTGAAGATGTGCCGTGACAGATTTGATGTTCATGACACCGAACGACTTGGGTTCTTGGATTAGGATCTGATCGGCGTGTATAAATATACAAAAACACAAATGAGATTTTAGAGCTACAGCAGATAGCAAGATTTTCAGCCATTATCATTTAAAATTTGATCTGTTTCGCGCTAAAAGCTCCCTTAATGACTTCTTTTATAGTGTTTTTGTCGTTTTATGAGACTGACAGCACCTTTTCACCATACGAGATGTTTTCATTATATCATTCAATTTAATTAGTTTTCACAGAATTAAAGTCAAATGAGTCTGGAACTGCATGAAGGTAATAAATAATGACAGCATTTACTGAATATTTCTAAAGGAACTACGACATATTAGGCAATTCTTTTTGCCATCACCATTTTTCTGCAAATTAAACTTAGCACCACATCTTTAAGGCTAAATGTGCTTGCCTTCCTATAGCACTTATGTTACCTTAAGTACTGTATTCACTGAAAAAAACCCATCAATATACACAAATAAAACAACAACAAAAAAATACATATTTTCATATTTCTGTCTTTTTTCTAGTATAAATATCAGTCAAGGTGTATTTACTTGAGGTGTGTAATAAGATATTAAAGGGATAGTTCATTACCCCATGATTTACTCACCCTCAAGCTATCCTTGATCCTTGTATATGACTTTATTCTTTCAGATAAATACTATCATAATCATTTAAAAAAAAAAATGACTCTAGCTTTATAATGGCAGTGAATGGTTGTAAAAAAGTGCATCCATCCATCATAAAAATACTCCAAGTGGCTCTAGTTGGTTAATAAAGCCTTCTGAAGCAAACTAATGTTTTTTTTTTTTTAGTAAGAAAAAATATCAATATTTAAAACTATATATCACCGTAATGTTTAATATGCTAGTTTCATGAAAAGTTTTGTTTCAAGCAAAGGCAAACCTCGACCGGTTTATATTAAAATCTGTAGGACAGTTTTGTGGAAGCTGGAGATTACAGTTTATAAAGTTTTATATATGGATATTTGTAGTTCACAAATCTATCAGTTTTCTTTAGAAAGCCTTTATTATCCCCGTGAAGATCCCCGTGAAATTTTACCCCACTTTTTTTTAAGCATAAATACTTTATTCTTTATTTTTTTGTCTTTCTTAGAAAACACAATATCTCTTACTTTCCCAAGTAAATGCATCTTAATTTAAGATTGTCTATATATATATTTTTATCGAATATAACAAGACCAAAATACTGAGTTATTTTTGCTTGCTTTGCAGTGTATGGTATGGATATGCAAATATTGGTCTCCATATGCTAATGCACTCACGGTTCTGACATCATAACTTTGACTATTTATGATCCTGACCCATTTTTATGCCTTAAACATAAAAAAAGCAAAAGCAAATTCTTTTATCAAACACTCCCAAACTAATTTCAAACTACACTGTGCTGACAAAAGTAGTAAAAAAAAAAAAAAAAAAAAATCAGTAACGGAGCCATTTGGAAGCCAGCATCATTCCAAAACAGAGAAAACGAAATATGGAAGCCATCCCAGAACAGATAAACAACAGATCATTGTGGTCTCCTGCTGTGTCCATTCTGAACATGCACCGGCCATCAAAAACTCACTCTGTCATTACCCAGAAACCCCTTCACTAAGCACACTTCCATCTAGGACATGAAAATCCGCTCCTCTGGCCCGCGTCCAAGCGCACCGTTCTGTTAGTAGCCATCTGAAGGTGGGTCATTGTTACACTTTTCCAGTGGAGAATGAGAGCGTGCTATTCTCAGCATCTCTAGTGCCCCAGGTGAAGTGTGGAAGGAAACAGGAGGTGCGTGCACGAGTGTGCACGAGCGTGAACGAGTGTCTGTGGATGTAAAGTGTTTTGTTGTGTTTGCAGCAGACAGATAAGGTCACAGCACATAAGGGCGTTCAGGACTGATCAGGCACATGGCGCTGCACTATGGAAATGAACAGGGCACTTCTGTGCAAAAAAAGTAGCAGTGCGTGCAGTGGTGGGCCTTTTCTTTTTGTGTCGTGCTTTTCGGCTGCTCACAGAATAAGGATCATTAGCTAACGTTATTTAACATGAACGAAGAATGACTTATTGATAGTTTTCACGTGACGTCACAGAAATATTAAAAGGTGAAATTCAGTAAACACCTTATTGATGATTTATATCAAGCCAGAATATAAAAAAGCAATGTTTTATGGTGGTTTCCCATAGAAAACTGTTATAAGGAACCATTAAGCAGATTGCGTTGAATACTACGAATACTTCTACAGCATTAATAATCTTAATGCTAATTTTAGCTTTTACTAATGCATTATTAAAATTGTGTTTGTTAACACTAGTCGATGCACTGTGAGCTAAAACTAATAATGATTGCATTGTTATTAACTAACATTAACAAAGATGAATAAATACTGTAATAAATGTATTGTTCACGGTTGTTCATGTTAGTTAATATATCAACTAATGTTAGCAAACGACAGCTTATTGTAAAGAGTTACCGTCATTTTTGCGTGTATTATGAATGTGACAAGCTTGTCTCTAATGACATTTTAGTATATTGCATCAATAACAATATACTATAGCTGAATTCATGATTAAGCAAACAATTACTGCATTATTTGAGTTATTTTCCAGTACAAATATTTCAACTTTCTTTAATCGAGATATTTTTACTTGAAAAGCAAAATGATATTAAGTCTTGTTTTCTGAAAAATGCCCCCAAATTAAGTGAATCTGTGTTTAAAACAAGAACATCAGCGAGGTAAGAAAAATACATTTAATTCAAAGGTTAAACAAGACTTTTTTTCTGACCCCACTGATAGATTTTTTGTTTTGTTTTGAGCATAAATTCACTTTATTTTGATAAACTGTTCAAAAAAAAAGATTTCATTTGTATCTTCATTTTGAATGTCTAGGTATTTGTACCGATCGACGAGACTAAAATAATGAGTATTTTTGCAGTGACTGAAACCAACTTTTAAAAATATGGTTCGAAATCTTTTACGGAATTAGAGAAAGACTTTTTATTAAACGTGCAACTCAGTTTGTGAATATAATAGGTGCACGCTTGCCTGCATTTTGTGTTCATTTGATCCTGCAACACACACAAAATACCTCGTCCTCTCTCGTTTACTGGGAATCGACACGATACACGCGGTGACACATGTTATGATTCAGTGGCTGGTGAGGCATCACGGCGTCATAATTGGATCAGGCTAAAGTCGCAAAACAAACACTAACACACACAGAAATATAAAAAACACACTTATTCTAGATTTACATTCTTTTATGCTCACCAAGACTGCATTTATTTGATTAAAAATGCAGTAACAACAGTAATATTGTTAATATTATTACAAATTTTCTATTTGAATATATATTTAAAATGTAACTTCTTCCAGCGATGCATCACTACTCTCCTAGTCTTTAGTGCTTTATGTTCCTTCAGAAATAATTATAAAATGTTAATTTGCATCTTAAGAAAGATTTCTTATTACCATAAATGTTGAAAACAGTTGTGCTATTCAATATTTTTGTGACCTATGATATATATACACATTTCTTTACCATGATTTTTCAAAGATTGGGAAGTTCAAAAACACTTTTCAACAGTAGTGCGCCTACTTGTGTAAATCTGCTCTATTTGTCACAAGTTGTCCAAAAAATGCAAAAAAGAGAAAGCAAATGAACTGTTGCGTGAAAGCGTTAAACTTTCTGCAACTGTACAAAGTGCATGTAAATTTAATGATGCCCGGCTTTAAGGCGCTCTTCACACACCACGCAGAATATCTTTAGCGCCGCAACATGGGTAAAAAGTGACGCTAACCCACTTTCAAAGGTGGCCTTTACCTTGGGTTAAACAAGACATTAACCCAGGGTTGCGCACGGCGGAATAAAACAAAAAGAAAAAAGGAAGAAAAGCATAAAGAAAGGGAAACGGATAGAGGGAAGGAGGAAGATGTGACAGAAGGAAGCAGCTCTTTTCTCCGTATTTGCATGAAAATGGTGTTGGCGGCTCAGAGGGGGAAACGGTGCAGAAGATTTGAGAGTAACACGTACCAAAGACAGTTCTGGCGGGCACGGATTCCTTATTTATCCAGAAAGACACTTGAGAAAGGATTACAGTCATGATGCAGGGGATGTACGTCTGAATCATGAAGTAGCCCATTTTGCGTTTCAAGTGGAAGTAGACCGTCATTACCACGTATTCACCTGAAAGAGCAGAGAAAGAGAAACAGGAAGTGCCTTATTAGCCCGAAAGCGGACACGCATAGGAACAAGGTCAGAATGACAGTCTGTCACAACGGCAGACTTATTTTGGCTGAACAGCGAAGTTTTCTGGCTGTTAAGCTGCGCTGGCAGATTCATCTTATTTTAACAGAATGAGGCTCACAGCCGTATTGGGAAACAGCGCTCCAGTAATCAAAACACACACTGAATGCTCCAAATCTCTTATGTAATTTTGATCAAAAAGACGTAATAAATAAACAAATGCCGTTGTTTTTTTCCCGTTCTTTTTAACCGAGCGCTCTAAAAAACAGAGCCGATCTGCAGGCACTCGCGCTGACCTTTACGTTTAAGCTTACATTAGGCCTTGTGGCATGAGTAAAAAGGTTTTTCTTTTAATCTAGCTTACGTCGCTATCAGATATTCTCCATATGCGGTGATCAGGTGACTCGGACACAGACCAGGTGTCTCTGAACACGTGCGCACTGATAAGACGGACTTAAATGTAACATAGCCTAAAGAGCCGGTCGGCCAAGGGTATTTGTATTAACAGGATAAACTATTAAGGCATAAAATCCGTGGCAGCTTGATGTCCAAAATGTAATTCTTCCTTTAGAGTAAACGGCATAAACAGAACTAGATTTGCACCCCCAGAAAGAAACAGCAGTTCTTGAGTTTTAGGCAAGTTTACGTTTTTGTGCGTCAATTGAATACTATGTTGTTTCACATATAAATCACTGCAGAAACCAAGATCACCCAAGAATGAAAATGATCTCACTAATTACTCACCCTCAAGTCATTCAAAACCAGCAAGACCTTCGTTCATCTTCCGAACATAAAAATCGTATATTTCAGATGAAATCTGAGAGCTTTAGACCCTGTACAGACAGCGATGTAACTGAAAAAAAGCTATATATTCTACCTTGTGATGTGGAGGAGAAGAATTGTTGAATAAAGTCGTTATTTCTGTTTTCTTTGCACGCAAAAAGCATTCTCATAGCTCTATAAAGTTACGGTTTAACTATATTGTAACAATGTTTCTACTACTTTTCTGGTTCTGGAAACATTGTTGTTTGTGTAGGGTCAGAAAGCTTTTGGATTTCATCAAAAATATATCAATTTGTTCTCTGAAGAAGAAAGAAGGTCTTACAGGTTTGGAATTGCCTGAGGACGAGTGATTGATGAGAAAATTTTCCAATCCACGGAGTGGCACTAAAACACGGGTTCATTTCCTTTTATCATGTAGATATAGGCACGTATTGCTGTTTTTTATTACGTTACCTCAGGTATTTATTGTGGTGGTTCAGAATTCAAGTATCTGGGGACTGTTGCTAAAAGTTAATGCTTTATGATGTTGGAAATATGAACCTAACTAAACCTAACCCTAAACATACCCGATACTGTTAACAAAATGCGAAACGGATATAATAATGCTGTTGTTTTTGCAAACGTGCCACTTGAACTTAATTATATGCAGATTTTAACGGTTTTGTTGAACCATAGTTACACAGGTTTCGAACCGAAGCTATTCAAAAAAGTTTTAATGCTTGCATTCACACTGCAAAAAATGCTCTTCTAGTCTAGATTTTTGTCTTTTTTCATCCAAAATATCTAAATTATTAATATTCTTAAATCCTAAATTACTGTCTTGTTTTAAAAAAAACAAGTCAAAATTAAGCGACTTTTTGCTTAGAACAAGCTAAATAATTTGACTGAAACAAACAAAAAATATGATTATTTTGCTTACCCCACTGACAGATTATTTAGCTTATTATTTAGCTTACTTAGTAAAAACTTTGAATTATTTTTGAATTATTTTATTTTTATTTATTTGAAAACAATATTTTTTTTTTGTCTAGAAAATCCCTTTTAGGTTTAAGAATATTTTTTGGATATTTTGGCTGGAAACAAGTAAAAAAAATCTAGACTAGATAAGCATATTTTTTCAGTTCAAAAGTATCAGTTTTCAAATCTCCCAGCATATTAAACTTGTTTTGAAGTCATAAAATAATATTCAAGTAATTGTGTGAGTAAATTGCGTGAAATTGTGTTTTATTAATCAAAACTATGTAAATGTGTGTGAAAAGGAATAAAAGGTGTCTTTTGGAAACTGCAGTGATATGTACTTATTGGTACGCATCTCATGAAAAAGTGCCCTCAGGTACATTTTTGTCATGAGACCAGGTGGGAATTTTCTTTTTAGGGAGAACTATCCCTCTAAGACTAACACTGTGTTCTGACCAGGCACAACATATTAAGTCCACAACAGCAAGACATTTTATTGTATTGAAACTGCAGTATACTGTGACATAATAACAACCATTATATATATATATATATATATATATATATATATATATATATATATATATATATATATATATATATATATATATATATATATATATATATATATATATATATATAAAATCCCAACCACAGTTTTGTGGAACATTAATACACTGCAAGCACTACACTACTGTTCTATGGTTTTGGGGCAGTATTTATTTGAAATAATAATACAAATAATAATAATGCTTTTATTCTGCAAGGATGCATTCAATTGATTGAAACTGGCAGTAAAGATATTTACAATGAAAGATTTTTGAAACATACAAAAATATGAAGCAGCACAGTTGCAACTATGTTGCAACAGTTTCAACATTGATAAAAATAATACTTTGAAATGTTTCTTAAGCAGAAAATCGGCATGTTAAAAGGATTTCTTAAGAATCATGTGACACTAAAGACTGGAACAATGATGCTTTTCATTACAGGAATAAATCACAGTTTAAAACATATACATACAGAAAACAGCTATTTTATCGTAATCATATTAGACAATATTTACTGTATTTTTAATCAAATAAATGCAGCCTTGGAGAGCACGAGAGGCTTTTTTCTTAAACATAGAAAATCTTACCCCAAACATACGAACAGTCGTATACTGTATATTTCAAGATGTTTGGAGCAAACATGTCACGGTGAGAGCGTGTTATGTGTCTGTACCTGTGATGGACTTTACGGTCTCGCTCGACACAGTCTGTCCGATCAGGTCGTACTGCACCAGGCTGGACGACTCTGCTGGAACCTCCACAGAATGCTGCGGGCCTTTGGTCCAGGTGTAGATCATCTCGGTCTTTGGGTAGGCATCTGACACAAACAACAGAGCCATCATAACAACACCTTCCATGACACATAGACCATATTTGTGCATAACACTGACGATCAGACCATAGCTGTGGCAGCGTGTGTGTGTGTGTGTGTGTGTGTGTGTGTGTGTGTGTGTGTGTGTATCTCAGTGGAAACAAAAAAGACTAATAAGATTAAACAGAGAGTAAATGGACACTTCTGCTGCAGTCTTCTGATGCTCAGATTTTCCTCCAGAGAAAAAAAGCCTTAGGTAAAATGGAAACAAATGAGGCAATTGCTGGCATATTGCTAGAAACTAGAGATCAGAGGAAAATATTTATTTGCATTGAGATTTATGATAGCAGATCTTTAGCAAATCTGAGCACGGTTTAAGACATCAGTGGGATAGTTCTATAGTTAAAAGTAAGATCATTTCATTTCTGTACTGCAAACGTTCTTGTTTTTCATGGCAAATATCTAAACATTGTTACATGACAATGCATTTATAATTATGTTTACGCTTAAAACAAGAACAATTATCCGCCATTGGGGTACTTTACTGACAGATTATTTTCTTGTTTTGACCATAAACCTTCTTCATGATTCACAAAAATGCAATGCCTTTAATGTATCTGGATTTATAAATGTTTAGATATGCGTGATAAAAAAAAAAGACAAAATATTGAGTAAGAAACGAATAAAATAGAAAAAAAGGTCCTATTTGTGATTTGCCAATCAGAAGACCAAAGTCCAACATTTATGATCTAATTATACTTCTTCCACGTCAACAACTGTCTCGATTTTTCTATTTTTATTTCACCAAAGGAAATAAAGGAGTTAATACTTCAATTAAGCGTATCTGAGAACTTCATTATGTCTCCTGAGCGATGAAAGAGCAATCTTTGAGCAATAAATCTTCCTCTGGGTAAGCCTACGCATGGAACTGTGCGTATTAGTCCGCGAGCTCAGGGTCGAACGGTCGCCGCTAAGACACTGATCTTTCCTCACTGCTGCCCACTTCCTCCACTGTGCGTGCCAATCTCAAATCCAAGCCAAGCAGAACAATCATCCTGACACAGAAATCAGATCCGCTGAGATGTTCTCCTGCTCCGAATCAGACAGATTTCATTTATGGAGGAGAAATCCATACATCAAACAGCTCACGCTCTCTCAGAGTAGAGACTGACTGCACATCCAGGAGTCCGTCGACACGTTCCCTGCGCTCCTGTCCTCCTTTGAGATCGTCATCATCATCATCTCTATCTTCCTTAATTCTCTTTTTTTTGCTCTCCTCCTCGCCGTCTCTTTCTCCATCTCTGCTTCTGAACCCCCACACACTGGGAAACAGAGCAGAGGAAGGGCTTCCAAGACACCCACCAACAACCCCATGAAAATAGAAAGAGAGCGCAAGAGAGAAGAGAGAGGGGACTGAGAGACTGAGAGAGTTTTGATCCAAAGTCACGCTGGGCATGACAGAATATTTCGAGGGGAATTGGGCGAACCACGCGGGAGAGACGCGCGGATCAGTAAAACATGAGTATCGTTACAAACTTATTTTCTGAAGACTCAAACTTGTCAGCGTAAAACTTTCTGTCACGATGCTTGCGTTTGGTTTCCGGTTGCCAGGCCATTACTAAGTGGTTTCTTGCCATTTTCATCACTTGGAATTATATAAACATTAACTGAAATAACATTTTATGTAAAACTAAAAAACTTTTATTTAAGTAATTCCCTTTCGTGTTTAGTTTAATAGCTAAAACATAACCCGATAAATCCGATTGAAAAAAAGCGAATAAAAATCGATAGAGAAAAAAATGCAACACAATTACATCGAATATAAAGTTAAGTAAAATATTATAATAGTGTTTTATAAATTCTAATAAAATAATACTGGTGGTTTCTAAAATTCCCAGCAAAATTGAGCAAAGTCTAGTCTTTTCAAAATGAATTTAATCAAGAGTTTTGTTGGGTTTTTTCATAACCCAATGAAAAAATGGTTTGCAGGATTGTGCAATTTATTCAGAAACGTTGTATTTCAATATGACAAGAAATAATAATAATTTGCTATACAGTAAAATAATATTATTAGATTTGATTTCTAAATTAAAATATTAAACAAAAAAGGGCCTATTACTATTTTTGTATTTCATTGTAAAATAATAAATTGAGTGCTAAATAATAATAACGACAATAATAAATATTTAAATTTTCATTACAACAGTGAAATAACAATACCAGTATTTATGGCTGCCTTAATATCTTCATTTTCAAACATTAATTAAACCACTGAGTTTTTATTGAGGTGGAAAGTAAGAATGCAAAAGAAATGAAGTAAGGAAGTGCAGTAAAAAGCAAAACTGTTTACCCTACAAACCAGCGTGTTTATAATTGTGACAACACATTAAACTAGTATGATAAAGACCAAGCAACATAACAAGCTGTTTTGTACGGTTAAAAATAACTGGAAGTGGATGACACGGAAAGCCTTGCAGATTAAAGTTACAGCTGCAGCACTCTTCCATTTAAAATAAGGTGGATAAACGATTCTTATTACAAGTTCAGGGATATGGATTCACAAATGTACATTTTAAAGGGTTAGTTCACCCCAAAATTAAAATTCGGGCATATTACTCATCCTCACATCGTTCCGAAGACCTTCGCTTTTTACCTCAATTATTATTAAATCCGAGAGCCAGGATCATGTCTTCCTTGGTAAAATCAAGGCTACACTGTCCCTCCATAGGCAGCAAATACATAGTAAATACATCGGTAACGTCATGTATCTGGACTCTTTTGTTGTTGTTTTCATGTCCTGCTCTGTGCCCTACTTTCAGTTAATTGTCTCATCGTCTTCAGGTGTGTCTTGTAATTATGCCATTTACTTTGTATTTAATTCCTGATTGTTTCAGTTCAGTTTTTCCGATCTCGTCGGTTTTGTTCTCTCTGCCTGCCAGTCTGTAGTAGTAAAAAATTACTCTTAGTGCCACAAAACTGACGTTGATGTCTCATGGACTGTTTTACTAATGAATTGAATTAATCTCTGGATCTGGGCTCATTTCAGTTGTGCTGCTTTCGGGGTGAACAAACCCTTTTAGCGTTCAAGCGTTGCAACATTTACTTCAACTGCAACACCAAAAGCACCTGAATATAAGCTGTGCGTGCAACTGAACGCAGTGCCGTGCTTCACGAAACGAAGTATTAATTTAATTTAATCACAGCCCTTCTGCACTTTTATTTCAATTGATTGTGCGGCCTTACTGCGCAGAATGAACTGCACCGTGAGATTCAGCATCGTTCAAATCACGAACCCCCTGAGCGATCGTGACCCGAGCGAACATCGCTAATACAGAATAAAGAGAATGGCATGACAGGAGAGAGGAGAAGAAAACCGTAAAGAGTGTAAAATAAAAACGAGAGCTGTTATAGGTCTGCGCTGTCCCGGGGCAGGAGGGAAAGCTGTGGTGACCTTCTCGGCTCTACAGGGGACGAACAGCTCTCTGTCTAGATGCTTCCCCTCCGGCTCAAAGAAAGGACAGGAAGATGTATAAGACAAAGAGGAGAGAGCGAGATATCCGTCAGCACATTAGCACAGCCACCACTAAAAAACCCAAACATCGAGATCGTCCTCCATCACAATGTCACAATGCGCCAGCAGGAGCTCTCTGGACTGATTTTATCTCCAGATCTTCCAGCAGTCTCCATAAAAGAGCCCTACCCACCTGCCACATATTCCCATTTGAGATTACGCCTTCTTTTCAGATTTCTCTTTCTGTTCCTGAACTTTTTTTTTTTTTCACGTTTTCGTTTTTCATTTTTGCTGACCGACTGTCGTGAACAGTCCTGCTGATATAGAGATTCTTTGTTCAGTTTTTAGAATATGAACCAACTCCGTATTTACACACTCGGAGGAAAAAGTAATTTCTCCTTGTGGAGAAGAGCTGTTTTTTCAGACCTCTGAGGTATTTGCTCTCAAATTAAAACTTGTAGCTTATGTACTGTGCATATATTTATATATGTATTTTATTTTTCTTTCTCCCAAAGAAAAGAATGAGTTTACACTTGCTCAGCCAACTATGAAAAAGTCATTCTGGGTCGAGAACTATTCAGCGTTTTAAACTAGCAGCCAGGGCAACAATTTTGTGTTATGTTCAAATTGTTGTCTGTACCATCAATTCTAAAAGACCTTATGTGAAGAAATTTGAACCTGTAACATTACTTGAATTGTCAAGTTAAGCGCATTGCATTGTGGGATGCAATTTTCCATGCAGCATGCTCTGCTGAACACATATTTTTGGCAAATATAGCAAACAACTTAGCTATTCAACACATAAAATGCATATACCACGTATTGCATACGCTACTGTTGATCAGTAAAGAAAGTAATATATTTATTTAGACACATTCAACTGGCCAAAAGTGACAGTAAAGATATTTATAATGTTTCTAATAAACACGTCAACATATTAAAATGATATACGAATGATCGTGTGTCGCTGGAGACTGGAGTAATGATAATGAAAACCTAGTTCAGCATCAAGGCAATTCATTTGGTGCCAAAATATATTCAAATTTAAAACGGTTCTGTTAAATTGTAATGCTAGCTACAGTTTTACTGTATTTGGTCAAATAAATCCAGCCTCAATAATTCAGCAGTGTATATATTATGTGCAGCAGAAATACTATGTGCAGTGATGTTGAATACTGAATATTGCCATGTTTTGAAAAACACAGTCTCAGTTTAGAATTGAATACTAGCACACTACCTTAAAAGACAAGGCGGAGAAAGTGTATTATGGTAGAATGCTATTCTGGATCAGCCACATTTCCAATGCTTGTTTTAGTGCGTTACAAGCTGAAGTGACATTTGCATTTCACTGGACAAAAACAAATGCAATGAAATTTAAACAAGTCATTAATAGCTTTTTTTCTGCGAGAGAAAGCCTGTGAATTTAAAATGCGCATGCTAGAAGTGAATTTTGTCAGCTTTTAGGAGCATACTAGCATATAGATGAACTACAATTCTGAATTTGTAGGGTCTCAACACGCCCTTAAATAATCAATTCAGTTTCTCTTTTGAATTGTTTAGTCCTCTGACAGCGAAGAGAGAGAAAAATCCATTTTTAAAGAAGGGATTATTTCAGCGCTCTTCAAGAAATGCTTCACAAGTAATGTTCTTCTCCTCGCTCCAAACATGCCATTTAAACTGCCATGTTTCCTTTACTCTGAAATACTAGCACAAATCACGCTTTAGTGTTCCGTAGGGCGAAAAAAAAAAATCAACATATATAAAACGTATAATCCTCACAGCTGCCGAACTTCAGAGGGCAGGAATGGCCATCCATGGGGAAATCGACGAGTCTCATCGGACATTCTGCAATTATTGTCAACCTGTCAAAAAACCACAGAAATATGGTTAAAATACTGAGGATGCGATGTCCACCAACGCCTTCAACACCACTTTACACCGAGCAGGACATGTTCCTGGATCAACATCCATTTCTATCAACCAGCTAGTATTGTAGCGTTAGCCTTGGGGCGGCGTTTGAGGCTTCAAAAACATTCCTATCAACCTGCCATTTTTCGCTGAACACAAATGCTGTTGCAGGACCAACAAAAGATGATCCAGGAACACATCCTACTTGGCAAAACGATGGTCACCCACGAGCAAACACAGCCTGCCAAAGTCTTTTCAGCATAAATCGGACTCAGGACCGGACGGATATGCGCTGTACCTCATAGTGTACAGGATGGTGCCGTTCTTCATGATTCGGAAAAGTCTGTTGGGCGCCGTCATGTTGTGAGCCACAGATCTTTTGCCGTTCCTGAAGAACGTGTCAGGGGTCCAGACTTTGGTCACCATCAGGTTATTTAGCCGGAGGATCTCCACCGGGCCGTCGTACCTCAACCGCCTATCCACCCACGTCTGGCGGAAGAACACATCCATGGTGTACTCCTGGAAAAAACACAGAAATAGAGCAGTCAAAACTGCACGCAAATCAATCTGACTTACTCTTGACAGAAGGCTTCGTTAGAGTGGTTCCGTAAAAAGCAACTTCTCAAATCAAAAAGAAATAAATAAATTTTAAAAATCCACCGTAATCTTGCAAAAAAATCTGTCTAGGCATTTAAACGAACACTTCTTCTCACGCTGACAAACTGTGCGCCTGCCAAATTCCCCTGTAACCCTTAAAAACAACGTAACATCAAAATGAACCCTGTTTACTAACTCAAGGATTTCTCATCAAATTCTTCCAAAAAAGAAATTTCTTGTGAAACATGCTCTGTAATTTTTTTGCTCCTTAAAAACAACACAAATAAACCCTATGAAGAATTTCCTTCTGTAATTCTGAAAAATCCCCTGTCAAGGTGCTTGCTGACATGTTCGTATGCATTTTTCATACTTTTCGTATTCATCATCATGTCCTATCAAAATGCTTGCTGCGGATGCAAAAAAAGCAGGAAACTGAACCTGGTTTGATTTTTTTTCCAAGGCAGTTCATATTAATGCGCAAAAAATTCCAACAAAAATTTTGGGCTCAGTGTGCAACGGCTTAAAAATATAAAATCAATAAAGCATACTTACTTTTTAAAGAAACCCTTGCATTACCTCGTCAAACATTCCCCTTTAACTATTAAAATCATCATTTTCTAGTTACATTTTAAAGAAATTTCCGTTGCAGTATTCTACACCATTTAGGTTAGGAACCATCGGTTCATTTAATTCTGCTAAATAGCATTTATTTTGATAACACTGCAGCGAGGATCAAGCTTTCTACACATATGAAACAACCATTTATTTTCTTCTAATGTAATTCAGGTTGTGTGGGCAGAAAAAAAAAAAGAGTAAACAATATCATTGTTGTGGTTTTTTTTTTTTTCAAGACCCAATCAAATCTGCTGTACAAAGTTATTTTTCTAAGTCATAAATAAAACAAAGTTTGCTGGAGTACATTTTAAAAGAATGAAAAATGCAGTTGAACTTTTCTACTTCTCTACTTTTAATCGTTTCTACACTTACTATACTTTTAAAGTTTCTACACTTTTTTTAAGCATAGTAAGATTATTTTTACTACAGCCTTACCAGTTTGAGCTAAACACTGTTAGTTTGGTCACATTTAGTGCTGTTGTGCTCTTGTGTGAGGTGCTGAACCTCATATTGCTCTCAAGGGAGAATACCTGCCGAAATTGTTGACTCAATCACTTTTTTTTTTTTTGAATTTCTTACTTGATTCACTCTGACTAAGCAGACAACTGCACCTTGCATTGATCTAAACGGCAAGCTGGCTGAATTATTTATTTTAATCGTATCTCAGCGGACGGATATGACACCTTTATATAACAGCTGCTCGTGCACACATGCATGTACACACACAAATCCAACCTGCTCACGCATAATCATAAACATTTCAGATAGCTCACCATCTCTACGTCGGAAACTGGGCCAAAACTTGTGACGTAAATATCGGTCTTCACTTCCGTCACTGGACCTGGTCGGACACAGGAATCAGAATCACATTAAACCTCTTAATGACTAAAAATATATATGCACAGATATGGTGTGATCTATGATTGTGACTCAAACCAGGTATTAAGAATTAAATAAATGGATTAATGCAGGATTGCTTTTGCTTTCTAAATCAGAACCATCTCGACTTCTTCGACTTCTTCTGTGTAAAAAAATATTGGACAGGACTTGATTTGACCGGTAAGGAATTTATCTGATGGTGTAAAGTGTGTTTCATGTCAGAATGGTAGCAGAGCTAAATGTGAGCCACAGTGGAGTTTGTAATTATGTGCTAATATTGTATAACCTTTATGAAAATAGGATGCGGTATTAGATAACTACTCTTAAGATTTTACAGTCTAAAACAGCACACGAACAGCTGTTGGTTAAAATCAAAGGAATAGTTCACCCAAAAATGAAAATTTGTTGAAATTTTACCCTTAAGCCACTCAAAATGTAGATACGTTTGTGTCGTCTGAACAGAATTGGAGAAATGTTGAATTAGATTACTCGCTCACCAATAAAGTGAATGGGTGCCGTCAGAATGAGAGTGCAAACAGTTAATAAAAACATCACAGTAATCATTATCACATGTGATATATATAAAGACCAAAAGTGCTTGGTCTGTGCATATTTCTCTTCAGATTCAGACAATATGGCTTTTTTTTTACTGGATAAAGCTTTTTTATGGATAGAGGACTCGTATTTTAGCCACAAGCTAATATTGATTCTGTGCTTAATGATGGGTTTGTTTCCTACAAACATACAGTTTTTCACTTTCACTTGATAGAATCATCTCGTACATTACTTGAGGATTACTGTAATGTTATTATCAGATGTTCGGACTTTCATCTGACGGCACCCATTCGCCGCATTGGCGAGAAAGCAATATAATGCTTAGTTTCTCCAAATGGGTCGTAATGAAGCAAAAGGCATCTACATCTTAGATTTGAAGTGAGTCAAAAAGAAAGGCAGATTATGCCGATTTTTTTTTTTTTTAAATACACTGTCAATTATTGCACAATTTGACCATGATTATGTATTAGGAAAGGAAATGTGCACAGTTTGGATTCCACTTTTCTCTGACTATAGCCATTTATCATTTATTTATCTACTTTTACCAAATTCTTGTTGAGGACAAAAATGAAAAAATAAATAAAGACCAAAAGTGTCACTGAAAACAGACTCAGGCACTCAAAGCTCTAAATCACATGATTAATCACTGAAGCGTCTCATTGGTTGAACTTGTGAGGGTTGAACTCTTAATGTTCTAGAGGCTCTCTGATAAATGCTTGAGTAAATCACTTGAGAGAGAAGTGCCTTCAGTCAAACACAAGAAAATGGATTATCTGTCATTAAACAGACACTCTAAGCATCTCTCACAGTTGACAACCATGGATCCTACTGAAATATGAAAGACAGGAACAATCTCACAAACTCAGTCCACTGCACACAAAAATCAAAAACAGATCTTTTTAATCTCTCAAATCTTTCTTCTATACAAACGAGATTAAACTGAGAGTAAATGGAGGTTTCTCAGGTCCCTCGCTTTCAGATGCATCTCTTTTAGAGATTCAAAAGATGTCTCAACAATGCCTCGTACTGCAAAGATTTGCCAAAAGACCAAAGCGTGCAATCAAAAGTCAAAGGTCTCTATACGAACTCAAACATTTCTCATCAATTTTTTTTCAATGTCAAGCTGCCGTTCACATTCGCATTACTGCATGACAGTTATCTCATTTGTTTCTATTGTTATTTATTTAGATTTAAATGAAACATAACTGAGAACTTCACTCAGTCTCTCAAGCTATAAAAGACCACCACTGAGCAGTTTTTCTTTTCTCGAAAACGTCATTCCAAAACATTATTTTCTTAGTGAAACACAGAAGTAAAATGTTCAATATACCAGTACTTGCAGTGTATTTTTTTTTTTTTTTTTAAGATGTGAATAAAAGATTATTGGAGTACATTTTTCTATGGCAAAATTTGACATTTGATTCACTGTTACTTGCCGTTTCTTTATCATTATTTGAAAAATTAAAGAAATTTTTTAGCACTTTTGTGATCAGATAGTTTTAAAGTAAATCTTACTCCATTATTTCAGTGTCATTAGTCAAGCTCTAGAAAGTACCACAAAAACCCCAGAACCTTTTAAGTATCATAAAATTACTCATGCTCTTGCAAGTCATAATTCAGCTTGTACAAGAATCTGAAACTCAAAATGCAGCTTGCCATTTACAATAAAAATAAAAAAGTCTTTCCCTCGAGCCACAGATGTCAGAGGACTTATAGTGGATAATTCGTAGGGGCTACTTTTGTGGTGCTTTTTTTTTTAATCACATGCGGCATTAATTCTAAATGAGCAATTTTTCATGTGCCTCAGAAAGAATATCGGGTTCGAATCAACATTTTAGAGTGAATTTTCATTTTTGGGTGAACAATTACATAATACCGAATATTTTGAAAAGTACATTTCTTCAAACCCAAGTCCTCATGGCGCAACAATCGGACGACAACAAGAAGGCCAGTGATAAGAGACGCGGCTGAGCCCTGATATCTATCATCTCTGAAGCACTGCATTCTTTAGCAAGGGCAACTCATGCGATCCTACTAGAACTGTGAACCCACACCATCTAGCTGAGAGCTGATCAAGCCCCTCCAGCCTGATCCAGCTCCGCTCGAGAGCTCTTGTCATGTGAAGGTGGGTGTGCTGCTCTGTTTGGAGAGATGTGCTCTCTGCCTCTTCACTAAAGTTACATAAAAAAACCAGAGCTTCATTCCCTGAGCTCCAATCACATCCTGGCATTACGCATAGAGATCCACAAGCTTCGATTTGATTATTTATTTCTTGACTAGAAAAATTATACGAGCGGAAAGTGTGACGCGTGCGGCACTTGATGTTTTTCTTTACATAGTGACTTTCATCAATAAGTCATTAATCAATATTACGCGATGATTAATACATCACTGGCTCGTGCGTATAGGCAGAACATATTCAGTTCCGTTTCTAACAATCTGCATGCGCACTAGCTAATCTCCGAAGCAAATTCTTCAAATGGTGATATAAAGTCTTGGGTTTTAACAAATATCCGCGCAAAGTTACGTGTCTATCTATTTTTAAATATCTCAAGCGCGCTCCAAGGGGTTAATTCTGAAGTTTCAAGGCACTGTGAGCAGAGTCAAATCGTTCGTGCTGTTGTGCTCAAAACTAGAGCTTCCATAAAATCAGTCACCGCTGACCAACAGTTATAAAGAAGCAGCCCATTCGGCTTCCCAAAACACGTTAAAACGCTGACGCGCGCTGTTAAAAGATAGGGGAGCGTGAGGAGTGCGAGCGGTTTACGCACACAAAGCGAACATCTGTACTCTTCCTACTTAAAATATGCATTAAGCGGCTTTCTCGGAGCGATTACATAACCAAACTCGCTTAAACAACCGAACGGCACCGATCTAGATACATGGAGAGCAGAAAAAGAAAGTGGGCAGCAAAAGGACATTTGGAGTTGGCATACACCTCCATCTCCCCTCAGAGGACACCAACCCTTACCAAACAAACAACACTTGGTAAACAGCATGCGACCTGCGTAAAAACACACCGTTTGGAGAGCTCGCTTTGCGCGAGAAGCTTCAAAAGCAACGTGCGCTTTATTTTTGGCCAAATGTTGAGATGATTTTGGCACGTACCCCCAAATCCAGGTCGGAGTCTGTTGTCGTATCCATCCAGAAGTCGGTCCAGAATGCGTGTGAAATTTTCCGGGTATAATTTCTCATCCTTTCTGATCTGTCCAGATATTCGCTTTATGCTAAAAACAACACAGAGCAAACTGAAGCATTTTAACATTGCGCACACATGAAATAAACGCCTATTTTTTCCTATCAATCAACTGCACAAACAGTTCAAAAAACGCCCGGGTTTGTCGTTTGTAACCTCGAGGCGTAAAGATGCCATGCGTAACGCTCACATCCAGTTGGAACTCACCAAGCCGCCACGCACAGAAAGTAGAGGAGAGTGGAAATAGAAGTGGGGTACATCGCAGTCACCATCTCCTTCTTGGCAGAAACCATGTTTACATGCCATTCTTTAAGCCTTCTTCACATTTCCCTTCGCCAAACGTCCCGAGGAAAGATCGAGGAAACGTGCGGCAGCGCGCAAGACGCGCTTCACCATCACCCGCAAAGCCGTGCCAGCGAAGCATCCAAATCCAGAACTCGCTCTGCGCCCGATGGATCGCCTACATCCAAACCCCAAACTCAGCGGTTAAGAGAAGCATATGGTGAAGCATCCTGTGGAATCGTGCGTCTCGCTGTGAGGAGGTTAGAGGAGAGAGAGGAGGACGCGCTGGGTTCCTACACACTCGCCTCAGTGCCAAAACTGGGACGTGCGTCCGACGCGCAACGCACTCACGAGCGCACTTAAGAGAAGTCTGCCTGCGAACGTTTGCGCGAGATCACTTTGGTGATGTAGCGGCGGCATTGCGCATGAACTCGCTTTACGCAGCAGTTCTCGTGTCCGATCTTGCCCGTGGTAAACTTTGACTTTGGGGGACGGGTGTTAATTGATCTTGGCGACTAAAAGGTGCGAATTTGAATTTCGCCTTTCTCGGATTAGGCTATAATTAGCTGCGAGACGAACAGCCCCTGCTCTCTCGGAAAAGATCAAACTTATCCGGGCTTGTAAATATTACAGCATATCGAAATGGGTCAGTGTTTGTCGCAACGTTACACACATGCTCGCGCACAATCCGAGGTACAGTCACACTGTACAGGAAGTAGGACAAACCACACGCAGCTCCTGTACACCTGGGACGGGGCAAAGTCTTCGATGTAGTATGCGTGCGTGCGTGCGTGCGTTCTGTCCTGCGAAGAACATGCTTGGTTTCCCATCCCGGTCCCGCGCTCGATGGAAACCGTGAAAAGAAAAGCTAATTAACTCTTGTCCAATTGTTTTTGATAGCAATCGCACCCAGCGATCCTTATCAGCTCAAGCTGACACGCGCTGCACATGCATAATAACTCCCGGTCTGTCACTATCACAGCTGATCCAGGATCAGCAGCCGTGTCTTGTTTAGTTGGCTACAAAAAAAAAGCTAAAAACCTCATCCTCAATCGGCGCTCTCGCTCTGCTCTAAAGCGTATGATCTGTGGGCAGCTGGTGGCGTTTTCACCGGCCTTATTCACAGGTTGCTCGCGTGCGAGAAAAGCTTATAATAAACATAATGAGCTAGAGGCGGCACTCTAGTGTAACATCACATTATGCACGCGCGGTACGATAATGAAGAAGAAACTATTCTATTAGCCCTCCATGTGCTTTTGAGTGAAACCGACTTCGAGTTTGCAAAGTTGTCATCTTCATAATTAATTAGAGAGAGATGTTTAAATGCTCTACACTTTATAGTTTCATGTCATAATGCTGTTTCTCCCCCCCTCATACGGCGATTATAATTTGAAGAGGATGAGGCTTCGGAGGCTTGTCCTAATTTTGATTTAAAATAAGGCAGCGCAACCTATTCTATTCTTTTTTAGCGCGAAGCAGAGAGTCTGTGCACAACAGAAAATCAAACAGCGAATCAGCCAAATAATTTCTGTCTAGGTAACTGCAATTTCTGCTTTGTTCATCAGTGCGCATTGTTCTGAAAGTACAATAAATGTTGTTTGCAAACCTTAAATGAAAGGTAAAAGTTTCTCCACTTTAAAATGTTGTTTTTTTCTGTTCTGCTGATGTGACCGAGGCTGCATGCGTAGGGAAAAATATTATTATTGAAATTATTATTGAATGGATTAAATCAAGTCCCAATTTCACACGTCGTAGAACTGAAATTACAATTAATAGTATCTCGATGTGAAAAAGGTCAACAAATGACAGAGACTGGAAGTATATGAAAACAGCTGTGCATTTGGTGGAACTATGGATGGACAGAAATGACACACTTTGCCCATAAAATATCAAATCACCCTAGAGCTGTTTTGGAGAATATCCACTGCGTGCCAACTGCGTAACTCTTCTGTGTCAGCTGTGCCAGTTTTTGCTGAAATCAAAGTATGAATACACATAGAAAACATTTTGCGCCTGACAGAAGTTAATTTGAGTCCAAAATGACAGAGACAAATTATTGAATGAAATAATTTACTTTTATTTTCTTCGCGTGCAAAACGTATTTTCATGGCAGATTGAGTATTCTGATACTTTTCTGGACCTTGACAGTGTTCATTACTTGGCAGTCAATGGGACAGTCACAAGCCTCCCGGTTTTCATCCAAAGTATCTTAAATTTCCAGAGGATGAACAAAGCTTTCACAAGTTTGGAACGACATGAGGGTATAAGTGATTATTTAACAAAAAGTTTATTTTGGTGGGAAGTAACCCTATAAGAGTAATAGGTTCTTATAGAATAGATTCATATTATGTATGTATTTGTGTATATATGCATGCCTGTGTATACATGTATAATATGTATGTGTGTGTGTGTGTGTATGTGTGTGTACATATATATATATTATATATATATATATATATATATATATATATATATATATATATATATATATATATATATATATATATATACCTTTTATAGCAGAAAACTATAGAAAGCTATAAATCAACGGTGAGAATATTACAGAATTTTCCATGTTTTTCCACAGTTGACATCACGTCATGCGTAAAGTGGTTTGATTTGCTTCAATTTTAGCAGGAAGATAGCAGGTAGACTGTTAACCGTTGTGCATTAGCACTCAGGAACATTGGGGGAACATTTAGGGAACGATGCGTAGAGGTGTTAGCGAGTGCGAGAGCGTAGAGAGCGCCAGAGAGAGAGAGAGAGAGGATAGATAGAAACGAGAGCAGGGAAAAAGAGAGGGAGGCCGGGAGAGGAGAGGGCCCTTTTACTGCATGTTTTCAGAGCTCTTATGGAAGGACTGGCAAATGAAACTAATGACTCAGAACTGTGACTCAAACTGTCTGGTAATCAAATCCTATCCACAGAAAAGCACTTGACATGAGCAAACATACGCATGCAGACGCACACACACACAAAACATGCCACATTTTCTTGTGATCACCATTGCCCCTGACAAATCCCTGTATTATTGCGCTGAAAAAAGCCCATCCGCTGCCCACAATCGTTCACCCACACTACACGCAATCTCTAACAGCCACGCTCCAGCGTTTCACAGCTTCACAGCTGTCCTGCTCGCATTTCAGATATCCTATCGCAACCTCCGTTCTCATGACATGGCGTCCGTCACTGTGTTATCGGTTTGTCCAGCTCGTTTTGTAAGATCCACGGTGTTTGCGCTCCTCGCTGTCGGCAGATGCTTCTTGTTTTAAAGTGTTTTATTGCAGAGGTTTTCAACTGGTGGGTTGTGACCCAAAAACAGGCCCCTGGTCTGTTATGATAAAGTCGTTTAGAAAAAAAAAAAAACTATGCCAAAGGTAAATCATAAAATGCAGCTGCATAACACAGCCCTGAATCTTGACTTTGCTGATTTGGAAAAAACATTTAATGATGCTTAGTTTAAAAATCCTTTCCAACATGTAGATGTTTTAGCAAAATAAGAATGATGATTTTTCAAATGAGATATATATATATGACCCTAGACCACAAAACCAATCATAAGGTAGGCCACTATGGGTATATTTGTAGCAATAGCCAGAAATACACTAATTGTGACTAAATCATCGATCTCTTTTATGTCAAAAATCATTAGAATATTTAGTAAAGATCATGTTCCATGAAGATATTTTGTACAGTTCCTACCATAAATATATAAAAAATGTATTTTTGATTAGTAATATGCAGTGATAATATTTAATTGTAATTTTACAAATGTATTTTATTTTATTTTATTTATATATATATTTTTTGTGACTTCAGTTCCACTAGTTGTATCTCAGCCAAATATTGTCATATCCTAACATACCATACATCGATAAAATCAGATTTAAAAACAACTGACCCTTACGACTTGCTTTGTGGCCCAGGGTCACATTATATGCATCAGACTTAATGCATGTAAAATGGCAAAAGTGTGTAATTTAACGCACAATCTGCAAAAGAGTGTAAAAAGTGTAAATTAGAATTAGGCATGTGTTCAGAATCATTCCAACACTGGCTGGGAATTAAACAAACTGTGTAATCTGGCTCAGAGGAAGTTAGAAATCATGTCTTTGTGATGGGTTTTCTGTTGGTTTAAGGGATAATACAATAGTTACAAATGGTTGTTGCATCAAAAGCATCATATTTGGTGAGAAAGTGTGACATGCTCAAGCAAAAACGGGTAACTATTTTTGGAATCAGCAGCCCAAAATTAGTATGAAACAAGCACTGGATTTCATTCAGCAAATGTGACGCATATTAGTGCATATTAGGTGCGTATTAGATACCTGCACTGTCCATGAGCAACACATTCATCATGGCATCTTTGTCCATGGTTCTTCGATTTTTTTTTTTTTTTTAGCCATCATCTGAGGCATAAACATGATTATTCAATCTGGAGACATCGTGACAACATGGATTGACTGATTGCACCATAAGAACATAAGATCTTAACAGAAACTATTCTATGCTGTCAAAAACAGAAGCCAGTGGAAAAAATATAAATCCATTTCACGCTTTTAAAAGCCTCCGGTGAAGCATCTGCTATAATCAAACATTTGTCGCTTGCAAGAGAATACATGGCTATTGAATGACCATCAATGGAAAAAGATGATCTTGCCAGATGGTACAGTTACGGTATCTAACAGCAGGGGCAAGCAAGGTCATACTAACCAGTCTAATCGTACAAAAAGTGAGCCTATCGAGTTTTAAAAGGCAGTAGAAATGCTTCACATATGCTTTGTTGTTGACGTCAACGGCTGCGCGTCCAATCGGACTCTACGGTATTTTGGCACAGATTGATCTGAGAATTAGAAGCAGCCAAGCTAGACAGATGCCAACATGGACAGGTTGTGTGACATGGCCTCATCCTTGAAAACCACGAGTAAAACTTCACAAGATGCAAAAATACAACCCAGACCGTATTAAAAATAGATCGCAGCAAGGATAAACATGGTTTGGGTCGAGCACAACCCCTTTTGTGTAGTGAATTACTGGCTGCCAGTCGCCTGAAAGCATTAAAAATTCAAGACACTTTAAGGAACTAAAAATCATCATTTGTCAATTGATTTTAAGGGTATTTTTGTCTACTTTTTTGGAGCCGTGTTGGTCTCCACATCTGGGTTCTGAAGAGAAAAAACCCACTGAGAGCCACTGTTGTATTATGAATTTCTCCATAACATCTCAAAGGTGAGACTGTGGACACACTGCATCAACAATCTGTGATCTGGCCTCAGGCAAAGATCGAGCAGCAGGACAATATGCTCAGCTCAGACCTGAAAAACAATTCTCCGAGACCATCAAAAAAACAAAACGCAGACATTGTCCTGTATGTTGTTTTGAGGGATTTTCTGACGGGTGATGTTGCTCCATCGGGTTCAGCGGCGTTTTCTCGGCTCAGCAAAAGCCCCAGAAAAGTGCTGGGGCTACATCTGCTGCTGTTGACGGGGGGTGGCATCGCCACAGCGAACGCTGAGGAAGTGATGCTGCAGCCAACAGAGAAAAATTTTCCATGAGGATGAAGGAATGGAAAAAAAAAAGGATTTTTTCATTTCTAAAAAAGGGAGGGAAAGAGATGGTCACACAGGGAACAATTAAGGAAGAGACATATCCACACACTGAAGGGCATCGAAAACACCGCCCACCTGAAATGAAGCGTGATAGATATTAGTAACCTTCAGAGAGAGACGCACTCTAAACACTAAAGTCTTAACAACTTCTGCCTATATAACAATTAGGGCTGTTAATACAGTTAAATAACTAATCAAAAGAATATTAATCTTTGCAGTTAATTTCACATTTTAAATATCAGTTATTTCTTTTAAATACGGGCGTTTCAACATCTGCAACGTTTTAGAAGATATATATATTTTGTATGTATGTATTGTATGTATGTATGTATATATATGTATGTATGTATGTATGTGTATATATATATATATATATATATATATATATATATGTATGTATGTATGTATGTGTGTGTGTGTGTGTATATATATATATATATACTATGTATGTATGTATGTATATGTGTATGTGTTAGTTGTATTTTCTCTTATTCGAAAAAAACAACTACACACACATCTGCTCTGCACCTCTGTGAAAAACAAAACATCACTATGGTAGGTTAAATGAATTTGTGATTTTTTCTTATTAAGGCTTGTACACACTTTTTTGAGGGGTTTTACGTGCCAGGTTAAAAACTGGCCAACCAATGAGATTGCTTTTGTTCACGTGCCTGGAGCTGCTGAAGTGGCTTAGTGGTGCTCAAGCACAAAATGGTCTTGCTTTAACAGCATTCCTTCTCGCTGTCTGTGATGCAATGCTCTGTTATACTGCCTTTCTGTGTAATATTTATGCTTTCTATAACCGTGGCATCATTGCTAGTAAGAAGAGTTATATTAGTTTGTGGACTGTAGGACGCCACTGGAAGCCTAAGTGGGAAAAGCGCGGCGCGCCACTGATATTATACAGCATTTATAACATACTTTTTCAATATATCAAAGAATTAATATAAAATTCATAGAATCATAAGAAATGGTTCTTGGGGAGAAAATCAATATCAGAAAAAAATTTGATCATGTGTCTAAAATTCAGCTTTGGGTCACTGGAATAAATGTCTTCATATTGCAAATGCATACATAAAAGAGTAATTTAAGGTTGTAGCAATATTTAACAGTATTACACTTTTTTTTAATTTTATATATATATATATATATATATATATATATAGAATATATATATTAAATAGTCTGATTAAATCATACATTACATTAAAAAAACTAAATAAATAAAAACCTATTTGTATTTATGTACTTACGCATACCTGCAGAAGTTTACATTTTCTCTTATGCAGTGTCTCATGCCCAGTGTGTGTAATTTCACAGATTAGATGGTTCTGTGCGTGCTTGAAGTGGTTTCAGACCCAGATAGATCTTAGACTGTGAACCCCGGGGATCTAAGTGGTCTATATGGTTGTAAAAGCAACCCTACAGCATCAATTACACTGATGAAACTCATTAGGGGTGTTGATTCTCCTCACAGGAACCTCAGGAAAAGAGCGCAGCACGTTTTTTGAGGGGTAGCGAGAGAAAAACGGCGTGGAAGACGTGGATGTAAAACCGGGGGGAGGGGTGCTTAAATATGTCACCTAATTAAAAAGAGTTGCTCGGAAATCAAGCCGTAGAGCTGCTGTATTGTGCTGCAGGAGTGTGTGGAGATTATTGGATGATTTACAACAGAACTGCAAAGCCTGCAAGACTAAATATTTAATTCTGTTTAAAAAAAGAAGAGGAGAGCGTGTCAAACAAAAAGTCAAAGAGGACGAATTCTGGTCTAGAGTTGCACTGCTTTTGTTTTTTACCGTTTAAACAATTAACTCCGATCAGCTGCCTCAGGACAAGGCTAGAAATGGACCCACTTGGCACCTGTACGTCCCTGCGGGCGCATTAAAGTGGAGTGATGAAGCTACTGTCAAACATCAGAACTTAACTCGATAACCCCAAATCAACAGGAGGCTGCTTCCCGCTGTCTGCTGCTGCAATATTCAGAGTCTGTGTACGAATACACAAAAGCGGAGGGAGATAGAGCGATGAAAACAAGAAAAAAAAAAAAAAAAAGTCAGAAAGAATCCCTGCTGTACACAAGCGTAACCCCCAGACTTATATCTCTTGCCCTTTCATCCAGCAGCTTCACCTCAGCCTTGCGTTCTTCCACCTCCCCATCTCTCTTTCCCTGGCCCGGGGCGAGAGTGTTCGCGGTGTGTAAACGGCCAGTGTTCGTCGACGCCTCATTGCCGCCCATGTTAAAGCAATAAATACCTGCCACCTACACAGCCCCTGCAACATACGCAAGATCACTCGCCGCGTTGAGCGCCCTGTGCACATCAGTCAGACTAAATCCAGAGCAACAGCTCCACTCTGACCAGATCCAGAGACTTCACTGCACTGGGATTATATCCAGCTTATTCCCCCCCTCTTATGCCACGTCCCGGAATTCAGCTGTCTGTAGACTTTGCTCTGCCCTGACGCTCGGGGTAGACAGAGAAGAGCAAAAAGAATTTGTGATTTTGTGTTATGAGCAAAAAGAAAATACATCGGGAGATTCTGAGCGTGTGGTGTCGGACCAGACTGTGATCTGAGAACAGATTTGGTGATATGATTGTATTGCACGGTTCAGTTAATATTAAATGAATTTTCTGGATTTAACACACCTTATGGTGAAACGGTATTCGCGACCCATTTTATACTTGTACAATGTGACGGCATTCTAAGCGAAGCTGAATATTCAATGAGTAGAGAAAAGAAAAATGTAGGGCGGGATTTGATTAGACTGTGAAGGGATGTTGCATATCATGAAAGAGACTTGCGAATTTGCAGAAATGCCTGTTAAACCAATTTTCAGAATTGGTCTGAATAATTTGTTGACAAAACAGTCAATGATCTGATTGCAGCAGTTTTATTTCAGTAATTTTTAAACACTAGGAATAAAATACATAAAACATTAAAATTAGCTGAAAATGTACTTACCCTTAGGCCATGTAAGATGTTTTTTTTTTTTTGTTGAGAAATGTCGCATTACATCAAATGGATCCTCTAGAGCGAATGGGTGCCGTCAGAATTAGATTCCGAACAGCTGGTGAAATTAAGCACAGCTTTTCATTTCATCTAGATCTGTGTGGATTACTTGATTATTGCGGTTCTTAGCCATTGTTTGGGGTTTCATTCTGACGGCACCCATTCGCTCCAGAGGAACCACTGATGAGCAAATGATGTACTACAAACACTACATTGCTCTTCCAATGAAGAAACAACTTAATCTTGGATGTTTTTTCCAATTTAATTTTTGTGTAAACTATTTCTTCAACAGTTCCCTGAAGAAAGATCCGATCCAAGCGCAAAGCTATTGTACTGTATGACTTCAGAGAACTTGAAATAAAGCACACGATTCATACTGCCCACATTAATGATACTTTAATGGTGCTTTTGTATTCTTTTTGCAAGCCTCTGTTCACTGTAATTGCGTGAAAAAGTCAGATTAAGTGCACTATTTTCTTGCTTGTGTTCCAAGAAATGACGTAAATGATGACAGAATTTGCAATATTCTTTTATCTAAATATTAAATGCGCTTGTGTGTGTGTGTGTGTGTGTGTGTGTGTGTGGTAACTCTCACCTGATATAATATCCACAGGCCAGATGTTTGTATTAAGGTCACACACTGTGCATACTGTACAGTAAATCACTGGATCACGCAGCAAATAAAAATCCATCGTATAGTCACCAGGCCAGACACGCGACGGGATAACCTGCGCTAAAGTTACAGACATGTTTAAAACAGCTTCCAGTGTTGGTTTTGATTCATCTGAACATTTTTTTCTGTTCTCTGTTAGAAATTCAAACTGAACTTGTTTTGTGCTCAATACGCAGATCCACAAACAGCTGCACGTAATTGTAAAAATGTGTTTTTTCAACGCTCTGTTTCCTTTATTGCTTGCTGATTTGTGGGGCAATTTTCAATGCAGTAGATTTGAGTGTTGACACACATGATGTATGAGGAAGTGCAGCGCTGCTCCGCTCTGCGCCGCTAAAAAGATGCTTTAGTCTCTGTGGGAAAAAGGGGGAAATGAAAATAGGAAACGTGTTAGTAACTACATTATCAGGAGGCCCGGAAATCAACACTCATTCATCAGTGTCCCTATGGAAACAAAGTGTCATGCGTTGTAAAACATGATAAGAAGGGATTGTAAATTTATAATAAAAAGTGCTTTTTAAAAATGGTGTGCACAAATGCGGTAGCTGAAGTACAAATGTTGAGTTTATGAATATAAAATCTTAAGAGCATAAAGTGGGGTTCAAGGGTTCACAGTGAAAATCTGCAACTGCAAATCTCATTTAAAGCTGGGGAAAAGTACAAGAGGCTCTTTAAAACATTGTGAAATCTTGCTGGAAAGCATGATCTTCAAGCTGTGTTCACATCGGCAGAGTGCTGCTAATGTGGGACAAAGGGAAAATCTTCCATTTCAATAATTAAGTGTTAATCAGTTGTTATGTCGATAAAATGACCTTTAATGGAAAAATGCAAAACAGGAGCATACTTAAACCTCACTGTATATGCCTTTATATGAAACTAATAGGTTATATTTTAAATAAAACAATAAAAATCAAGGCAGATTAATTCAAAATAATGACAGGGATAGGAAATAAAGACAAATATGAAAAATAATAATAATAACAATCATATTTATCTATAACGATTACAAAAGCTGATGTCAAACTTACAAAATAAACACCTTTCTGCATCAGGTGGCTTTGTCCTCGCACCTGCTGCGATCTCAACACCTGGTTCTTCCTGCGTTCTGTGACTGTTGTGTTTCTGAGGGAGGAATAAGTGTTCATTTACAGCACTGTGCAGCCCACTGACCAAATCTCTCATTACAAAAAGCGAGCGATTAGGAAGTTCACCCGCAGGGGACTGAAGCAGAACACATTCACAGAGAGGAAGCAGTAGGCTTTCAAATGAGCCTGCAGTAGCAAACAAGAACCTGCGTTAGTTAACAACGGCACACAAAATTGTACCACTGCAGCCAAGTATAAAAAAATACGTTCACTCCTTGTAAAACTAAAGCATTCAATTCTGTACCATTCTATTGAATGATTGGCGTAAAATAACACAATGATATTATATGAGTTATATATTTACATCAGGCTACAAAACTGATATCATTTCCAAAAAATAAATATATATTTATTTTTAAACATATTTATGTACCATAGCATTTACTATATGTGATACTACATGCATATACAAAAAAATATGGTAATGTTTTAACAGCTTATATGTGGAACCATATCCAGTTTTGAGAACGCATGTAAAATCTGTTAAGTGTATTGTGTAGGAAGAATATTTCTTTTTCCTTTTTCTTCTTATTACTGAATTATTAATATTTCGAGGAACAGACTCTGCAGCAGTTAGTCTACGCTGTCTTGCAAGCGTCTCTTTGAAAACTGACCCTGGACTATCTGATAATGTCTCTGGTCGGGACGCTGGTCCCCTTTACCAGCTCCTCTTCATTCAGGATCCTGTAGTATAAATAGGAGCTCCAGAAATAAGCATCAGTTCTCCCAGGGAGCTCTCCGGAGATGGACTCATGGATGGCCACGTTCCCAACCAGCCGCTCAAATTTCCAAAAAGGCCACATACATGAGCATGCGCGCACACGCACATGAAACCTATTTAAAAGTGTTCGAAGAAAAAAAGCATGAATAAATTCAAACAAATAAGCAATTAGACTGAACTGAGAGCAAATTGAGACTTTCCTTGTAGGTCCTATGGATAACCCAATCTTGGAATATTATATACATTAAAACAAATGTTGAAACGGCCTTCATGATTTTTTTATTAAGCAAATATTTATTACTTTAATGAACATGAAACACCTAAAATTCACTTATAGTTTAAAAGGTTCGACTGCACAGACATAATATTACAATTACAAATCACTCAGAGAGAGCACTATCATAGTGTTTGGAAATATGCATGCCTAAATTGAAATTCATATTTGCGTGAAATCAGATTTAAAAATAAAAATAGCACGTTTTAGATAGGAACGCAGCACCACGGCTGTCTGAACCTATCAGCATGAAGCCGTGTCGTCAGTCAGTCGCTTGCCATCGTGGTTTTGGTCTGGCACTGGCCGAATCGTTTGGGACGGTTTCCCATTCACACGGGAAAACTGGACTTTGTTAATCGAAGCAAAACAGAGAATACAGAGTACAGACGGCCTTATTGAGTTACAGATACAGCCACTTTAATTTTACCTCAAAGTATTCAAAAAAATGTTTAAAACGTAACTGTTTAAAGGCAAGAATTCTTCCAAAATGATTATAATAAATTGATCAGCGGTACCCTGACCCTAAACCTTTACGTAAAAACAAATAATAATTGTAGATGTGTGGTTTTGTTCATGTATATTTATTATACTGTTAATGTATATTTGATTTGATGGGGGAGGGAAGCGTAATCCACTTCATTGTATTTTCCAGGTAATTGTGCAGGCCAGTATACTACGGTACAATACGTCCAGGTCTGTGACTCTTAATTATCATCTCTATTCGCGAGAACATTCAGTATGTGTTCATATAACGCTGCAGCCCCGTTTAGAGTGCCAATTTGTGTCTATTCAGAGCTTTTTATCACCAGACTCTCACCCCATCCCAAACAAAAAAACGCTGAAGTGAGCAATAGATTCATTGTTTCACTGAGCCGGACAAGCTGAAACGATTTCAATGAATGTTGCCTGTTTGAAATGCTCACTTGTTTCACGCTGTCCCCGCAGGGCGTACGCGGCAATAAAAACATACATCAAGGAGAGAAAGCTGTTTGCTTTCCGTTCGTTCCCAAATTAAAAGAGAATCGACTACTATTGGGGACAGTCATGCAAAAAACAACCTTCCAAACAGATGTGACGGTCCCTCCTGATCCGACAACGGCTCTGAAACCGCAGTACGGTTTATTCCAACAGAGCCTGAACAGGCTTTGATATACGTTAAGAGAGCATGTTTACACCGACGTCACTTCACATCGCTTTCCCTTCGTAAACACACATGCATGCGTCAAAAGTGATGATTGAGCGTATAATGACTGCATCCTCATCGATGCTGTGGACGGAATATGGTAGTTACCACCAAATGAATATATCATTCCAGCGCGTCTACCCTTCTCGCTCTGCGTCATAAACTTTGCCGTTGTCATGACAATCAGTTCGTGTCTTTTCCAAGCATGTTGTACATACTGCAGTTCCCCATAATTGTGAAAAGTTCATTTATGCTGCTGTGCACTGAAATTTGTTGCAAATGGGGTGCAAAATTAACATGCGATTAGGGTAAACGCTGGTAAGATACGACTTTGTTGAGATACACGTATTGCTAATTTTATTACGAACCTCACTTTTTTAATTCAAAAATTGCTCGTGAAGTTCACAAAATAATGTTAATAATAAATGTCAAGAAACTGCAACAATACAATAGCACATACAAGAAAAATCATACTCCTGTAATCCTTATTTACAACTATGAAAATGCATTTTTACGGTTTCATACAATTCTTAAACTTTATTTAGAACAAACGGTTTAAGTTGTAAGAATTATAGTCTTGCCGTTGCCGTTTTGTTTCTGTTTGTGCAAATTACATGAGGAAATGAATCAAATTTCTATCTAATCATTTCATCTAGAATTGCTGTAATATTTATTAATTTGGGGTATATGAATATTAAGTATGACATGCACAAATTCATACATACGCAACTAGAAGGATGCATACACACGCATGTACAGTAAACCTCTGAACATGCATGCGTGCTAACACTGCGTTATTTTCTTGACGTTTTCAGTAGCTGCTGCTTTCCTAAAACAGCAGATACAAATGCGTTTTATTGTTGCTTAGAGACTCCTTAAAAGAACAGGAACAACTTTCATTTGATAATTACAAAGGAAAAGGCAAAAACGTCTCGGCCATTAAGAGCCGAAATGGACGGTCTTTGGACTTCCCGAATTGCTCTGTATTTGATTTAATAAACGATGACAGTGTTTTTTTTTATCTTGAATGCTTTAGTACAATATGCTCATGGCAGAAAAGGAAATGCGGAAAAAGTAATCAAAAAATTATTATTTTTTTGCTCATGGTGTTCGTAACATGCTAGTGTTGATATACTAAAAGCCTATTCACACCAAGAGCAATGCAGCACATCATTGCCAATTTCTTCTAATTTGAGTCAGAAACATTCACATAAACATAACGTGAATTTTTGTGAACTTCTACTGCCTGGACTCATCAACAAAAATGTGTCAGAGAAAATTTGCATCTAAAATATATACATAAACATGATATGAATTTACTTATAGCCCGTTTGCAAATGTTTTTATTCAATGCGACTTACAAATCAGGAACAGCACAAGCAATTTATCATAAGTTCTTGCCAAAGAGGTGTGTTTTTTTTTTTAAGTTGTTTTGTTTTTTTTCTCTTGAAGGTCGTCATGGTCTCAGCGGATCAGTTAGAAGCTTGCAGCTTTTTCACACTACGGAGGAACTGAAAGGGTTGGTATCGCTGATAACAAATGTCATCTGTCTCTGAGAAAAAAAAAGAAAAAAAGCTTGAATGAAAATAAAATCTGCTGTTTGTTTGCAGACTTTGGGGATTGTTTAGGTTAAGGCTTTATGGACTCTTTTCATATTACCGGGGTTCTTAGAAGCAGAATAAACCTCCAGTGGCAAAACTATAAACATAGACCAGAAGAAATATAAAACTACAAATTTGTATAATATAATATAATGCTACAGTACGCTTTTTGCTATTGACTGTTCAAATGTGTTATGAGTTTTTCACTCATGTAGCGCAAGCTATTGAAATGAATTAGTTTTATAGTTTTATAGCAAAGTGTAATCCACGCGCTGTGTGAAAGGGCATTAAAACTCGTTGCGTGTGAAAGACAGGGTCACATCGCAGCTTTTATACTGCAAATACATACGAGCGCTGTGTCTGCCACACGACTCTGTTCCCCTTTCGGGTTGTGGTAACATTTCCGACGCTTGCTTGCGGGGTTCGTCCAGTCACAATGAACTGTGTAAACTGGCCTATCAGAGTAGACCGTGCTTGTTGGAAGAAGGGGCCTTTTTACAAAACGAAGCGTTTGAGAGAGAGGCGGGCGTACTGGAGCTACAACAACGTACAGCATTCGAAAAAATCAATTAAATTAAAGCATGTCAGCATACCTGGTTACAGCAAATACACCAAATAATGATCTTTAAAAAAACGTTAAATGATCATTTTAGAACTATAATTGTTCATAGTATAATTAAGCACAGACACACGCGTATGTTTCTGTGAATTGTGGGGACGCTTTACTTTTTTATACTGGCCAAACAATATTTTCTATCCCCTAAGCTAACCCTGCTGGTTTCTTAAATCATTCCTCGTATAAAATCAATGTCATATATTTCACATTATGCCACATGGCGGAAGTATACAGGTTGCGAACTGTAAACACCGTTTGACTTTAAGTGCGTTTGTTCTGACATGACCGAGCCCCTGCACTCTGAGATTAGACCACGTATCTCCTTCTCTCTGTCTGTCTCACTTGCATTCCCTTTGTCTGTCTGTCTATCTCTGTCTGTCTCGCTCTCTGACCGGCTGTCCGGCCAGCAGGACCAGATGAGCACTGATAATTACCAACCGGCAGTGTGGGGCAAAGGACACCTTCAGTGCGTGTGAGTATGTGTGTCTACGTGTGAACAATGGATTCGGCCGGGGCGACACATGCCCCTTTCGGTCCCAGAGGCAGCGTAACGCAGTCATTGTGTGTTAAGGACGCCCGGGCCACATCCGAGCTAAATAGGGATGGGCGACAAGGGAGACAACTGCAAAGATGAACGATATGATACAGGGTCAGATGAGGTAAACACCTCAGTTAAGAGAGCAGGTGTGTGTGTGGCTGTGATTGAGGCTGCAGCGGCTGAACTTAACCTCTAAATCTCTCACGGTTTAAAACATTAGCAGTGTCATGCGTTCGTTTGAGTACCCTGTTTATTGCGCAGCCTAAATCTATGAAAGCTTATTTCCGCCACGGAGGGGGAAATAAGTAACTGCGACTTTTTGCGTTACGGATCGTTTTTTTTTCACGCAGTTACACGTTTGTACTTCACGAGTTTACATTTCATAATTCTTTCTCAGCAGTTCTTTATATCTCAGAATTTTTACTTTTCGCTCACGATTCCGACACAAACTGGCAACCGTGAGAAAAAACAGTCAGAATTGTTAAATTAAAATAGGTCGCAAAATCGTTTTTGTTTTTTTTTCTCAGCAGAAAAGAGAAACAGAAAGTCTTTTAAATGTCACCAGCAGGCCATGAAATAAGACGTAATTTCAACATTTATTCTCGTTCTCCATTATATGCAAAGCACGCTGGAAAATGGAAATCCACTGCCCAATTTCCTAAGTTATCAAGGCAGTTTCATTAAGTTACTACAACTTGGTTTAATCATAGTTTAATTAAATCATTAAATTAGATTTTTATCTCGCAACCATGCATTTAATTAAGTTATAAGTAATAGCAATAGTATTCACTCATGGATGACTTGAGTGAAAATGAATGTAATAAACCGGACACGTTGCAACAGAATTACAAAAAAGTAATGCTTTTTAAAATCGTAAAACTACATACAACAGCAACTCACACTCTGAAATGTGCCATAGCAATAGCGTTTTATAATTTGCATGCAAATGTCTCACCAACTAAGGAAATTGCAAGCAAATTATACAAAAAAATGACAAGTAATGCAACAATCATGAACCCATTGGCCCCTGCTGGTAGATGCTGTTATTACACTGCAAGCAATGTACTGTATATATCACTAATATTTCATTATGTCTCAGTAGATGTCCTGTGGCAGCCAAACAGCTGCAATTGAGATAAATGGGAATGCAAACGAATGGTTTTCTCCAGGCCTCCTTGCACACAACCTGGTTACCACCTACTGACGCCTTTGCTGGATCAAATTTAGAAATCTTTCAGGTAACCATTTACATTAAGCATTTGGAAGACGCGTTTATCCAAAGCGACTTACAGTACATTGCATTTTTTTAATCAGTTCATGCATTTTCTGGAAATTAAACCCACGAACTTGATACAGAAGACGACATACTCAAAATGTTATCTCTAATTTAAACCTCATCTAGTAAACTGGCTGCTGTGATTTAATCATAGCAAATAATGCTTTTTGTGCTTTTGTGAGGTAGTGAAGTAAAATGTTCTTAAGTGTTGTAGAACATCTGCCACCGAATTAGACATACATTGTATAGCCTGTCAAGCAAAAGCAAAGCAAGCTCAGCAGTTGATTTCAAGCGCTTTGAAATTCTTAGCTCTCTCCACCGATGAAAAGTTTCTAGTGTTCACTCTCGTCTTACATCTTTTTTAGTCCCTTGGCTTTCCTGTCTCTTTATTTTCTTATGTCTTTCTATTCTCTGGTTGTGTAAATAGTTTTTGACAGATTGATGCATATTTAAAATATATATGGTTTTTCATATATGGAATGCCCGCTGCGAATGAGCAGAAATGACTGACGAGCAGAATGTTTTTCACTTTTTTTCCTCCTCATTTTTTGACCTATAAATATAAGCAAAAAAAACGCCGATATGATTGACTAACGTTAAACAGAAAATCAATAATGGCTTTTCCAATTGGTTTACAAGTTGTTGTTTTTTTTGTTGGGCCCAGTGCATATCATCACAACCTTGATGATGTCTGAACGGTAGTACTTTTTTTTTTCTAACATCATATATATAATAAATTTCAAAACGGCAAGGAAGATCTGGTGACATGACACTGTCTGGAATGGTACGGACACATTAGCAGCCTGTCAGTCTGACCTTACATCTACAACCACGCTCAGCTATAAACCAAAAGAAGGCATTTTACCGTGATATACTGGCAGCGGACTCAAATTTCATATGCTTGATGGTGAGTCATAGCTTACGACAGCAAATCAGGCATAAAATAGAAATAAAAAAGAGGAAGAATGCTTGCTTCCATGAGGAGAGAGGGATCGGCTCCAGTATCCTGTTTCTCCTGGTCTCCAGGGTTTGAACACACTTCAAGTGGGACAGATTTACATGAAGCCTAATGAAATAGGGTGCTATTTTTAAATCTGTATTAAAACCACATATGGGACTGTGAACGTCTGCTTATGAACTTACTGCTTACGTGAACTTAAAATCTTTATAGAAATCAAAGTAAAAGGTACAAAAAAAAGTTTTCTTCAATAGAAAATTGTATAATATTATTTTTCTAATATGCTTTTTATACATAATATTCTCTTTTAACTGCATGGTTTTATTATAAGAATTTACTTTTAGTTTTTATTAATCTTATGCCATTTTATGACATTGCCTTTTTTTATGTAATTCAGCAGGTCACCTCAGCGCAGTACAAAGCTGAAACTCCATGACACACAGCACAAAGCTCTCATAGCCCCAGGACACGACCATTTGATTGAGTCCTTGTCAGTGCGGACATTTAATATGTCAAGGTGAATAAGAACAGCGTCTTTTGTGTGTCTCATTTGTGTCCGAGCTCAGAGGAAATTGAGCGGTTCTCGGCATAATAAGCTCCGATGGCAATTAATCTTCTTGCAGTGCGTTATTAAACGTTTCCAACTTAAATCCATTTTCAGCACTCAGTTTCATGGTGAGACGCTATGCAATTTGCAGAAGGTCAAATATTAAATGAGCTCTCATTGTTTTCTGTTATTATTATTACCTAATATTATTATCCTATTATGTCGGCTCACAGTCACACGAGGACAAAGCCGTCAAAAACGTGATGTCCTCTAAAAATAACCTGATCGGTTTGACGTCCGTGAGTCACTTGTATCGCTTTAACCTCCTGTCACTATTTTCTGCGCATATTTTGGAGAGTCTTATAATAGAAGGCCAAAATAACAAGCAGAACTTTATTATCGTTGTCTTTCCAGTGAGGTAAGAATGTGCTCTCTTTGCATCTCCGCTGATTTAATATTAATGAACTTTATTAACATTTTATTTACTATACATTATTTATGTTCCAATATGGAAAATATAGCTTATATTTCCATGGAGTCTGAGGATAGTCTGATCAAAGTGCTTCCGTTAACCTTGTTTTGTTTTGGAGCTGAAGAACCGCAACAGGCTTTTTTTTTTTGACAGATTGATACTATATGTCTATTAATAGTATGAGACTATAAACATTTTTAATTTAATAACGTGCTGTAAATGTTGAGCTGCTTATGCTAGAGTCTAAGAAAGTGAATGAATTGATTTAATTTTATTTTAACATGCTAACATTCTTGCATTTGCTTGCACCACATTTTACCTCAACAAAATGCATTTGTTGGGGTAAAAAAAAATACATTTGGGGTAAAAAAAAAATATGCATGAATGTGCATTTGAGCTTTTATTGAAGTATTTCTTTAGTAAATTAATTAATTAATTAATTGGTGCATTCACTGTGTTACTTTTTCTTTATATTTGGTTGTGAAATGTATAGCTGTTCCTGAAAGAAAATTCTTTTGGACATCCATTTCTTTCTCGTGTGGAAAGCTTCGCATTGAACATTTGGTCTTTGAAGAATTTGATGAGAGTTCATATCGAGATCTCTTGACTTTTGATTGCACATTTGGAGTCTTGGCAAATCTCACATTGTTGAGAAAACATTGCTGAGATCTCTGTGAGTTAAACTGGCTCCTTTTCTCATCCAGGAAAAAAAACTATCTCATCGCTGCCTAGGAGAAACAAGATTTATATTAAAATAATAAAGATGGCTCATTTGTAATTCTTTCCTATGGGATTTGATCTGATAAACGCATTCGTATTTGACAGCCAAACATTACAAATATGTAACGTGTGTTTATCCAGATTTGTGGTGTATTTGTGGTGGCAGGGACTTGTGGGGTATCGACCGTGGCATCACGGGGCATCAGGTGGGGAGCAGGGAGAAGTTGGAATGATCTGGATTTGGGCTGGAGAGACAGGTTGCGCGACCAGGATCTGGCACGGGCTGGAAGTGCAGTCAGTCAGGTGGGATACTGTGGACTGGCACTCTAAATACATTTGAAGGTTGGAGACCAAAGGCACAGTACAGGTGGAGTCTGGATCTTTTTGCAGGATTTTTATAGCTAAAATGAAACCCAAATGAACATTCCTGTTTTTCAGAGCACAGTACTTAGAAATACAAATGTTTGTCTTTCTAATCATATTTTAAAGTAATAGTTCAACTAATATGAACATTTGCTGAAAATGTGCTCAGCCCAAATTGTTTTTTTGTTTTTTTTGGAACAGATTTGGAGACATTTAGCATTACATCACTTAGCCACCAATGTTTCCTCTGTAGTGAATGGGTGCCGTCAGAATGAGAGTCCGAACAGTTAAACGTCCTAAAAATTTCACAAATAATTCAAACGACATCAATTAAAGTCTTGTGAAGCAAAAAGCTTTTGATGTTGCTTTTGACATATGCTGGTGTTTTGTTTTTTTTTTTTGATATGAGAGGACAATAGGTGATCAACTTTTTTTCTGGAGGAAGCATTATTATGGATTATCGACTAGTATTTTGGCCAGAAGCGAAACAAATCAACGGTGAATTCAGTTTTTAGAAACGCACAGCTTTTTGCTTCCAAGATATGAATTTATGGAATGGAGTCAGTTTGCTTTCTCATTCTGACGGCACCCATTCACTCCAGAGGATCCATTGGTGAGTAATTGATGTAATGTGCAAAAAAAAATTTAAAATAAAAATAATTCCCCAATTCTGATCCAATGAAGAAACAAAACTGGAAGATAATCATTTTAGAGACCAGATTGTTGATATCCTGCACTACTATGAATCCTTTTAGTCTCTAGACAGTGAGGCAGAAGGACAATCAGACAGCCAAGACCCAGTGAACAGACGATGTGAGCGTTATGGAAGATAAAATCAAATAGAAGTGTCTTGCGCTCAGATTGTCAGCTAAAGGTTTGTAAAGTAAGTCAAGCTTGGACAATGGCACACATTGTATTGTGATGTTCTAAATGGAGATGCTTATAAGGAGCTTTGTAAGAGGACAAAATTACAGTGTAATTGTAATAATTTTGACCACTATAACAATAGGACAGTCAATGAGACAGGACAGTGCATGCGGATAATGACAGCAGAATCAATGTGGACACACACGAGCTTCATTTACACTTTGACCAGGTGACGTACTGATTCTTTTATCAATACCGACTGTGTCTTTATCCAGTAGTGTTAAACTATAGCAGTTGTAACTAAATCACACTGTTAACGAGTTATTGATCTAGCATTTGTTTAAAAAACGCACATAAAAGTTGCTTTGTCTCTTGATGCTGTAAAAGGAGTAATTGGAATGACCATGAGGATTCTAAGAGAACCCACTTCCAAATTCCTGAAGAGTAAAAATCTCCAGACTCTCAGCTAATCCGCCAATTATTACTACGTTTCTCCTGGGAGATCAATAAATATATCTGAGCTTTCTATCTATAAATGAAGAAACCCTCACAAGGATTTTCTCAAAGCTTTTCCTCTTCCCTCTGCTTAGAGAGAGAAAAAAAAAAGTAAAGGTAAAACTGAAGTTATTGAGAAGAAGCTCCAGGAATCCTTACAGGCCTGTTCTGTGTTAATAGGCCTAGGGTCGTCCCAAGCCTTTATGTTGGCCCTAAGCCCCTCGGTACCGCCAATATGACAAAAGCTTGTTTATTCACACAAATCTAACACACCCATGATCAGTTTTGTTTGTCGTAGTGTTGCTTACACCATGCTATCTTTTACCTGGTATGTTTTCACTTTTCAGTGTTTTTTTTTTATTGTAACAGTTGCAGCATTACAAACGAGGTCGGGTGTTAATTTGCACGTAACATTCAAAATCGTATTAACGTATTACATGGCATACTTTATGTGGTGTGCTAAAAAGTAGCCAAATAGACCAGCAGTGCATTTACAGAACACAAATGTTAATCAAAGTTTATTACAATTTTATTACAAATTGTGTTTTTATAGTAAATAGAGAGCATCTGTAAAACAACAACTCTGTCAATATCTAGCTAATTGAGGCATAATGATATTGGAATATAATAACAGGGTAGGCTAAGGTTAATAATGTTAAGCTGTTATCGGTTTGTGAATCAGACGCTTATTTTTATTACAAAATTATATACCCAGGAAAGTTACTTTTACACAGAAGACTTTAATCACGTAAAATGTCAAACATGAACGCTAAAACAAAAAGATACCGTACCTGGGCTATTCCAACTAACTTAGGTCTGATCTGATCAGGGGTTTTAGTTTTAATTTATTTTATAATTTTTATCTCTGTTAACAAAAGTAGTTTGCTGTTTTAGTAGTTTTAGAAACCGATCATAACCTTGATGCTGACTTAGCAATCAGTGTTCTTTTAGTATACTTTAATATAATATAGTTTTTAATTTTCATATATTTTTTCATATTTTCTTTTTTTGAATTTTAGTTAAATATTTTTTTTGTTCATTTTAATAGTTTATCCATTATCATTTTTCATTTCTGTCTCAGTTATTTTACTACATCAATGTAAACAAAACGAAGGGAAAAATGTTGCTTTGATGAACCAGATGAAATAATTAAATTTTTTTCTTTCTTTTTTTTTTGATTTAAATTTAGTTTTAGTTATATCCCTTCTGGCAAACAATTATCCAATCTTAGCAACAACCCAGAACCTCTTAGCAACTGCATAGCGACATCCTGACAGGTAAGCACCACTCACATTTTATTTATAAAATATGGAAATGCACTTATGCATGTCAATTTTTTTTTCTTTTTTAGGTTAAATTGCATCACATCTCTATATCCGCTGAGGGCTAACCTAGGTTCAGGTTCGCCTTATCCAGCGCGGAAGTGATCCTGAAACAGACATCCGAGACTCTAGATATCCATATGGACCCGGATCAGCAGGGGGAAGTGAGTATTCTCACCAGAGAACATTCAATGCCAGTACGGCTTCACCACTCGCAGCCTCGGAGGGAGCCGCTAATGACAATTCACAGCCAACTGCCGTCTCTTGGGCTGCCGAGTCCCTGCGTTTAGTAGCATCTAAAATTCATGACAGATTTGTTATAATCCCAGGCAGAGCTACGCAGCAGCGCTCTCTAAACACAACTGACAGCGCACTGTACAAGACTCTTTAAAGACCTCATCAACAGGCAGTGTGCTAAATACGGCACGCAAGACTTTTTTTTTTTTTTCTCCTCTCCCAACCTACATATAGCCATGTTTTTGTGAGTATGGACCCTTTTTTCCCACTTTGATCTCCGTGATTGAGGAGCGGCCCTCCATCCATGTGATAAACAGCAGCGTGACTCCCTCCGCCAGCCCATGCATGTGTTTCTGGGAGCGACTCTGACCCCTTGGATGTTAAAATCGCTGGTGTGTGCGCGGATGTGGGGGCCGACTCTCTGCTGTGAGATGCACAGGGTCATACATGCATGTGTGGGTGGTGGTATATATCTGTCTCTCTCTGTTTCTGCCTACCGCACTGTACTCGCTAAGCAAGAGAGAGAGAGAGAGAGAGAGAGAGAGACAGTAGATGCATTTATGATGGATCTTCTCGTTTTTCCTTAAAAATACTTGTATATGCATGAGCATATCAATAAATGATTTGTGTTATTTAAAGCATCTGTAGTAATTACTCTCTATTGACATGGAAATTACTTTTTTAGAACCTGTTTGAGAAAACGAGGGGACTTACGTAATGTTGTGAGCACGCTCAAATATCTGCCAATGCCACCTGGTGGACTCGATTCAGGGAGGGAAAATCTCGCGTTCTGATTGGACGGCGACGTGTGTAGAAACATCTGGTGTTGTAGAAGGGTATTTGTGAGGACACGGGGACGGCACGGCCAGATGCCTCAAGGCTCTGCTGGAGACTTGGACAGGAGGACAATCGCTCTGATAACTGCCGCAGCGAGCTGGCCCTCGACTCTGTGAATACACAGAGTGCATTTCCTTACACAGATACACATATTTCAGATGACTGATGCGCATTTTGTGATACGGTGTTGGAAGAATATGATGAAAATGTACTATACTTGGAGTTAGAGATTTTAAAACCCCTAAAGCAAAGCTCACCCAAATATTTTTGAATATGTACTTTAAAGAGCTGATAAAAGCATACACGAGCGATCCACTCAACTTCAGTCCATCCATTAATGTCTCGTGAGGGGAATTTTAACTTTAAGTCATCGCTTTTGGCCAAAGCACAAGTTTATAATCCATAATAAAACTCTTCCCGTGTGAAAAGTTCATCTGCTGTTGTCCTCTCACTTTGAAATCCACAGACATGTTTGTTTAGATGTGGTTTCGCTTGTAAACTGCCTGATCTGCGCATATTTCTCTCAAAACGATTCATACAAGACGACTCTTTCAATGGAAAAAGTCTTATTAGAGGACAGATATGTTAGCCTTAAGCAAAGTCAAAAACTTCTAAATGATGGATTTGTTTCTTACAAACATGCAGCTTTTCACTTCACCAGACGTTAAGCGATGGACTGGATTGGTGTGGATTACTTTTGGATTATTGTGATGTTTATATCAGCTGTTTGGACTGACGGCACCCATTCACAAAGATCAGTTCGTAAACAAGTGATGTAATGCTACAGTTCTCTAGATCTGTTCCAACAAAGGAAATAAATCTTCTATATACTGAATGGCCCGAGGGTGAGTAAATTTGGGCGTACAAACAAGGTACAAACTTTAATTAAAAGATATTTTACCATATTTCCCTAGTTGGCTGATTACATTAAGAATTAAATTTAAACAAAAAGGTTTTTTTTAATGTTATGTTTTAGTATGCAAATGAGGAAGTCTTTATGTAAATATGCAAATATATGTATGTAGATGTGTGTGTGTGTGTGTGTGTGTGTGTGTGTGTGTGTGTTTCCAGAGCAGAAATCTGAACACAGGATAAAGCCAGGTACAAAATTAATTTTGTTGACATTTTGAAGTCAAAGGTTAGGAAGGGATTTTGGATTTGTCTTTTTATCACATAGATCAGAAAATACTGTCAACGACAACAATCCATCCATCAAAAAAAAAAAAAAGGAAAGAAAGAAAATCCATGTTTTTAGAATTTAAAAAAGCTGGTGATATATGAACAAATCTTTCTGTGAAAATCACCATGTTCATGTTCATAAGGACTGCATGAAAAAAAAAAACTAACTTTAATGTAGATGCAAATAGACAATAAATATTCAATAATGCTAAAAATTTAAATGGATCCACTGTTACAAAAAGCCAAATGATCAAAAAATACATGAAATGCAATGTTTTTCCTGGATTGTCTTGCCTTAAGCGACTGCATTTTAAAACTTACCGAAATGGCAAAATCCCATTTAAATACATTTACACTGAAGCTCATAACTGACCACTCCAGTCAACCAGAATATCATTTAAGTTTGTTTCTTTTCACACGGATCACCTAACAACTAGTCAGAACACCCTGGCATCATGTAGGTCACTTTTGCATAGTCAAAATCATCAGAAAATAAAAAAAAGTATTCTAAAAAAAGTATTCTAATAATCACAATGGAATGGCAAACCTCATTTAAATCAATATTGTACCCCGAATTAATTGCACATCCATATTTTTGTTGGTTCATATAGCTCCATCTGTTCATTAGCATCATGACATCAGCTGACAGGAAGAGGTTTCCTAACACATTTTTTTCGAATCTCAGGGCCCGTTTCCATCATGAAATCTTTGGGCCAATCTGTCTTTCTGCAAATGGAAAAGAGAGCGCTTCATTTCTCTGACAAGATTCTGAAAACACAATGCATGTCAACCGAGATTTCACTTAGCACCAATTAAAAAAAAGAAAAAAAAGACAATGCGAGAGCCGCGTGTAGGAAGGAGGCATTTGAGGGTTGTCTGTTGTGCATCGCTAATGAGCTGTACTAAATTAAGCGCTCTATTACCATCAGACGAGAGCTAGGCGCATGATGAGTGTGTACAGGTGATTAACAAAACTTTATTTAGACTTTTAAAGTCCATTTATTTTACTGAAGATATAGCTTTACACCGCACTCCCATAAAGGAGCGAGCTAACGGTTCCCTGACAGCGTGACACTGGGCCACGAGAATGACAACCGCTGAGGAGTACAGCTAATGTAAATTTGTACATTTATCGGGTGTCACTCAGACTAAGCTGAGATCCTCAGGTGATCTCACAGGTGAACATAAATGAAAAGAAAAAAAAAACATCATCTGACAGACCATGAGCCCCTGTACTGCTTTAAACAGGATTAACTCTAGATGTTTCTTTAAAGGAACAGTACGCCAGAAACGAGTGATGTATCTTTTACTTGGTCTCATACAAAGAATAAAAACTATATTGATAGGGGCATCCACATCAGCTGATGATAACATTCTGTATGCGATGCAGTTATGTAGTTTTACTACAAATACCATGGTTAAATTATTTTTAGTATAGCAAAATCATAATTAATTTTTGGTTAACTAGATTTTTTTTGTACTTATGGTATACTATTGTACATTTTCATAAGAGACAGACTTGCAAGAAAACAACAGATTTTTATTTTGTATTTTTTCTGTCCTGTAGAATATTGTCAGGTGGATTCTGATTGGCTGTTGATGTTTCATAGAACGAGAATGATTATTAAAATTGTATAGTTGTAGTTATAGTTTTTAAATCCAGATTGCATTTTTTCCCCTCACCACTTAATTAGAATAAAAATAATAACAACATTTTAATTAATGATCTATTAGATTATTAAATGATATCACACTTTTGACACCCTTTATGGAAATGAACCATGGTTTTGGTTTTGTTTAGTTTTTTTGCCTACTGATTTCCATTCGTATAACTACAGTTTTACTACAAATACCACGTTTATATCCATGAACTGTCAGGAAATCTGGAAAAGAGCCACATGAAGCCACTTCAAAAATCCTCCTTTCATGTTCCACAGAAACGGTTATATCACAAAGGTCTAAAACCACATGAGGGTGAATAAATTCTGACAGAGTGTTCATGTTTGAGTGAATTATTCCTTTAAAATGTATGCCTTAAGCGTGCTAGCATGGGAACGCAGATCTATGAGACTTCAGCAGCAGCATATTGAGGATGTGGCTAATGGAGTTGAACAGAGCAAGTGGGTGGTTGATGGTTCTAAAATATTTTTTCATAAATGGCACTCATAACCGCACAGAATTATGACTGAAGGAGATTCTTGGTTCTTAATAAAACCTGGACTTATATAATATTACAGTATGGATAGTCCGTAAAGAAATTTAGCTTTCGCTCAGGGTCAAAAGAGCTTGTGGCCAGAGAACAGAATGTTCGCAAGAATCATTGTCCAGTTTAAACAAGAAGACGGAGAGAGACTGATTTGACCGAAAATAGAAATTTAAATCATTTTAAGAGGCTATAAAGGATTTTTTGAGATGCCATGCATAAAATGTCCCAACTACATGACAGATATCACTGCGATAGGTGTCTTGAGAAATCACACCTGTCGCTGGCTCTGTAAACACCTAAAAAAGCATATGGGAACAGCACATCCTTTTTTAGCCAATCAACGCTTACAGTCTGTTAATCATTTAGCGCGTTGTTGACATCAGGTTGGCTGACACATTCTTGTCATTTAGTTGTCTTTTTTTAGGGTCGGTTTTTTTGGATAGCGGCCTTGTGTTTAAAGCAACAGGATGATGTAATTCAGTCGTTATGACTGCCTGAAAATGGCTATATAATTTACTCGCGCCAACGGTATTATTTTCTGGCAGTGACAGTGTATACGCTACCATTCAAAAGTTTGAAATCATTAGGACTTTTTTAATGATTTTGAAACAAGTCTCGTCTGCTCTCCATCCAAATCTGGAAAAAATACAGTAAAAACAGAAATATTATTATCATTTTAAAATTTATCCCAAAAAGGCAATTTATTTCTTTGTTCAGAGCTGAATTTTCAGCATCGTTACTCCAGTTTTCAGTGACCTTACAGAAATCACTTAATATGCTGATTCGCTGTTCAAGAAGCATTTCTTATTATTATCAGTGTTGAAAATACACTTAAAGTTAAACAACTGAATTTATTTTAAACCTTAAAATCTTATAAATGTCATTATTTATTTATTGTATATATATATATATATATATATATATATATATATATATATATATATATATATATATATATATATATATATACATAAATTGTATATAAAACTTTCTAATACTGATCATTTTGTTGTAGAATTGTGGTGGCAAGTGAGCCAGATGCTTCGGGGCAAGTTGAGGCGCTGGACTATTTCGAGAAGTCACATTTCTCTGGACCTGTCATTTAGATCCTTATCATTTAATTTGATAGGAGACATTCTGAAATATAATTAGGTGAATTAGTTTTACCTCAGTCTCCTTTCTTTTCCTCACCTGGAGCAAAACAATGTAAGTTAAAACTGACTCTTCTTACCCCACTCACCCCTTTACAACGTCCAGACAGAAATGAAAAACGACCGATATGTAATAAAGCAATAAATGTTGCATTACCATGATTTCACTAAAAGTAAATGGTGTTTTTACACAAGAAGCGCATACCAAAATTACAGTTACGCAAAGCCTCGGGTGGTTTATTGCTTCTGTAAAGATGATGAATGTCACAGATGTTCATTAAATAGTTAAATCCATTAATAATTAGAACGAACAACTCTTACTCCAAATAATGCAGTTCATTAGTTTAGCTGTAGGCTGTTTAGTGTCATTAGTGTCAGAGAGATAAGCTAAGATTCGCCCAGGCTGCTTCCATGTAAATATACTAAACGTTTAGTGATCAGTAAGGGCAGTACTGTAGATGTGCACGCTGTGTGAGTTATAAAACCCTGAATGTGAGGGCGTATTGCTTCACCACAGAGAGAACGACTCGCGTTGACCTGTATTGCGCAAAGTAGGCTACCAGCACCGCTGGGGAACCTGGGTAACGATCTCCAGTCTGCGTCAGAGGGGCTTTCACTGCCGCCCCATCTCATCATCTGCCATAAAGACGGGGCAGGACTGAGGAGAGAGAAGGAACAAAACGAAGAGATCTCATGCTCCACTTTTTTTTTTACCTCAGACCATTGATTGTATCCATGGAAACCACAATGAAGCAGAGAAGATGTTGTTTTTCTAAAGTTGGCATTTTTTGTAGTGACTAGAAGTCTTCGATGCATCTTTAGAAATCCCAAGATTAAGAACATTCCCACAGAATTCACTTTTGCAGTTTATTTACCCATAAAACGACCAGAATGCAGACGATAAATAAAAGAGCAGAAACCGCATTGTGGCGACTAGCTAATTCCCATCATCTAAGAAATGGTTTAGAGGCATGTTAAGGGTTCAAGAGCACCTTGAAGGGATGGAGGTTCCCCATGAACATTGGTTCCTGTGCTAAATGACCTATATACTCGGTAAAACGGTGTCTGTCTCAGATGTCTCTGCATGGCTCTGCTTACGTGCGCAGCTAAAATTGAACTTCACACTGCACCAGGGGGCCTTTCATATCTTTACATAGACACAAGGCGGTAAAATTAAACTGTGCAATTTAGGTTGCCACTGGAAAATCCTCAAACAGTGCAGGTCGGAATATTTCACCAGAGGGAACCTCATTTCTCTGATATTGAACTATGATGGATGTGTGTCATTTTAAGACACAGATTTACTTTATGGCGATGCAGTTATTGCAGTCTGTAAAACATTTAGCGTGCTATAATTGAAAGAAATGCTGACATATTAAGGTGAATCTCTTGAAAAATGGCCAGGTCTGAACTGTGGCATGGATTGTAGTGCATTAAACCCGACATAGTTTGAGTTCGTTCTAGGTCATGTCCCAGTCCAGTTCCCCTCTGTTTCCCTTTACTGTTGGTTCTCTACTGAGCTTTACAATAAAGAAAAATGAATAAATCCTTGACATTAAATGTCAATTGCTAAAATACAGTAATTTTAGGCAGTAATACAATATATTACTGTACAAATGAATAGACCACATCTAACTACCCGGTCCTCCAGATTTGCTTCAAAATGAAACATGCTTCAACAACCCCTTCAAGCTCATGTTTTGTCCAGGCTGAACTATTGCAGGTCCCTCAGTCAGTTTACAATAAATCCAGAACATAGCGGCAAGATTATTTTTTCAATAAGCAGAAAAGACTGTATGTCACACCTCTGTTTATCAGTTTGCACTGGCTACCAATTGATGTTCACATTAAAAAAAACACCTTTGGCTCTGCATCCCTTTTCCTAAATCTATTACTTCAGACCTCTAGAAGCTTGCATTATTGTGTTGACACAAAATCATTTTCACAGATGTTTACATTAAATGTTCCCCCCGGTGGACCTCCCTGCTTGACCCTCTAACTCTCCAACCCTTTTAGACTTGCACTTCATTAATGGTCTAACACCGAAAGTCTATCAATAGCTTCTCTATTAATTGTATATTCTATTTGTTTTCTTTTTATTTATTGTTAACAAAAATGGCCTCTAAAACTAGCTTGATGCGTTATATTATATAACATGCTATGTGAACTAGGCTAACTGAGACTCATCATATATATATTGATTTTGTGCTTAATTATGACCTAGGCTTCATTTCTCTATGGCACCTCTAGTTTCAGAATTGCGAAATTCACCTATAAGTCTATTCATTCTCAAATTTGTAACAGGCCATTATCTGTGTTTCAAACATTAGACTTTGTATGTTTAAAACATTTGCTCGAATTTGAAATGTAATGCTCATGAAAAACTCATTTGATGTAGAGTTGAGGGACACTGGGATGGCGTAATACTCATTTGTTTGCCAAGAAGGAGAGAATTAGTTTGTGTTTAATATCTTCAAAGTCTGACTATGGAAAAATGTTATCTCTTCCATTTCAAAGCGATCCGGGTGTTTCTTATGCTCAGACCCAAATGCATAATCAAATATTTAAATCGTTACTAATGTCTTTGAAGAACAGAATGGAATACTCTGACAGACTCAATCAGGTTCACCAGTTCTTTACTAAGTGCTCAGTTTCACAAGAAAAAGTCGTAGGGGTAGTTCTCTTCACCAGTGCAGGTGTGTGACGCTATCTCATAATTACGATTATTATGAATTCTGAAGTTTGAATCTGCTCCCCCTTCCTCGCGGATTTCCTGAGGTTGTTCTTTTGAGGAGGGCGACAGTCTGACAGCTCAATTTGGTGGCGACGCTCCTGAGACCCCCCATTAAACTGTGCTGGAGGTGACATCATAACTCTCCCATGATCCCCGAACAGGCCGCAAAGAGCAGAGAGGACAAAGCAGAGCCGATGAATCAGTCTGCTATCTTCCCCAAACAGGACGACCTCTGTGGGCACAAAATATAGAAGGAAGTCCATCTGCTGTCTATCTGCTGTGCAACTTATTCATTATTAGTACTTGTTAAAGGAAACATCGATATCATTATTATTATTATTCATACTTTACATGTTGATGCTAATTGTTCATACTGGATCCTGTCCACATATACACTGATTGTATTTTTTTTTTTAAAAAGGTACATAGGTTGTCAATGGGATGGTATTCAAAAGGTAGTTTAATACTTGTAAGTTTAATAACAAGTAAAGTTCATCAATTAAGAAACAAGTTTAATTCAGTAATAATTAGCTCTACAGAAAGCAATAATGTTGATATTCAGTTGAAGTCAGCGTTGTTTAATTAAAGGGGTCATGACATGAGAAATCAAATTTGCATCGATCTTATAAAAAAGGACTTTGTACCATTATAAAATCTTGCAAGTTTCATAGCTTAAACCTCCTCCTCATTATGAATAAAGCCTTTATTTTACCATGCTCCAAAAGATGCCTTGATTTGGATCTGAGGTGCAAGATGTTGTCACCCGGGCGCAAACATTTGCATAAACACTGTCTACAGAGCAAGACATTGACAAATATCACCATAAGCCCCTTCCACTGCTGTTCACTCGCTGTTCAACGACTGACACGACTCACCTGATTACGTTGAATGCAAGGTCAAAAGCAACTGGAAATCACAATCACTGCCGCTATCTTGTCTGCACAGAACGGCATCCATGCATATGTTATACTCCAAAATGGTGCTGTAGGGTGATGGAGAGGAGATGAATTAATGAATGAAGTTGTTATTTTTGTTTTTTTCTTCATTGCTTCATAATATTATGGTTGGACCTCTGATGTCATATGAATTATTGTAACGATTTCCTTGCTCAGGATATTTTCTGTCTAATGTAGGGTCAGAGAGCTCTCAGATTTCATCAAAATGTCTCAATTTGAATAAGGCATAAGCGAACTAAGCGGTAGTTTAGGGCCCCGTGGCCACAAGAGGGCCCCCAAGAGAACATTTTATTTAATTTGTGATATATTATGTCATTGATGGGCAATGTTAATTATATGAAAGTGCAATATTAAATATTGAGATAATCTGTACATATCTTTTTATTATTTCCACTTCATTCCGTGTCCTTTTTTCTGAGTTTGTCTTTCTCTGGCTCAGCACCAGTTAAAGCACGGAGCGTCAAAGGCTTAAATTGATCGTGTTTTCGGGGAGGAGGCGGGACAAGTTCAACATTGGGGGTATTGTGGCAGTGCCATCGTTAATGGCTAACTTTCTTCTATGGTCTTTCTCGTAATTTCCATTGAACTCTATTGGTAGCAACAGAACTTGCGAAGATGCTTTTGAGAAACACATCCCTGATCAGACCAGACCTTAGAGAGTTAGTTAACATATCCTAAGTAGGGTATTTTTGTTTTGGCAAAGTTCATGTATGAACATCAAAACATTAGTAAATAGACATTTTAGTATAATATATCTTTTTAATTCAAGAGTTGTTATTTTACAGATGCTCTCTGCTGTTTAATATTTATTGTAAAAACATATAAATTGTAATAAAATTACAACTTTGATTAATATTTATGTTCTGTAAATGCACTGCTGGTCTATTTGGCTACTTCTTAGCACACCACATAAAGACTTTGAATGTTACGTGCAAATTAACACCTGACCTGTAATGTTGAAACTGTTACAATAAAAAAAAAAAACACAGAAGAGTAAAAACATACCAGGCAAACAATAGCATAATGTAAGCAACGCTACAACACTGTGTTAGATTTGTATGAATAAACAAGCTTTGAAATAACCAGTTACATTGGTGGCACTTGGGGTCCCACAAATAAAATTCTGCTTAGGGCCCCATAAAGGCTTGGGCCGGCTCTGAGGGCGAGTAATTAATAACAGAATTTTCATTTTTGGGTGAACTATCCCTTTAAACGTACATTATATTGTAAAGTATTCTGTATTCACCCAGATAAATTGATTTTGTCTTGTATTTTGTCCATTTGTTTTGCTTAATAATAAATGTTAATTTATTGATTGCTGCATATTGACTCTAGTAATTCTGTGTGTGTGTTGCAATTAATGCCAAATTGCAACTAATTTTAGAAAAAGGGTCAAAATAAAGGTTGAAAATAAGTTACATATAAAATAAGTACACATATTTATTTATTTATAATCCAAAAAACTTTAATAACTGTCTATGCAAACCTCAAGGAACATCTTGAATAATAAAACAAAATGTCCATGTCATGACCCCTTTAAATGAATGTGGCCATAGTGTTTGTTATCTGATCACAAATGGCTATTGCTGGTAAAAACAATAAAAATAAAGAAAAGAAATAAAACATCATTCATTTTTCAGTTCTACCACAAATCAGGTTTCTACGCAAGGGAAAGTGTTTGTATGTAAATTGCTGTAGTATACAATACATCATATCATGAAAAAAGATGAACTATCAATGCATGAATCAAACTGACTCAGAATGCTAAAGTTTTCAGACATTTTCCATACATCATTTTTAATGATAACACTAAATGCGGAGCTGAAATGATGGATCAGTGAAATCACTCACTGTAATATTAACGTCTCATCTGTGACATTTTGTCTGCTGACAGGAGACAGACCATGTGACTTCACAGAGTGCCACGCTCTAATAACAACAATGTTCAGAAATCGATTTTTTGATGATAACTTATAAGTTATGATATTGTTAATCAATGGTAATTGTTTTTGTTGTAGCCACCCATTCACGTTATTATTTATGAAATAAATGTTTAACAGCTGAATTTGAGGAAAAATGCTAAATAAAGTTTCTTGTTTCTTTCTTTTGAGTTTGAGGTGAAATGTGACCTTGGCTGCATTTCCCAATGGCACCAATAGTAATCACCCAGAACACCCTGGTGAAATTTGCACTGGGTGCAAGCACAACTCGCATTGTCTTTGGAAAAATCTAATAATACAGAATATGTATTACAAAGTGGTAGAAGTTCGCTGTGGGAGATATTTAGTTTTTCGAAACTTCATTATATAGATCTTTTAGAGAATACTGATCCTGTTTTCTACATACTAATGGGCTTCTAAACTTTGCTACTGCTGGCTGATGATTAAGTAAACTTACAGTTAGTTTTAGTTCTCTTTTGTCATAAATCAGGCTAGCGTGCGTTATTAAACCTCTCATGCCCACTTACCCAGACATTTAAAGTCTGCGCGCGGAGGTCTGGAGCCGAGTGCACCTGATGGATTAGGACAGAAGTATGGAGTGATGGAGAGGATGAGGGAGGCAGGGATATATTTGGCCTGTCTAAACGAGAGGAGATGTGGATTGCCCTCTGCGCAGATTTGTCGTTCCGATGTGGGGTGGTGGCGTCTCTCCAGGTTTCCGTTATGTGCCACTGACTGCGGTAATGAGAGTCGTTTATATTGTCATTTGTTTACAAGGCTTGCAGTGACCATGTCTGCCAGTGCCAGACAGGGAGCAGAAGGAGACGCTAATATGAGGATGCGGTTATGTTGAGTCTGTGGTGGTGTCATTAAAAATGGATCAGCAGAATAATGTTTAACAAGGACAGTAAGTTCAACAGATTAATGATTTGTCAATTAGCAGATGCTTTTATCCTGTGACTCAACAGTGCATTTAACTATTACAAGATCAACCCTCTGATGACCTGAAAACAAGTGTCTGGAACATCTATCCATCCATCTCTCTCTCTCTCATATATATATATATATATATATATATTATTGTTGTTTGATCTATCTATCTATCTATCTATCTATCTATCTATCTATCTATCTATCTATCTATCTATCTATCATTTAATTTTTTTATCCATCCATCCATCCATCCATCCATATATATATTATATTATTTCATTTTCAGATCTATCTATCTATCTATCTATCTATCTATCTATCTATCTATCTATCTATCTATCTATCTATCTATCTATCTATCTATCTATCTATCTATCTAGCTAGCTATCTATCTAGCTATCTAGCTATCTATCTATCTATCTATCTATCTATTATTTAATTTTTTATCTATCCATCCATCCATCCATCCATCCACCCATCCCTTCATCCTCTGGTCTATCTATTGAATTCAAATTGTGAAAAGGCCATCAAATTCTTTACTTTTTTTTAGTTAGGACAATTGTAAGAACTCACCAGCTCACAAATCCAAGCACAATGTGTTCTCTCAACAAACCTCTTGTAGTATGCGATCTTATTATAAACATAATGCCCGTCCTAAAGTACTTTCTTTCTCTGAATATGAACGGTTTCATCATATTCTTCATATGCGGCATCTCAAAATGTCTCAAATCAGTCATCTGAAATATGTGTATCTGTGTAAGGAAATGCACTCTGTGTATTCACAGAGTCGAGGGCCAGCTCGCTGCGGCAGTTATCAGAGCGATTGTCCTCCTGTCCAAGTCTCCAGCAGCGCCTTGAGGCATCTGGCCGTGCCGTCCCTGTGTCCTCACCAATACCCTTCTACAACACCAGATGTTTCTACACACGTCGCCGATAGATAGACAGACCGGTAAATTGCAACCTTGCACAAATACATTTTCACTAATGACCATCCAGCAATCCGTTTCCACGACCCTGTTATTCAGACTGCGTACAGTAGCAGCACAGTATTTATCCTGTTTCATAAAGACCCAAAACACTTTTATCCCACAGCTACCTTTGAACTGAGGGTTTAGTTGCCATGGAAATGGCGAAATGATCTTCTATTATATATATATAAGCGCTGTTCAGAAGCTATGTTTTTCCACTAAGCATAGATGGAGAAAAAAAATAATAGTATGATCATCAAATGATCAGAAAGGAAAAACAAATCATTGCACAAGAACTAACAGCCTGCAACCAAACCCTGACTCTAATAATTGGCTAAAAGTCTGTTTTTTTTTTCTGTAATCGTCGGCTGTCTGCTGTGATCTCCCTCTGACAGAACCGTTTAAGGATGAAGATTACAGTAGGAGAGCAGTTGCGAGATGTTTTGTGGGTTCAGTAGAAAAATCTAACTTGGATGTGTGGATATTTTCCGTGATGCAAGCTGGTGCGTGCGTGTTTGTGTGTGAAAGGGACCAGAGGAGGAGGATCAGTGCATGGAGTAGCACAGGAGGAGGAGACCAACCCAGATCTGCGGGATGCTGTGATAAAAAGCCATGAAAAATGATCACAGGAGGACCGCTGAAATATATCACATCTGCTCTACGCTCCCCTCGGCATATACTGATCCATGAGGGAGTGAAAGAGAAAGGACACTTTAAACATATATGTGTCACATAGTTTCTCTTTACACATTCACACCAGAAAGTGCTCTCATCAGCACTCTGGGAATAATATCAAACAAGGATGTCAGCAGTTCGATCCTGTTTGCATGTCCAGAGGGTTATCGAATAGGTACATATTTAAGTTTTCTTAAGGCAAAAAGGTTTCTCTCACTTCTCTCTTTAGGAAAGGCAAGAAGAGCAAAAGCTCACTGAAAATGGAAATGGTACCGATTAGGTTCAGTGATCTCAATGAACTCAATGAAGAATGTTCACAGCAGACTTTAGAAAACTTGGAACATTATATTAAATACTTAATAATTGTGTTCTACATAAGAAGTCCTATTATTTTGTAATTGCACAGAAAAAAACAAAAACAAAAACAGGATGTGTGATGCAATAATTGTGTTTTACCTAAGCTTTAAGTCCTATTATTTTTGTCATTGCACAGAAGAAAAAAAACAAACAACAACAAAAAAACCCTACTATTTCTACAGAATAAATAAAGTCATGGAACACCAAGAGCGCAAATCATGACAAAATGTTAATTTTTTGGATCATCTGCATGACAGAGATCTCAATATGAACAAATCAAACGAGCTGAGATCATTTTTGTTGCTTAAAAAATAGAAAGTTTAAAAGAATAGCATTTATTTGAATCTTCACTGTCTCTTTTCACCAGTTAATGCATCCTTGCTGACTTTTTGCTTATTTTCGGAATTTCTTTCAAAGGATTCAAATATAAATATTAATAAAATAAATAAAACCTCGTAGTCTTTTCAGACTTTGGCATGATATTTATATAATGAGTAATTAGTTTTTATTTAGTGTTGTAAATGTATTAATAATACATGTTTCACTTTTGCACCTAATAATGTTTTAGACAAAAATTGAAAGTTCATAGATGATAAATATTCTGGTGATATTTAGAGCATGTGAGACAGGGTCATTTACTAAAATTAAAATAGAAAAAAAAAATGTTTCTTGATGTAAATTGATGCTGATATAAACTGAAATTAAACTGTATATATGATATAAATATAAAAATGAAAACTAATTCTACTATAAAAGTACAATAGTGAACTTGTGAAATATGAGAGAGCATAGTGAAGTTTCTCCGTGCTCTGGTTGGATATTGACCCTGTAGGATCGTTTGTGATGTCAGCTTTTTTGATTACATCAGGATCTGTGTGCTTGAGGAACGATTTAAGTAACTATGGCAACAGACTGCAGAATATTACGAGCAAACTTAAACTTCACGTCACTCTGTTCTTGGAGGCTTTTGTGAGATTTACTATAATCAGCAGTTCAGAAGCCTCTCTGCTGGTGCATCAGGATTAGACATCATCTGGGCCACGGGTCTCAGCGGGGTTAACCACATCTGACCACATTCTCCATCTGTCATCTCCCTCAGGTCAAAGCGCTCAGGAAACGCCACATAACTCATCCTGCATATGACCCGAGTTATTGTAGTAATTAAAACCGTTTAAAAAAAATGTAAAAGATATGGTACCACTTTACAATAAGCATTAGTTAACAACGTTAGCTTACATGAACTGAGAATGAACAGTAATTTTACACCATTTATTAATATTGGTTCATGCTAATTTGTAAGCATTTGCTAATGCATTTTTAAAATCACAAGCTGTAAAATAAAAAAAAAAAGTATATATATAAAACCTAGTTCATATGACGCATGAGTTGTGTTAGGAGCTACATTTAATCTATTCACAACATTTCTCATATTCTTGTAGTTTAAGTCGATGTACAAATTAAACTTACATATTTTATTTTATATTTAACTAAAAATAGAAAATGTTAAAATATAGGCCTAAGCTATTACATATATATATATATATATATATATATATATATATATATATATATTTTTTTTTTTTTTTTTTTTTTTTAGTTTAGTTTTTTTTTTTATATCTCACACTTTTTAATAGTAGTTTATATTTACATAATCAGTAGTTATTTGGCGTACAGCGTAAGTTTACATCAAACGATAATTTCTTTTTACTTTCAAATTTATTGTTAAAAAGTTTC